>NC_044326.1:78905601-79210914 GCF_007399415.2 Gopherus evgoodei
GGGTTTTAAAAGATTCAGTGAAAATTCAAACATTAACTAGGTCTAATGACCTGTAATTATCTTGAGGAAGTCCTTGTGGCCTTTAAGTTCATGCCTCTTCTGCCACAGAAGTACAGACCAACAATATGAACAGTACAGGAAATTTTCCCTATGTCATTCCCAATAGCTTTTTATCTCAGAAATCTTTGCCTTAACTATTGCCTTTAATATTAATAGTGAACATTTATATACACTTTCCATCTTGAAAGTACTCTGAAGACATTCATTGATTAATTCTCACAACAGCCCCATAAGGTGCAAGTAGTTTTATCCAATTTCACTAACATGCAAACTGATGGAGAGAGAGTTTAAGTGATTTGCCCAAGCACACACTAGGAAATCCATACAAGAAGTAGGATTAGAACTCAGAAATACTTAATGTCCAATATAGCACATTGTTCTCAGCGGTAACCTATTTCAATGCCTAATCATTCACACTCCTCAGGATATTTTCCTAAAGACTAATCTGAATGCTTCAATTTTTAGCTGGATGCCATTACTTCTTGGTTTACCATCTTCAGAAAATTTGAATATTCCTATTCCTTCCTTGATATGATTTCCCTGAAGATATTTATACAGTGTAATGTTTTCCTTAATCTCTTGTTTTCCAGATTGCATAAACTGAGCTCCTTGAAGTCTCTTTGCATATGTCATGAGGCCCAGCCCTTGCAGTGGTCTACTTTCTATTTCTCCTAATTTTCTTTAAGTTTTAATATTCTTAGTAGGGAGCAATGACTAGAACTGTGCAAAGAATTATAGTAGGAATGGTTGGAACTGGTGTCTGAGCTGAGGAAGATATAAATTTGATAGCCTTTCTAGATTAGCAATTTCTTCAGAAAAAGGATCTCTTCCTTGAGAACAAATTTGACTACTTGAAATGCTAGAAATAATGACACAATCTGCCATGATTTGGACCCCACACAACCTTACTAAAGTAATTGGGGCTACAAGAAATTTAATCCAATGGAAGTTTTATGTACACTCTGAGGGGAGAATATGGCCCAGTAAATTATTTCTTTTGTCAATTTTTTGGGGGGCGGAGAACCATAGAAGTTCACTTGTTTACTAATAGGTTTATTTAAAAAACTCCAAAATGAGGATCTTGCTTGTGTACTGATTAGTGAAGCCACAGATAATATAAATGGAGAAAACAGCTCTTCCATGAAATAAAGCTCTCTCGTGCCTCTTGTGTCAGCAGAATTCACAAATGGCTACCTCTCTTGTTTCCAGTGAAGTGATAATATAATTCTGTTTTCCCTCATGCCTACTTTCCCCTCCATTCTCATTCTTGATGTAAAATTCAACAGGGAAGGTTAGGAAAACATTTTGCTTGTTTTGTTCATTTTGCATGCATATCACCAAATGGAAAACAAAGCTCACATAATATACTACATGTTCCAAACATCAGTGCTGCTCATTATGGAAAGTTATTAATTTGGTGACTGCTAAACTTAAAACCTCATTGGCTTATGTCCTCATCCAAGTCTACAATGGCAATAATAAATCAGTCTTTTCAAGTCAGCTATGCATTTTAACAAAAGGTCTGTAAGGAAGATGAACTGGACAGCAACCTAGTCACAAAGGAAAAAAGTCCGAGATAACCTTTTTCATTAGTCGTCCTATTTATAAGTAAATGAATGTTTAGAAAGATGATGGTAAAATTTTCAAAAAAACTCAAGTGACTTAGAACTCTAAGTTTCATTTTTAAAAGTGATTTAGACACTTAGGAGCCCAAATGTCACTGACAGTCAATGGGATTTCATTTCACTTTGGCTTTTTTGAAAATTTTATCAGCTGTGCTTTAATATTCTCCCTGATCATTCTAAACTTCAAAAACATAACATTTACATGAGTGGTACAGGTATCACATAACAAAGCACAACTTGGGAAAGTAAAAAAATAAAAGTATTATTTCACTTCCCTGTGATGTTTCCCATGATGAAATCATCAACTCTTTCTTCAATGTACCCTCACAGTCATGATGAAGTCTATTAATACTTTCATACTAAAACTACATTTAAAGACATTTATTTAGGTTGCAGAGTCAAGCACTCAAGAGTTAGGAATTGTCAGCTTTGTGGCTGCCTGTCCAACCTTAATTCAGCCTCCTTGTACCTCTAACTTGTTCACTGAATGAGGCAGGGGGTCTGTGGAAAAGCAGTGTGTGATTATGCAATTAAAAATAATAATACTAACTGGTTATTAGCATCTTTCATCCCAAAGCACTTTAAAATATGGTTCATAATCCCTTTTATTCCAGGAGGAATTCTGGTACACAGAATATAAAGTAAGCAATTTAATAATAGACAGATTTTTAACTAATATGATACAAGGCTAAAGTGCTTACTTCTCACCTTGCAGTAATTCAGCTATGCTGGCTGGCTGGTAAGGAGAGAAAGGACACTCACCTACACAGAAGCCAAACCAGTAGTCCCACAGACCTAGCAGTTGTTTCCACCCAAATCAGCCAATTCTCTGCTTATCATTCAAGATTTAAAAACAAAAATAAAAAAGCTTCTGGGAGGAGCTGGAAGCCTGGGAGACCTCAAAGAGGGAAAAGCCAAAGGTACATTCTGTTCTTTCTCTGACCATTCTTTCTCCCTTGAACAGGGAGCTTGAGTCTTGCCAACAATGACATTAACCAGCAGTAAGACTGTTGTTGCTGTCACTTTCATTTTTGGATATGGCATCTGTGAACGTGTGGGACCGGGGCTCGACCCTCTCTGAGGGGCAGAGGGGAGCCACTCCGGCTCGCTACATGTTCTCTGGCCGGGCAGGCCCCCTGGCTCCGGTCCTGGGGCGACAAACACAAAGTCACAAGGCTCGGGTCCCCAAGTTCAGGGCAGAGCAACACTACAGAGTCAAAAGGGGCTCAGGCCCTCTGCTTCAGGGTGGAGCAACAATCCAGAGTCAAAAGGGGCTCAAGCCCTCTGCTTCAGGGCGGAGCAACAATCCAGAGTCAAAAGGGGCTCAGGCCCTCTGCTTCAGGGCGGAGCAACAATCCAGAGTCAAAAGGGGCTCAGGCCCTCTGCTTCAGGGCAGAGCAACAATACAGAGTCAAAGGGGCTCAGCCCTAAGCTCAGGCAGGGCACCAAAAGCAGAGTCACAAAGCTCAGGCCCTTTTGGCTCAGGGCTGAGCAAGGCACAGGGTTTAGGAAGCTCAAGCCCTCTGGTTCGGGGCTGAGCAGCAATACAGTCTAAAGAGGCCCAGCCCTAAGTTCGGGCGGGGCACCAAACGCAGAGTCACAGAGCTCAGACCCTTTTGGCTCAGGGCTGAGCAAAGCACAGTCTATAAGCCCAGGCCCATAGGCCTGAGCACCGGGGAGAGGGGGAGACTGCCACCTGTAAGTGGGGTGGCAGGGGGGAATCAGGCCCACCCACTCCACTGCGTCCCAGTCCGGGGCCCTAACAGCGGCAGATGGTCCACTGCTGCATCAGTGGGGATCCTGCCCGCAACACACTGACATAGGGTTGGATATGGTTGCAGCCTGTCCGGAGTCGGCTGCCCCCAGGTTACTTCCGACCTCCCCCTCAGGACCTACCTGGTCCATGGGGTCGCCCCCCGGGAAGTCCAGCAGCATGGGCTCCTCGTGGCCAGGGCTGGGTGGCAGGTCTGGTAGTTCCTCAGGGAAGTTGGGGCTGGCTTGCTCCGATGGTTCCTCCGGGTAACAGCAGGGCCGGGGGGGCTCCAGCGGCTCCTCCGGGTAGTAGGCACAGGGAAGCTCCAGCAGCCCCTCCAAGTAGCAGGCGCGGGGAAGCTCCAGTAGCTCCTCCAAGTAGCGGGCGCGGGGAAGCTCCGGCCAGTCAGGGTGGCTGCCCTGGGCCCTAGAGGGTTCCCAGTCTCGAGCTCCCTGTGGCAGGTCTGCTCCCGGCAGCAGCTGGGCTCCAACTGAGCTCTGACAACCGACTTTTGTACTTCTGGGTCGCCACCTGACCCTCTGAGGGGCGGCACACCGCTCATTAGCCCCGCCCACTGAGGCTTCTGGCTGGGCGTTCCCTCCCCTGGGCAGGAGGGGAGCCGCACCAACTCGCTACACATCCCATGCCTATCTTACAGTAACATTACAAACATTGCATGTGGGCAATTCAAATGCTTGTATTGAACTTAGTGGTTACAGACAGCTTTATCCATTAGTCATATTGTTGTCAGGTACACTGTACTATGAATAGATTCTGCATCTCATGGGGAATGAAAGAGAAAAACGTTCACCTGAGCTTTGATCTTCTTCCTCTCTGCCTCAGTTTTCTAAAAAGTGGCCATCTTCACCTTAATGTTATGCAGAAATATCCAGTTGTCTCTAGTACCACGAAAATTCATGATGTTCAATTACTTTTTGCTAAGTTTGAACAGAAATAAATTCTAGCAGCAACAAAATATACTTGACAGGCAGTCTTCTGGATTCTCTAACAACACTGTGTTCTTAGAACAGTCCCCCATTCTGAGTGCTCAGGTCTGTCCTAGCCATGTCTTTTCCTCAAATAACAAGACATACAACTGGAACCTCTATATTCACAACTCAGCTGGTGTAACTTGGTATTACTCCCTTGATCTCAGTACAGCTATGCCAATTCATAACAGCTAAAAAATCTGCTGCACTGTCTCCGACTCCGACTCCTGTCCTCATGACATATAACTCCTAGTTCTAAGTAAATCCTCGTGGAAAAAAAATTAATTCCCCTTTTTACTGTGTTTATTATCTGGTTTGCATAAGCATTCATCATGATCCGCTTTAGCTTCTCCATCCAGAAGTATAAAAACAAACAGATGGCAAATAAAAATTCTTAAAGGCTCTTTGAAATGGAATGGTTACATCCAAAAATAAATATTTCCCAAAGTCACCTACATCCTATAATGCTGGAGAGGAGAGAAGAAAGATCTTTAAAGTTCTAAGTAACTAGCTGCTCTCAATACAGCTGCTCAATTTTTACGTTTTTTTTTCCCCACTCATTAATGCTATGATCAAGTAGAACTAAATATTGTATTTTGGACTGTGATTGCATTACCTGGTTTTGTACTGTTTTCAGTGGGTGGGGTGAAGGGATTTGTTTTTTTATCTTTTTTGGGGGTGGGGGGATCTCTGTTTTGTGTTAAAGTAACTGATGAAGATTTTGGTATCTTGGAGAATCTTTATATTTGAGACACTGGGTAAAATTTTCAGAAGGGCCTAAGTGAGCCTAAGTCTTTTAAACATGGGACTTAGGTGCTTTTGACATTTTTTCCTATTCAGGATGAGATTCTGTGATGGAGCTATGGGAACCTGACTACATTATGGCAGTCTCCCTGGGCTGTACTGTGGGCCACAGTACTGCTTGGAAACTTTACAATGCTTCAACCTCACTCTGCTTGCCCTTCCTGCCCCAGCCCAGCCCCCAACATATCCCCTACACAAGTGATTGTGATGGGTCCTTAGAGGATAGTCTTGCAGCTTTACAGAGTTTGTCTACACTGCAATTAAAACCCACAGCTGGCCCATGCCAGCTGACTCAAGCTAAGGGACTCAGGTAGATGTTTGGGCTAAGGCTGCAGCTGAGGTCTGGGAGCCTCCCACCTCTCAGGGCCCTAGAGCCCAGGTTCCAGACCAAGACCAAATGTCTACACTGTGATTATACAGCCCCTTGGTCTGAGCCTCGCGAGTCCAAGTAAGCTGGCACAAACCAGCGGCAGGTTTTTAACTGCAATGTAGATATACCCACAGAGGCCAGTGTCTGAGTTGAAGGATACTCCACACAACTGGAGGGCTTTTACAGTCCTTTTACATGACTCCAGCCCTTATACCTGGTGTAAAAAGGTTGCACAGGTGTGGATCTCATCCTATTTTTTTATATTTTGCTTTCCTTTGGAAGAGTCTAATTTGTGTTTGTTTTTCATATTTTTTCTAAATAGTTTATCTATTGAAATATTGAGATATAAGCTGAGACATCTAAACTAACAATATAGATGATGTCAGAATATTATTAATGAACGGTCCTGGTGTCCTTTTGATATGACAAATGTCTATTTCACTTTGTGCTGGTTGTTTACTGTCTTGAACATCCAGAAATTCCAAGAACAAAGACTTACTGTTAAATTACTCTTCATTTCTAGTTTTTGAGATCCCACTGTCTGTCATAAAAGTATTCCTTTCTGTGTTGTCTGTAATGATGAACAAGGAATAGGATAATGAATAATACAAAAAAATATTACAATGACTTGATATAAACCAATGATGAAGTTTCATCTGGAATATCATGTACAACACTTGTGACTACATTTCAAAAAGGATATTGTATAACTACAGAGGGAGAGTCAAAGAAGAGATATGAAAATGATTAAGGATGAGGGAAAACTTTTGTGCAAAGAGATGGGAAAGAATTGGATTGTTTACCTTTGGAAGGAGAGAAATAAGAAGGGCATGATAAAAGTATATGCAATAACGTAGGGAATTGAGAAGGTAGATTGGGAACTTCTTTCTCCATCTCTGAATACAAAAAAAGTGAGGAATTAAAAAAAATCAATAAAAGGAAATACTTTTTCACTCATTGTGAAATTAGCCTGTGGAACTCATTGTCACAGAAAGTTGCTGAGGCCAAGATGTTAACAAGTTTAGAAAGGGATTGGATATTTGTATAGATACCAAGAATAAGAGTTATCATTAATGATGGCAAACATTTTGAAAGGATTATTACACTGCATGCTCCAGTGCTTAAGCCAATCTCTGTTACTAACCATTGGAGATCTGGATAAGACCTAATGGGAGGCAGGTATCTGTCTTCGGCAAAGTACTTACACCTTCCTACCAAGCATTAGGTACTGGCTACTGTCAGAACAAGGATGCTGGACTAGATGGACTTCTGGTAAATCCAATATGGCAATCCCTATGCTCCTAGGACAGAAAAGAGAGAAAAACATAAAAGAGGGAGAAAAGAGATAATACAACAGTTTGCACATTGATCATCAATAAATGGTAACTGACAATACCCCTTCCACTTGAAACTTGTACCCTGTGGAATTCCACTGACATCATGAGGGCTACTTATAGATTTTTGGATTAAAACTACTGTATAGTATGCCCTTACTCTCTCATCTTTGTTCATGCATTTGGTTTTGCACAGGAATTTCTACCATATGCCGCACACTTCCCTTTGCTCTACTTTGTTTAAATGTTTTCCTAAGAATTCCTGAAGTAGCTTGCTGAGTAGTTAAGTAAATTACAATGCATGGCACATCTTTATGTCCCAGACCTAGACATACATAGCAGATATTAGGTGTTTCATTGTTTTTATGGCAGTATAGCCATTGAATGAAAAACAAAGGGATATCTTTCAGTGGGAAAAGGAAACATTTATGATCTCAGTTTCAAAACTTATAGCCTAATAAATATGAAGTATAGGAGAATAAAGTGTCATGAATTCCACACTCATTTGCTGATATTACAGTAGCTCTGTGATATACAAGTCTAACCAGGCTGTTGATAACAATATTTCTGTAGTCCCCACCATTGCATACTTTTGCATACTGTGAATCACTTTAATAAAATGTAAATTTAAAGTCTAGTTCCCCCATTTGCTGGTACATTATTCCTGTGTTTCTCATATGTTAACTGTAATACCGTATCTCCTGTCATAATATATTAATTGCTCATCAATGTACCTCTTTAGCTCCAGCTCTTTTACTTTGCTAGGATTTGTAGAATTTATTTTGTTTATACGGTCCAAAATTATTTCTGCAATAAAAAGTTTAACACAAAATAGGTCTAAATTCACTGAATTTTTCAATGTGATTTTAAAATATTAGTTCAATGTAGTTCCCTTTTGATGACTAGAGTTTAGGAACAATTACCAAGAACATTTTCAAAATTGAGTAGAGTCATATTAATTTTAATAGTGTTATAAACTATAATCCATTGGGTTTTCTATGCTGGATTTTGATTATAATATATAACATTTGGAGTTTATTCATCCTAAATTACACTTTGTTTTAAAATAACAAGAAATAAGTACTCTTGGATAGTAAGATATATTCTGTGCTCTAATTTTTAAAAGTGCAGTCTTGACTATATTTCAAAGAAATAGAAGTGGCTGAAAGAAATGACCATGTGACTAGAATTTTTCATTTGAACAGTTTCAAAGTCCATTAAAAACTATAGTAAAACTGTCCTACTTTGCCTTTCTTTGTTGGAATATAATCACAATCTGTCTTGCATTAACACTTAAGTGAGTACAGAATCATCTATTTAATGCTGCATCTCTGAATGCTGGTAATGTGGCCTGAGTGTTTTTTTCTTAATGGAATGCTATAAAGCTTTAATTTTAAAATACATATATGGAATATTCTGCAGACACTTTTAATTTAAAAAAAATGAAAGTGAGAGAGTAAAAAATGTTATTGTAGATTTGTAATTCCATGTACTTAAAGCTGTATACGAGCATTTACATCCAATCCCCCATTCTATAGTATATGAAATGAAACACGTTCTCCCTGGCCTGGAATTTGTTATTCAAGCTGACAATCCAGAAGGATTTATTTACTTACTTACTTACTATTTCTGACTCTCTCTTTTTTTCCAGGTTGGCAAATAAAACCAAGATTTTGGAGGCTAAAAGTGGGGTTTTATTATTCATTTTTTTCTTCCTTAAGACATTAAAACTTCACAGTGCACTTCCACAACAAGAAAATGTTTCTTTTGATTGTAGAGGAGATGCTAACATTTTTAAATGGCTGTTGTGCATATGCTGAAACAACTTTGCATCACGTTTTATTGAATTTTTATCTAACTCCAAAATACAACTAGCTTCTGAGCTTCAAAGCCCGTCTCTAAATTCATAGGGTCAGATTTACAAGTGTTATGTAAAGGGTGCTGAATCAGTTGAAGCGTTAGTTACAATACGCGTATTAGAAAATATCAAATTAACACGGCACATGTTAAATGAATTAAAAATGGCTAACTGATAGATCTCAAAATGTAAACAGGTAAATATCATTGAACTGGTGTGTTTCTAGTGGAGTCTGACAGGAACAGGTTTTTGGCTCTATGCTATTTAATATTTTTATCAATGACCTGGAAAAAAACATAAAATCCTCACTTGATAAACTCTGCAAATGACACAAAAATTTGGGGCACGGTAAATAATGAAGAGGACAGGTAACTGTTACAGAGCAATCTAGAATATCTGGTAAGCTAGACACAAGCATAATAATATGTGTTTTGATATGATTAAATGTAAATCAGACAAAAATGTAGGAAATACTTACATGATGTGGTTTCTGTCCTGGAAAGCAGTGACTCTGAAAATGATTTGGATCCTGGCAAATAATCAGATGAACAGAAGCTTCCAGCGAAATGCTGTACCTAAAAGGGTTAGTGCAATCTTTGGATGCTGTGACAGACCCAGGCCAGTGGGGTGCAGGAGTCTGGTAGAGGGCAAATATACTGGTCACTCGGTGAGTAGTTTTCTGTTCTCTGAGTGACCAGAGTAAGGTCTGCACTAGAGTAGTCAGGAACTTGCTAGAACCAATTAAGGCAGACAGGCTGATTAGAACACCTGCAGCCAATCAAGGCAGGCTAATCAGGGCACCTGGGTTTTAAAAGGAGATCTCTCCAGTCAGATAGGGGAGGAGCTGGGAGCAAGAGGCACAAGGAGCTGATAGTGAGAGGGTGAACTGCTGGAGGACTAAGGAGTACAAGCATTATCAGACACCAGGAGGAAGGTCCTGTGGTGAGGATAAAGAAGGTGTTTGGAGGAGGCCTTGGGGAAGTAGCCCAGGGAGGTGTAGCTGTCACATAGCTGTTACAAGAGGCACTATAGACAGCTGCAAATCCATAGGGCCCTGGGCTGGAACCTAGAGTAGAGGGTGGGCCTGGGTTCCCCCCAACCCTCCCAACTCCTGATCAGACACAGGAGGAGTTGATCCAGACTGTGGGGGAGATCACTGAGGTGAGCAAATCTGCCAACAAGTGCAGGACCCACCAAGGTAGAGGAGGAACTTTGTCACAATGCATAAACAGGGGAATCTTGAGTAGGAGTAGAGAGATTATTTTACTTCTATATTTGGCACTGGTATAACCACTGTTAGAATACTGTGTCCAGTTCTGGTGTCCTCAATTCAAGAAGGATGTTAATAAATTAGAGAGGGCTTACATAAGACCCACAAGAAGGATTCAAGGATTAGAAAATCTGCCTTATATTCATAGACTCAGGGAGGTCTATTGATTTAGCTAAACAAAAAAAAAAAAGGTTAAGAGGTGTCTTGATTATGTACCTACCTGGAGAACAACTATTTGATAGTGGACTCTTCAATCTAGCAGAGAAAAATATAATATGATCCAATGGCTGGACATTGAAGCTAGACAAATTCAGACTGGAAATAAAGCATGAATATTTAACCATGAGGGTTATTAACTACTGGAACAATTTACCAATGTTCATTATGGATTCTTCATCACTGACAATTTTTAGATCAAGATTGGCTATTTTTTCTAAAAGATACCTTCTACAAAATATTTTGGGTCAATTCAATGGCCTGTGTTATACAGTAGGTCAGACTAAATGATCACATTGGTCTCTTCTGGCCTTTGAATCTATTAATTTACATTATTGACTAAAAGGTATAGCCAATTGTTTGATGACACTTATGGTTCATTTTTATAAATGTTCAGAAGACCAAATAACCAAATTTAATCAAATTTATTGCCTACAGACAAATCAGTATAATACACAAAGTATAAATACAGACTGTCCTTCCAGGAAGCAATTCTTAAGTCCCAGCATGTTGATCTTACACAGAAGGTGTGCTTCAACGCTATGCATTTCAGCTAGTAGTATTTATGGTATGAGTTTGCAAATGACAACACTCTCAATGTCACTAAAATCAAACCCACCAATTTGTAACAGTTCCTTAACTACTTGTTTTGTTCAGTACTTCTTTTATCTCTGTTTAGGATATCACAGTCCAAAAGAGTTGGCCACAACATACATCCCATCCTGTGCCTGGACACATCATTTACATATCATGGCTTCTGACAGGCTTTCTAATGATAAAGCTAACTTCAGCTTTCCAAAGTGTTATGGGGTACTTGACATGCATGAACAGAATTATGAACAGAGCATAATACAGTCAGTTAACATAATTTTTTATAAGTAACAATTTTATATAAGTAATGTACATTATATTCATAAGAACAGCCATATTGGATCTGACCAATGGTCCATCTAGCCCAGTATTCTGTTTTCCAGCAGTGGCCAACGCCAGGTTCTTCAGATGGAATGAACAGAACAAGACAATTAGTGAGTGCTTCAACCCCGTATTTTCCAGTCCCAGCTTCTAGTAGTCAGAGGCTTAGGGATACCCAGAGCATGCCTGGGGATTGGCTCTGCTTTGAGCAGGGGGTTGGACTCAATGACCTCCTGAGGTCCCTTCCAACCCTGATATTCTATGATCCCTGATCTTCTTGGCTAAAAATCACTGATGGACTTATCCTCCATGAATTTCTCTAATTATTTTTTAACTCAGTTATACTTTTGGCCTTCACAATATCCTTTGGCAACAAATTCCACAGATTGAGCATGTGTTGTATGAAAAAGTACTTCCTTTTGTTCACAGAAGTTAGATATGAAAATTATCTACTAGATCTCCTTCCCTGAGTCAATAAGGGGGTGTTTCTATAATGTATTTTCTAATGGTTTTTGCCAGTCTATTTTTAAAAGTCCTATGTGATGGGATTTTTACCACTCCCTCTTCCTCTCCCTTTCCCTCCCCCCACCCACTCCACCCCGACAGTGATTTGCACAGCCTAATGGGGGAAAGGCTGATTGAAAAAGAAAAAACACGTGAGGAAAATCAAAATGTAAGTCATGTTGGTTAATGAAGTACTGGAAGGCACTCAGATACTAAAGTGATGAGCTCTGTATATAAACGTGTACAGAGATAGTACAGAATACAGACCACTATCAGGAAATATGTTCACGTTTTTAGTTTCATCCCATACTTCTAGTTATATTATCTAATAACACCACCTAAAATAATTTGTCTCCTGCCTTGGTGTTTACACACTTTCAATATCTGTAGTCTTTTACCATGTCTTCCCCTCAGACAAGCTTTATATATTTAAGTATTCTTTCAAGTCAGTCTCCTGATAATTTTTGTTGCTTTGCTCTGAACACTGTCCAATTTGTTAATAAGTTTCAGGTGATCTGGTGCCCAGAACTGAATGTAATATTTATGGTGCATTCACCAAATCAAATTTATCCTTCATATAACTCCATTGAATTTGGTGAAGTTACACCAGGGTGAATTTGGCCTCATATATTTATGTGCTCTAACTGGACTAAAGAGGAAGGATTTCCATGATCTCAAGTCTATTTTGACTATACAGGGAAAATAGCTTCACCATCACACAGGTACTGCATTTTGTTCTCTACAACATGTAGCACATTTGACATTTTCCCTTTTGTTTCCTTCCCAATGAACAGTTTTAATTTTCTGGCAACTTGCTGTTGTTTACTCTGAGGAACTACCTACATTTCCTTCATTTTCTCTTACAGCAGTTCGTCATTCATCTCTTTCTCACTGTACATGTTTCTCTCTTTTAAATGCTATCCCTGTACTACAACTATGTTATTAGTAAATTAACTGGGAATTGGGTTGGCACAAGGCACACTATGAAGTAATTTTGGAGGCATATGGTAGTCTGCTCAAGACATGAAGTTGAGATTGACACTGAATAGTTTATTTAAGATAAAGCAAATACTATAAACACATTTTACATTAAAATATTTTATATATTCTTGTATTTAACCAGCATATCTCATAACTTGGATAATATGGAATAAAGTCACTTCACATTCAATGTACTCTATCTTATATATGTACAGAGGAATACTTTGACCTCTCCTGATCACAAATGCTCTCTTCCCATCTTCCTAAGCCATTGATTATAACTAGGTTAGTGACTATAAACGACTTTTAAAAGACACATTAATATTCCTGACATTTCTGCTGATGTCAGGTGAGCTTTTTTTCATTCCACTGTACTGGTGAGTGTATTCTGGAGTCTCAATAATTAGCCACTGTACTTTGGAATTAATAAACCAGGTATGTAACATCAAAGACTAACATCTACATTTTATACTCTACAGTCCATGACAAAATATATTTTGCACAACCTGAGGATGTCATCATCACACAGCTATTTCTTTTAACACTAATTCTATAACATTTATTATTAGATTTTATTTTCTGGCTATTGGTTATAGTTCAATTCTTATACTATTTTGGGTCCGCAGGGGATATTAGTTGGCAGCTCCTCCCTGGAGTGTAAACATGGGCTTGTATCTGTCACAGTTCCTGAATTCCCCTGATACCTGCTCCTCTGTGGCAAAAGGAAGACCCTAGCACATGTCTGTGTAGAGTGTGCCAGGCTACAGCAAGTCTTCCATTTCCTCTAGAACCTCTTAATGAGGTTCTGGCTGCATTTTCCCCTTCACCTCCTTATTTATGCACACCTCATCCTTAACCCCATAAAGTTGTAAGACTTCCTCATCAACCTCCTCATCCTGGCCAAGATGGCCATCTATCACTACAGGAGGAGGAAGCTGGATGGTGGGCAGCGGGGGCGGGGGGGGAGAGAAATGCTCTGCGAAGTGAGGTCTATCTCTGGTCCCTCATCTGATCACTGCCCCAGACAGAGTTCATTTGGGCAGTTTCCAATGAGTCCTTAGATATCTTAGAGGAACAGTAGGCATTGTTAGGGGGTCTCTGCTCAGTGGACCCCTCTGCATTCCTGATTGTTAACCTTTAATCTTCACTCTTGTTCTTGTTTTTTTCATTTGTTGTTCCCAGTATTCACTTGTGACATGGCTTCAATTGCTCACCCACTCAGGTGAGGGGGTGGGCCATTAGCTTTGGGCAGGCTTAGGCCCATCATCTCTCAGGGTATGTCTACACTACCCCCCCGATTAGTGGGCAGCGATCGATCCAGTGGGGGTCGATTTATCGCATCTAGTCTAGATGCGATAAATTGATTCCCGAGTGCTCTCCTGTCTACTCCTGTACTCCACCACCGTGAGAGGTGCAGGCGGAGTTGATAGGGAAGTGGCAGCAGTCGACTCACCATGGTGAAGACACCACAGTAAGTCAATCTAAGTATGTCAACTTCAGCTACGTTATAACTGAGATTGATCCTCTCCCCCGCTCCCCCCGTGGTGTAGACTCAGCTGACTCTGGCCTCAGTCACCTAGCAGTCTAATGAGCTCAGCTGGGCCCAATAAACCCTCACTACATGACTGTGCTTCCTGATTGGACAGAAGGGCCAACAGATCACCATTTAGGGTTGTATCAACAGCAGCATAATGGCTGTTCAATGCATTCCATGCCCACAGATGCTCCAGACCTGGTTGCTGTCTGGACCCTCCTCCAGCCAGTGCCTGCTCCCACCCTGGCCCTTCTCCCTACCTTCCTCTGAACTGCTGCTGATTCCCAGCTCTGACCACTGGCTTGTCTGCTGGTCTTGACTCTGATTCTGTATTTTGGTTCAGTTCTGGCCCCTGACTTCTGGTTCCCAACTACTGGCTTGTCCCCTGATCAGGCTTCCAGTTCTGCATGCTGATTCTGCTCCAACCATTAGGCTAGACTCCTCTGACTACTAGGAATTACATTGCAATTAAGCATTAATTTCTGTTTGGTTATTATAAAGTGTTACAAAATCAATTCATCAAGAATATGCTTAGATATGTTATGACAAGTTATTAAGGGAAATGCAGGCAGTTTTGTTTAAAATAATCCTAATACAGTTCATGCTCCTCCACTAATATTGTTCACCTCTCTGTTCAGGAATGCCAAATTCTGGCATTGGTGCAGATTGTTTTGACTTGAATATCTGTTCATTAGAAACTGAATTGAGACCGCCAATTTATTTTGTGTAGGCCACTACACAGCCATCATACAGTAATAATTTTTAGCCATTACTGATTGGGCCAAATTTAAACCATTAAACCAGTGACAGATGTGAAAGATTCAGTACATTATTACCAATCCTTTTAATCATCCAGTCACCAACTACCTTGCTAGAGTGATGAAGTTTTGAAAGCACTTGTACACATTACCAGTCACACCTCTCCTTACAGTAGTAAACAGACTGCATATTCCTCACATAATATTTCATATACCGCCATAGAAACAAACCTATTCTATCTGCTAACCCTTTAAGAAAAAATCTGTTCATCATAACAGCAAGTTTATTTTATCAAACTGCCAGAGAGCTTAATAGATAAACAATGGAATTTGTTAGTTGTTGATGTCTTTTTCAGTACACAGTATTAAACTAGAAATTGTAAACTAATGGAGATTCTCTTTTTAATATCAATATTGAACCTATTCCGAATGTCATCCTAAGGTTCATTTGAGTACCAATTGATGAAACTGGTGTATACACTAAGGGTATGTCTACAATACCCACCAGATCGACAGGTAGTGATCGATCTATTGGGGATCGATTTATCTCGTCTAGTGTAGAAGCAATAAAATTGATCCCCAATCGCTCTGCCATTGACTCCAGAACTCCACCTCGGCAAGAGGCGGAAGCAGAGTAGCTGAAGTTGTGTATCTTAGGTCGACTCTCCCTCCTAGTGTAGACCTAGCCTAACTGATTTGCATTACTTGCAAATCAGGTAAGCTGCCACACCATTACAAAAATAATGTCCAAAAAAGACCTGGTCATTTAATTTTCTTATTACAGTATTCTATCCCTATTACTGTCGAAGAAAAACTCAGTTCTTGCTTTTTCTTTGGGTGCAGCAAAATCAAATACTTTTTTATTTCTCCAGCAATTGCAGTAGAGGGAGGGAGTGCCCTAGGACACAGGGTCGCCCCAGTCCGGAACAAGTCTCTCAACAGAAACAATTACAGCAAGCATTTATACCTTTGTTGCAGACAACAACAAGCAATAATACAGACAATAATAAGGAACAGCTGCATTTTGTTTATACATAGGCCATTCTGCTATCTTATTTTTCTCACTTCTAGAAGACACCAGTCTACATATTTGGTTATCAGTGCAAGATCGTGACAACTTCTCACTCAGTTCTTTCCCACTCGCCTCACACCATCCTCGCTTCTACAGGTCTCGCGTCATTAGGGTTACAGCTGGCCTAACTCTTGTTAACTGCTAGTCTGACTCTCGCTAACAGACTGACATGCATTAAGATCCCCTACAAATCCTTGTAAATTCTTTCCCTACTTCCACATTACTGATAGCCTGGTTTTTGCATATCATAGAAAATAAGTTCCATTTGTCAGCTATGATCAAGAGTCAGATGGCAGAAAAACAAACTGATACTCTATTCAACCTACACCCACAATTCCAGAGTGTTCCTGCTAAAATGATCAGATGTGAAATAGTTAACATTCAAATCATCATCAATAGGCTTCTGAGTTAGGGCAGGTAACAGTTCTCTTAGAAACACTTAGGTCATACTGAGGTTTTTGTTGCACCTTTTTTTATAATCATCAGACAAATGCTTGTTTCACATTCCAGCTAGTAGCGATTGTGAAATATGGGGAATTAAAGCCACCTTAAGTGAGCACCTGAGGATTTCCTTAGCATAAGAAAATCCTGAGCTGGCCCAGGCATGATCTCCATATCAGTTCTGGATGGAGGCAGGGGGGAAATGGGAGAAGGCCCTAGAGTATCTAAGCCTGCCCCTTAATTCACTCCTCCTCCGAGAATGCCAGAGGCTATATTTTCTCTGCCAGTTTAATCAACATCCCCTTTGCTGAGACAAGGTGAGAGACTTTTAAAAATCTCACCTTGCATGCATTTGATGATTGCATTATAACTGTTGGATTCCAAGAACTTATGTCTTACCTAAAGATGAAATTTGAATCAACACCCAGGTTTGGATTCTGAACATCCATCCTTAAAAATAAAGAAAGCTTGGATGTATATAGATCTGAAATATTGGGTCAATTTTATCTGTGGGCTCTGTTATTCAAAAATGTAATGGACTAAAACTTGGCATCCAGACTAAAAGTCCCAAGTAAACATGTCTTTCTACCTCAAAAATGGTGCAAATCAGTTAAGGCCCTTTTCAGTTAGCTTCAGGAGATTTTCCAACCAGTATCGCTTATATAAAAGTTCCGTTTTCTTATAATGATTTGAAGGGCCAGAATTCATGTGCTGTTTATGTAACAACCTGATATAGAGCGTCAGCTCTCTTTATAGGCCCAAAGTCCAGAGTTTGGTCAAGAGGCCAAAGGCCTAGTGAACAGTGAACAATATTAGCTAAAAGAAGCAGAACAAAGAAAAGACAACTTCGCTTTTTGCTAAGATAAACTTGGTCAGCAAAAAGCCAGTGGGGAGCCATAATTGGTGTATTTATTTAAAGCTGCAAACAGACCAAAGAAATGAAAGAGGCCTATTATGCTTGTATCCATTCTTTCTGTAGAAAGAGATGTTCTTCCCACACATCAACCTTGAGTTTATGGAAAGAGTTCAAGCATGTCAGTATGAGATATGACATCCTCCCTACTGCTTCCCACAGATACCAGTGCCTGCCTTAGAAACACAAATAAGCAACTGAAAAACAATCTTTATTGCCATGTACTTTTCTTTTCTTTTTTTTTAACCCCTAAGTATGTATCTGTTGGACAATCAGGGGGGCTACTTCATTCCTATGGACCCCAAAAGGGAATTCAATATATATATTTTATACATTGTTTGAAGCACTAATTGTATGTTACTTGATAACCTGAAACCATGGGTGGAGACATTATGTAATCTTTGACTATTGGCTCCTATGCTTATCTTGTCTTGCTGCTAGACCTATCGGGGGGGTTGGGACTACCTGCCCCATCACTTTCCTCCGCCCATAAAAAATCCATGTAATCTACTGTAATCAATTGATTGGCAGTGTCTCTGAGCCTAATAAGCAAAGCGACGCTCCGCCAGCTCCGTGCATAATAAACCCACCTGCTTGATTCTACACGGTGTCCGTTTTGTTGTCCTTCCAATTAATAGGCTAGCAGTGTACTGCAAGATACAAGATGGGAAAACTTATTTTGAATTCCAGAATATAAAGAACAGAAAACATCATTTCACCCCCAGATATCCACTGTCGGGTTCTGTAATCATGGCTGTTCTCCATATTTCAAACTCAGGTATATATGTTCATATTATATATATTTTTATTCCTCCATTAATTTATATGTCATTACACTGATGTTTGACATAACTGATTTAACAGGGAGGCTGGGTAAATATTTCAGTATAATTGGATTGCACCCATCCTAAATTCTTGTATAGAAAAGATGTCTTCATTTTTGACATTCTTAGGAAGTTTGAGTGGACATGACTCTTTAAAGACCAACATTCTGCCAGTTCCTAATAATTTCCCCAGTTCTTTTTACATCTACATCACTAACTTGATTTGGCTTGGGTGACCTATGAGCAAAAGTCATGGCCATCTGAAGGCTATGAAGTGGACTATGTGAAATGTGTTGGTGGTTTCAATCCAGTTCTTATTAGACATGCATCCAATAACACAGTAATCCACACAGTCATCTTAGATGCCACAGCAAAGTGGAAAGGGACTGAAGTGGAAAGAGAACTATGCTTTCACCTCTAAAAATGGTCTTTCCATAACAATGGTGAGAGTCAATGAAGGTTGTTTCTACTGCCACTACCTGTGCCACATCTGTTCTGTGGATATACTACTTCATTTACTGGGGCTGTCATTCAGCATTCAAGCACTACAATCCCTAGAAAAAAAGTCTTCTTACATATCACAGAAATGGGATCTGATATGCTTGTTGATTCAAGTACATATAGTAGTTAACTGATTGTTATACATGCCTATGCCATAAGAACTGAATTTCATTTATAAGTTTTGCTATCTTTATTTTGATGTGCATGTCTTCACCTGTTCAGAAAGCAAACACATCAGCACATGAAGAGTGATTCCTAGTTAAATCCTATATTGGTACCAGATAGCTTTTGATATCAATAACTGCCAACATGATGAGACACTGCCCTTACCATATTGGCTAGTAAATTATAAAAGCCTTCAACACTGTAACAGCAGGATCAAGTCATTAATTATTCTTTACATTACGTGATGTTACCAGATTTGCCCGTTACTTTGGGGTAGGCTCATTTATTAGGGTTACTTTTCTGGGGGAAGGGGTTCTGTTATTCTATCAATGTACTGCTTGTGTCACTTGTGTTATCATATGGAGTTCTACTTCTCCCTTCTGCAATTCCCCTCCCAATGGAGCTATCCTGAAGGACCTAGGTTCCCAAGGGCTGGGTTTCTGCCTGCCCCAGAACTGGATAAACACTCATACACACATTAAAAGAGCAAGTCTGAGCAGACTAGGTCAATCAGCACTTTCAAGCTTACCCCTTATATGTCCCTGGACTCAGTGGGCTGGGTCAAGCAGCCTTTCAAGCTGCCACCCTTATGTGCCAAAGGTACCACACTGGAACAGAGTAAGCCTGAGCAGGCTGAGTCAAAGAGCGCTTCCAGGCTTCCACCCTTATGTGCCCCTGGAGTCAGCAGACTTGATCAAGCAGCACTTTCAAGCTGTCACCCTTGTATGCCCCTGGATTCGGTAGTCTGGGTCGAGCAGCACTTTCAAGCTGCCACCCTCATATGTCACAGGTTCAGCACATCCCCATCCCCACTTTCATGTTACAATTTTACTGGTGGTAACCTACTTGATGAGCAAACCCTACAGTATTCTTGGGCACTACAGGGATCTATAGCTTAGGTAAGAGAAGCGTTGCTGCAGAGTAAATGGGGAAGCTAAAAACACAACAGAGTAAAGTTCAGAGAGGGAGAGAGAGAGGGAAGCAACCGGGCTAACCATAACAGTTATTTATTGAATAACAGTGATACCACACAAGGAGAGCCTAAACCAACATAGCAGTTACATTATTAAAGGATACAAAAATCATATACAGAAAACTACACCTGATCAAACAAGTCAGGGTTAGAAAGTTATACCTGAGGTAGAAAAGGAAACAGAGAGAGAGAGGGATCTCACCACTTCCATGAAGCTTGAACTGGTCAGGGTTCCCAGGTGATGGTGGTAGTTCAGGGTTCTGAGTTCTGGAGACAGGCAGAGCCCCCAGCAATCAGTCAGGAGAAGATGAAATCCCAGTGGAACTGATGCAGAGTTTGGATCCGTGCATCAGAACACTTACTGGAGTGTGGGGTGGAGTTTTTCTGTAGGGAAACAACAATGGTTCAAGGGAAAACACTTGATTTGTTTATGAGTAAACTGATGACTGAAGTGTTTTCTTTAGGCTAGACAATGGGAGCTGATCACTCTTGGCTATGGGTGATGTTCCTTCCAGGGAGTTCACAATGCAAGTAGGCAGCTTCAGTATTTTGGATATCAGTTAAAGATTCATTACTAGAATTGGTCTGATAACTCCTGAGCTGGGTGTGTGCAGGTGTAGGGCTTCCCTGATTTTCAGGTCCCAGAGTTCAGTGCCGTTCTTGCCTTGGAATCTCATTTCTCTAGTCCGTATACTAATGGAGATGCCTCCCTGTCCCGTCTTTGATGCAGATGAGGCTAGGGGAGTTGCCTTATTCTTGTCACCCCTGTCAGGAGGCGTCGAAATGCGTCTCCCACCGCCCTTCACTGCTCTCTGCAAGTCTTTTCTCTGATCAGTTTTGATTCAAGCAGAGGCTTGCTGTGGGGGTCCTATTGTGAGTCACACAGGCTTGATACAGTGCCCTGGCTCCCCAAGAACACAGAGCTGACTGGTATCAGTGGGTGGCAATTTTTTTCTCCATTGAATGTTCTTATGGGAAGAAAGTATAGAGATTTCACTGCCTACAAATCAAATGCATTCCAGATATAGGACTAGTACAGAGGGACTCAATTTATAGCAGCAAGACTGACTTACACTTAAAAAAAAAATCTTTAAGTATCAGTCCCAGTCCTACATTTTTTATTCATTCCTCGAAATTCTCATTGACTTTCAGTCTTTTCTCATGGCCCCAAGGAGAGTTTTGCCCGAGTAAGGAATTAGGATTGGGGCCACAATATTTACATTTATCAAATTGATATATTTCAAGGAAACATATATCATTTTTATTTATTATTTGCTAATAATAGGACTTACATTATATAGGAATGAAATTATGCTATCTAGTGTTTGTTGTCAGCAGTTTAATTAACACCCTTATGGAAAAGTCCCATGGAATTTATTAGGGATTTAACCAATACATTTCTACCGAAAGTGCTATAGACATAATTCTAAAATGCTATAGTTTATGCATTTATATGTATATGCTATAGTACATGATATAATTTCCACTGATTTTTAACCATCTGTGATATTGTCTGATTGAAATATAATTATGCAAACCATGGTTGCTACCACTGTTATATAATTGCAATGAATTAGTGAACAGTGTAACATATGGCCAGAAAGGGTTAAGCAGCTTGTCATCAACTGGATCTCCCAGGCTGTAACGATCTCTGGTGCTGCAGCATGGCTGCCGCTAAGGCAGACTCCCTACTCCAGCCCCACACTGCTCCCAGAAGTGGCCAGTGTGGCCCAGGGGCCCCGGGGGTGGGTGGGGCAGAGTCTCCTTCTGTACGCTGCTTCTGTCTGCAAGCGCCATCCTCCGCAGCTACCATTGGCTGGGAGAGCTTACGGGGCAGTGCTTGCAGAGAGGGGCAGCGCACAGAGCCACATGCCCCCCACTCCTCACTGGGGCTGCAGGGCACATTGGCCTCTACAGGGTGCACTGTGAGGCTGGGGTAGGCAGGGAGCCTGCCTTAGCCTTGCTGCGCCACCGACCAGGAGCCGCAAGAGGTAAGTGCTGCCTGGTGAGATGCTGCAGCCCAACCCCCAGCCCTGAGCCACCTCCATGAGTAAGCACCCCATATCTCCTCCTGCACCCCGAAACCCCTCCTTCACCCCAAGCCCCAGTCCTGACTCCCCTCCCAGAGCCAGCACCCAAACCGGCCTTGAGCCCCCTCCTGGAGCCAGCACCTCAACCCCCTCCTGCACCCCAAGCCCCAGCCCTGACCCCCCTCCCAGAACCAGCACCCCATATCTCCTCCTGCACCCCAAGCACCTGCCCCAGTCCTGACCTCTATCCTAGAACCAGCACTCCCTCCTGCACCCCAACACTCTCCCAGCCTGGTCCTGCACCCAAACTCCCTCCTTGAGCTTACACCCCTTACCCCCTATTCCACCCTAACCCCCTACCCAAGGCTCAGCTCAGAGCCCCCTCCCATACTGCGAACACCTCGGCCCCAGCCCAGAGCTCACACCCCCTCCCGATCCCCAAACCTCTGTCCCAGCCTAGTGAAAGTGAGTGAGGTGGGGGAGAGAGAGAGAGAGACAGAGAAAGGGGGGTATGAAGTGAGCAGGGCAGGGCTTTGATGAAGGGTGGAGTAGATGCTTGGCTGCCCTTAGATTTAAAAAGTGATATTAGGTGTAAAAAGGTAGGAGATCACTGCTTTAAGGGAACTGTGTTTTGGATTTCGGAGTAACAAGTAAGGTATAACAGAAGCTGTTTAGTGCTGGCTTGGTAAATCTAAGTATTGGCACATCGACCAGTTTTGTCTGCCCCATTCTTTACAGTACACCCTAATTGAGTGACTGCAGCTGGCTCCCCCTGGGACTCTGGTCACACCATATTATGATATGCTGTAAAAGGCATACAATTTTTGATTAAATTCTGTATTATAGTCAGAAAAGCCTGTGGAAAACATTATCATTTTTCTCATATTCCATGGGATATTTCCAGGAGGGCAGTGCATATAAACATGTTAAAATATCATTCACTTTGTTATTGCAGATTACTCTCATTGCAGTTTGACTGCACCTTTAAGATAAATCCCTGTTTCCATACAGCCTTCAGTTTATTCGCCATTTTAAAGACATCATACATTTTGGACCAGAGAGTCCATTCTCTATATTTAAAGATTGCAGAGGTGTTGGTTTTGCTGCCATTGAATTCTTTCCCCACTGAACATATAATAAAAGAAACTGTAAACTGTTTGTTTTGGAATCAATGCTTTGGGGAAACAAATTAGATGACAAAGATATCATAGTGAGACGTGTGAAGTTCACTTGAAGAGGGAGATACTTTTGCAGTTGTTTGTGAAATAAAAGTGAAGATTAATGCCAGGCATTGTCAGTTTACAGACTATACCAATCATATCCAGAGACAAAAGGATCTACACAGTTTTTTTACACTACATGGCAAATAGAACATTGTACTAAAAGACTGTCTCCTCAGCACTCACAATCTGAGTGCTTTTTCGCTTTATGTTGTTGAAATAGATCCCTTGCTTTTGGACACATGTACAATTGCAATTTTTGAATTCACAGTACACATTAGCAAAGATCCAGAATGAAGAAAATAAGCCAACATATCAGATTAAATAGGAAAATCTCACATAGGAAAATATAGAAATATGTTAGTTTAATAGCTGACACCTGTATTGATGCTGCAACCCAATTGCACTTGCAGTATATTATGTAAACAGGAAGAAGAACAGACAGGCAGACATTAGTGAAGATTCTGAGTGTACAGAAGCTCTTTAATAACACAGAGGGAATTTTTTTCCTGAAAAGATTAATATAATAGGTCACAGACAAGTAATTTACAGAGAGACAACTCTGTAACATGTTGAATGCTTGGAAGAATGAGGCAAATATGTGCAGTTGTTTCAGAAGTCACACTCTTTCTGCAGGAGTCAAACTGACTTTGAAATTGTGCATGCCTTTGCAGTGCGACACCTGGCAATTATACTTAATGTTGCCTTACATATTGAAACATTAAAACCACAAAAAGCCACAATTTTTTGCTTCCTGAGTTGAACAATATTACAACTTTCCCAGTAAATATTTTAAATATATGACAGGACCTCTTCCAGGCGTATGTATAAAATGACATAAATTACACTCATGACCAAATATGTCATTTGCATCCATTCATTTTAAGAATTATTACGTTTTCACTGAATGTGGAGATTTTATTTTTCTGTCATGAAGTTTGATTTTAGGGTGCAGGTGGGCTGGGGGGGCTGAATTAAGTGTTACTGGTGCAAGCTCTTGCTATCAAAAAGCATCTGTATCTATTTATCTTCAGTGTATGGACAATGGATGAGATACTGATCCAGATTTTACTCGAGTCATTGACTATACTCTCGAAAGAGAGAAGGAAGGTGGCGCAAAATCAGTCCAATTTAAATCAGCGGCAAATTCTGTATTGATGAAACAATCTGTGGTACAAGCACACAAAAGAAACAAACTTCAGCATCACTGCTCCTGATAAAATTGAGTTCCCTGTGATGATTGTCATCAATTCATTTACACATTATAGATAATGGGTTTGCAGGACCATCTGCTAGTATGATCCCTGGTTTCTTGTTTGAAACCTAATTCTAGATAATTAATGAATTCAGGGAAATTTGGTGAAGTCAGTGGGCTTCTGCATGGGAACAGGAGTCCATGTTAGCAGATCTGATTGCAGGACTGCAGTTAATGTTTACTTCCTGTAGAATGAAAAAATGTGTGTCTCATATACAAGGTCAATAAATAAATTTAATGATCTGTAAGAAGTAATTATTAGACGTATTGTCCAACAAAAAACACCAGTCATATTGCACAAAGAGGGGAAGAAAAGTGAGGCTACTTATGATTCCAAATAAAGAACGTAGGATTGGATTCACAAAAGTATTTATGCACTAAACTCAATTAGTTCAATGGGAATTAGACAAGCAAATACCTTTGGCAATGCCCCCCATAGTTATTAAAGATTATCTAATATAATATCTGCATAGAAAAAAAACATAGATTCCAGCACTTTCTGACAATATGTGTATATGTATGTGTATGTGTTTGTCACAACCCCAAAATAAGTATCTCAGGGAAAAACTGAGGCTTAATTAAAACAAAATTCTCATTTCAAGATTGAAAAACAGTGCACTACACAGATAACCAGTATGAAAAGTTAGGATAGAAGAACTTTGAGTACCTTCATATTCTCCCAACAGGCTGTTTCCCAATCAGCAAATACAGACATTTTTTTACATAAAACAATGTTTCACGGTTGTCAGTGTAATTCACAGAACAAAGTAGCACCTTCAATCTCCAATTTACATAGCCCACAATGACAATTAGCAGCTTAGACATTTCTTTCCAATAGTACTACTTCACTCACTCTCTACCTTAATGTAAAAAATGTACCAAGTTTAACCTTTTATGTCCCCTTTTACTGTATTAATAGCTAAGAAAACCAGGGAGGGAAGTTCTTTGCTGGGGAGGAGCATGAGTCACTTTCACCTCCTCTATTGTAAGGTTTTACCTTACCAGTGAAAATGCTGCACTCTGTTCTGCTGAGGATAAAACGACAATGGGCTTTCTCTCTCTCTCTCGTTCATAACCCATTTCCACCCACACAAACAAATGCCGATAAAGAAACAAAGATGGGGGGAAACCAAAAATCTGAAAACCAGGGTAGTTAAATGTTTCCTCCAAGCACAGTTTAATTTTTAAGCATTTGACCTGTATATAGTTAAACTGCCAATTCTCTCATCCCTGCTCCTCTGGGCTTGGGTATGATATTATACATGAATAGAGCACAATTCATCACAAAGATTCCAAGCCCTTCACAAACTGTATACATCTCATACACAAATCATTTCAGACACCAATGAATTTTAGGCAACTTTGCAAAGAATTGCAGTGGCTGTAGTGACCTTACACAATAGTTTAGGACAGAAAGTGCAGAAGATGACTACATCTAATTGAAACTGTAGTGGAAGTTAAGTAGGGAGAATGTATTTATCCAAACTGGAATTTGGTAATGACAGCAGTGCTAACTCTATTCTTGCAAAACAATGCCAGAGCTTTAGCAGATTTTAAATCTCATGTAAAAGACAGACCCTTCTGGATAATGCAGGGCCCACTAACACACTGCTGAGGCATAGTATTGGAAGAGTACTAGCTACTAAATTACTGTCACTTACTGAAGGTAGCTGGATTTTCCTTGCAAGTCTTCCATTCAATTTTTGACCAGAAATCACACTTAGATTACAAGAACTGACAAAATCATGGCTCAAGATGGAAAGGCTGCAAACAACAAAACAGTTTTTAAATGCACTTCTGCTGCTGAGCCCAGCTTTAATATAGACAGTAAAACTGTCCTCTTTGTCTTTAGCACAATGCCAGGAAATAGTGAGGGGTCATTTTGCCTACAGCAAAGGACCAAGTCATGGCTCAGAAATTTTAAGAGCAAGGTGATAAGTCTGAGTCTCCGCCATAACCCTGAATATGATTTAAAAGACTTCAACTCTTTGTTTTCTTTTTACTGTTAATGTATAATTAAATATTTGCAATTTTCATTCTCGGTGACCAAAATTTGCAAACCTAAGTGTCTAAAATTAGACTCCTAAATATAGTTAGTCAGCCAAATAAAAGTGTATCCATTTTCAGAGAGGCTGAGCATTTGTACAACTATGACAGCTAAGGTTGCTCAGCACTTCTTAAAATCAAAACACTAACATTTAGCTGCCTAAACATTGATTTCAGAGCCTGAATTCAGGCAGCCAAGTTTGAACACGTTGGTCAGCGTAATTCATTAAAATGTGGAATTTGTAAGAAACATTTTAATAATACTAAGAAATATTTTATAATACACTCCACACAGTGAGGCCAATAAAAAAAATCAGAATGTGAACGTTTTGGAGATGATTCACCCAATTATCAAATGCAAACTTCTTACCAGAATGATCAGAACCTATCATTGTATGGTCATATCAGGATTATGTATGCAAATAGCCATTTTAAGGCATTGAGGGTCAAATTTTGGTCCTGTGAGTAAAGCCCAAATAAAAGGACTTTGCCTGCAAGAAATAAGCACTAGTTTTAGGAGTACCTAAATATTCCTTCTGAGCCAGAAGCTGTACATTATGTACTCAGGCAAATCAGGACAGGGTTTGTGCAGACAAAGTGGATTTCACAAATTGGGAAAACACATAAGTTATAGCAATTCTTAATTTTATTTAGTTTTGCAGTTCCAGTGCAACACAATGCAATTTTATTGCACAATTTGGAAAGTCATAATTGGTGCATAATTGGTGCATCTTGAAAGGAATAAAAAAATTAAACATTGCAAGTAATTATGTAGAACAAAATCTGTTACTATAGTAACAAAAATCAGCCATACGTTTTCTAATTCCCCTCTGGTGGAGTTTTTTTTCTGCCTTTCGATTTGGAAACATCCTTTGTAATTGTCATGTAGATTATGAAAAATACAGAAATGAGGCCACAGGCAGAACACATAATGGACTCATGGCCCAGAAACAGGGCTTCTCATAAATGTCCATCAAATATCCAGAGTTTCTACATAATGCTTCAATTGGAGTTTTGCTTCAGAAATGATAGCAGAACACTGAGCCCAGAATCTATTTATAAGACATGAAATGGTGTGTATGTGGCAAAACTGGATATTTCAGATGATTTGTGATTAATTACAAAGCAGGTCAAAAGATGGAGGAAGAAAAGTTTGCTGGCATATATACACTAACCTTACTACTGTATATTAGCAGGAAACTTAGTGAGTTTCAACTGCTGGAGTTTTCAGTTCATTCTCCCATCAGAAGATGGGGTTTTCCTCACCTTAAAAGAAGCTGGGGATTCTGCTCACTAACCCATGGATCCAGGGAGTGCCGGAAGATATCCTCAATAGATACCCTTTGCCTCTTCTTTGCAGCCTGGTCACAGCCTCCTAGTGGCTGCTAGAGAGATGGTTCCTATGAAAGCAGTGCTTTTGGAAGTTCCCCTGACTGTGGCTGCTCTCTAGAATCCCTCTAATGGGGCATGGTTATGCAGCCTGATCCTATGTCCATTGCAGTCAATGGCAAAGCTACCATTGACTTCAGTCGGGCAGTATCAGCCTTTACACAGAACAGAAGTGGCCATGTTCTAAGTATGGTAGTTGCGTCTGCTGCTGGCTTTAGTAAAGTAAAACACAAGGGTTAATCTAATGGCAGTTCAGACAGTTTATCAACATTTACCTTTGTTCACCTTTAACATTCTTACGGATTCCCCACTGGTTAATTCCACCATGATTCTTGTTACAGCAATATAATTTTCTCTCTGGACTTTGTCCATCTCCTTGAGGGTCTTCTCAATGTACTGGGCAAAAGCAGTTTTAAGCGTAGTCTAAAAAACCGATTACTGAAAGTTGGAACAAATTATTTTGACATGTAATCCATGACTTTATGAGGGTAATTTTCAGCTTTGGACTAATTCTGCTCCCATTGAAGTCAAAAATAAAACTCCCATTGTGAAGTTTACTGTAAATTACTTCTGAAAATCCTACTATATCTGAGTGTTCTAGCCCCTAGTCTTTCCCCAAACACTCATTCTACGCATCTGCTTTCATTCCTCATGTGTGTTCTTCGAATTACCATACATCCTTTTAAGATTCATTCTCTTCCATTATTCTTGACCTAACCTATAAACATCATAACATTATCCTTGTCTAGGTTGACACCGATATGCCAAATGTCTGCTCATGCATCCAATCTGTCTAGATCATCACTGTGCTTAGTAATTGGATCATTTCAGCATTAAGCAATGTCTTTTGATTGTAGTAGCAACACCTCAGTAACCTATACAAAGCAAATGGCATTATTAGCCAGCAACACCCATATGGAAATTTTTTGTGAATGTCACAAGTGAATAGTTCAGGCTGATGATGGGTGATGAGATATAAAACAGATAGAAGACTCCCTCAATCTTATTCCTTTGGAATAATTCATAATTGAATACTTCAACTCTGATAGGCACAACTAAATCCCCAGTTTCTTGCCTATGCTAAATAAGTCTAATTAGTCCCTGGAGATTAAAAAGGATTAGTCCTCATATTGATTCCTGCAATACACCTTACATTCATCTTACTGACCTATAAACTTCTATTGTTGAAATCTGTCTCCACACTCTCAAATTCTGCCTTATTCATTAAAGGGATTGATCCACTTTTGGAGGCTTGTGAGAAACCATTCAACCCTTCCCTGCCCGCTTCTCCCCCGCCAACCCTCGTGTTCTTAGTTTGAGACAGGAAACCCTATCCAGGTCCAGATATAGCACCTAACGTAATATACACAATATACACAAGCCAATCACAGTGTCATTGTAGACCCACACTTATGAACATCAACTTCAGTGGTAGACCAACATTTTCAATTAAGTCAATGCGAGCACCTTTCAAAAATCAGGTTACTTCTGGCTTTAACTAGCTAAATTTAAGTACCTATGTTAGAAAATGTTGGCCTTACTGTAGTTGAATGTAAGGGAAAGTAATTTTTCTTTATAACTACAAGCCTCATATGTGTTGTGTACTAATCTTCACTTCATTACGCAACTGCAGTTATATAAACTACTTTGCACTCTAAATAACAATAATTTGAATCAAGTATCAGAGAGGTAGCTGTGTTACTCTGGATCTGTAAAAAGTGACACAGAGTCTGACGAAGTGGGTATTCTCCCATGAAAGCTCATGCTGCAATACGTCTGTTGGTCTATAAGGTGTCATAGGACTCTTTGTCACTTAATAATTTGAATGTGATTTTGTAAATAGAATAACTCCATTTACAAGACATTTTCTCTTCATAATAAATGTACTTAAAATGAGTTTAATTTTGAAACTACAATTAAACTATAGTTAAAAGACATTTTCTATTTAGAAGAGCTGCTGTTTATATATAATTTTTTAGATGAAAAGCTGCAGTCACAAACCCCATTTTATCCAGCACATTGCAGCTTGAGTTAAGATTTTATGCAGAATTTTTGCTATTTACAATCATGTCCTGTTCATAACAACTGTACTCAAAGTATGAAGTGAGATGGCGTATCCATGCTTTCAGATCTATCAATAAACTAATAAATGACAGTGAGAGCTGTATGGCTGGAGTGAGGAGCCTCAGCTGGAAAAATCTAGTTTTAGCAATAGTAGAACTACTAAACAATTTTTTTGAAGTTCCCTATAAACATAACTAATGTCTGCCCAAATTTTTCTAAAATTCCCCAGCATATACAAAGCCCAAGAGACTGAACTGAATCAATTTATGATTTCCAGGCTAAATTTACAGAGAAAAGGAACCGAGACTTATCTTTTTAAAACACAGAAAACTAAAAATTTCCTTTATATTTCTACTTCCCTCAGATCAGGGCACCTATAGCCATGGGCCTTATGGAGCTTCAAGACCGGGTCTGTTCATGGACAAGAAGATCCTACATTGTGGCAGCAATTACAGTTAACAGATGATGATTTTAAATGACATGGCCTAATCTGAAGTACCTATCTCCTGTTAAACAGGAAACTCTGAATCTGCCACTCTCAGAGTAGTTTTTTTAAAAAGTTTCCACCTTACAATAGATGAAGCCTCTAGCAAAAGCACTAGCACAAGATGAGAACACGTGCTGAGGATGGGGTTTGTGTTCATCCAGAATTTTGTAGAGAGCCAATAGGCAATCATGGCACCTGTTTTTCCTGCTTTCCTTTCCCCCCAGCACCTATTGGAGTGCTGTGGAGGGCCTTTCACTTTCCCTCCCAACCCTTGGGTGAGTTCCACTCTATGTACATTTATTTCTACCTAATTAATTGAACTTTGGTCTAATCTATTTACTTACCTACATACAGTTGTTCTAAGACCTTGCTAGCTATGCATCAAACTGTAAGCACAAACAGTATGTGTGCAAACAAAATGGCACACCGTGTACTATTTGAAAATGAAATATAAAGCTTGACAACAGGTGGGCCTGCAAGGTATACAGTAGTATTTAATCCTGACCCAAAAAGCAGATGGGTTTGCGGATGAAATACTAGTATTCCCAAATTTGTATGGATTAATTTTAAAAGATAACATATTCCCTTTGTTAGTCAAATCAGGAGCATTCTGAGGCAGGCGGAATTAGGCACAGTCAGTGGCACAAAAGCAGTGGAAAGCAAAATTCTACATTCTCCACACTTTTTAACCCAGGGTATGTTTACACAAGAGGGACCATAATGGCGTAAGTATATTGCCATAGCTATACTGGCATAATCCCAGAGTGTGGACACAGACTATGCTGATGGAAGGGATTTTTCTGTCAGTATAGGAACACCATCTCCTGAATGACAATAACTAGATCAATAGAACTATTCCTCTATCGATTAGTTTAATCTACACTGAGGATTATATCAACATTACAACATTGGACAAAAGGTATTGATTTTTCATTCTCTCACTAATGTAGCTATGTCAACCTAAATTTTAAGCATAGACCAGGTTTCAGAAATGCTAATGGCCAAAGGAAGACTTCACACTCTAGCTGGCAGAGTGCATAACCATGGTCTGGAGCCATCTGCATTTGTAAAAGGATTTGTAAAAAGGGCAAAGGGAGCAAAGTATTTCTATTGACTTGAGTCTTTGAGTTAAGTATCAGAGGGGTAGCCGTGTTAGTCTGGATCTGTAAAAGCAGCAAAGAATCCTGTGGCACCTTATAGACTAACAGACGTTTTGGAGCATGAGCTTTCGTGGGTGAATACCCACTTCCTCAGATGCATGTAGTGGAAATATCCAGGGGCAGGTATATATATGCTAGCAAGCAAGCTAGAGATAATGAGGTCAGTTCAATCAGGGAGGGAGTTGTTTCTCAATATGGATGTAATATCTTGTTTTCATATTTCTTCTTGGTTTTAGTAATTAAACTCTAGAGAAGAGCTGTATTTTGTGGATAATTATATGAGCAGGGAATTTTGCACAAAAAGCAAATATGGTTTTAGAAGCCCTATGGCATTAACTCTACAGTTAAAGGGCTAAATAAATGGTTTAGGAAAGAAATGAAACCTACTGAACACTGTTTTCATACTGTTATGGGCAATTATTCAGCAGTATAGAATTTGATTTGTTATCTATCCCTGTTTCCAAGATGTTCACATTTTCTCTTCCAGGGTTAGACACGCAGGGAATTAATTTAAGGTAATTGATTAACTGTGCACCACTTAAAACCTATTTTGACAGCTTCAGTGGCTCTAAGTGCTGCATGGACCCTGTACTAATCCTTTGCACAGGGCTGCATTTTCACCATAGGTGCATGTTCTTCTCTGTTAATGAAGAATTAATGACATCTTTCAAAACAGAGGGCATCCATGGCTACCATGCCTCTACAACTGATGGAGGGGCAGATGGCACAGTGGATGATAGCAAGTCCAGCCATTTGTCAGAATAGCCAGGTAGATAATAGCAGCAGGAGGAGAATATCACCCCAGAAGCAAACCAAGAGGAGCAGGCATGATACCAAGTATGTGATGGGTGCACAAGGAACTTCTGGTTTTGGTAGGGCACAGAATATCCTGCATGAATCACTCTCAACCCATGAAAGATTGATGTCCCTGCAACAACCCCACCTGTTGCTTCCCTCCTCCCCCAACCCTTCTGGACTACCATTGCAGGGTACCCCCATTTGTGTGATGAAGTAATAAAGAATGTAGGAATAAGAAAAACTGACTTTTTAGTGAGATAAAATGAGGGGGAGGCAGCCTCCAGCTGCTATGATAGTCCAGGCAGGACATTAAACGGTGGAGGAGAGGAGCGCAGCATTCCACTGCTATGATAGTCCAGGCAGTACAGAATCTTTTCTGTAGACATGAAAGGGGGGGGGGCTGATGGAGTTCAACCCCCAGATGCTATGATGAGGATGGTTACCAGCCATTCTGTACCATCTGCCAGGAATAAGCCGGAGTCATTCCTATTTTTACCCAGGCACCCCCCGCCAATCTCACCTGAGGCCAGCCAGGAGCACTCACGGGCTGATGACGAGGACGGCTACCAGTCCTACTGCACTGTACTGTCTGCCACTGGGGAAATGAGGGGTGAGGATGCTGCTGTTCATTGCCCCAGCACCGTGTCTACCAGCAGCATGCAGTAGACATATGGTGACATTGAAAAAAGTCAAGAAACGATTTTTTCCCTTTTCTTTCATGGGGCGGGGAAGGGAGTAAATTGATGAGATATACCCTGAACCACCCCGGACAATGTGTTTGACCCTACAGGCATTGGGAGCTCAGCCAAGAATGCAAATGCTTTTCGGAGACTGCTGGGGACTGTGGGATAGCTGGAGTCCTCAGTCCCCTCTCCCTTCCTCCATGAGCGTCCATTTGATTCTTTGGCTTTCCATTATGCTTGTCACATAGCACTGTGCTGTGGACTCTGTATCATAGCCTGGAGATTTTTTTCAAATGCTTTGGCATTTTGTCTTCTGTAATGGAGCTCTGATAGAATAGATTTGTCTCCCCATACAGCGATCAGATCCAGTATCTCCTGTATGATCCATGCTGGAGCTCTTTTTGGATTTGGGACTGCATCGCCACCCGTGCTGATCAGAGCTCCACGCTGGGTGAACAGGAAATGAAATTCAAAAGTTCGTGGGGCTTTTCCTGTCTACCTGGCCAGTGCATCCGAGTTCAGATTGCTTTCCAGAGCGGTCACAGTGGTACACTGTGGGATACTGCCCAGAGGGCAATACCGTCGATTTGCGGCCACACTAACCCTAATCCGATATGGTAATACCAATTTCAGCGCTACTCCTCTCATCGGGGAGGAGCACAGAAACCAGTTTAAAGAGCCCTTTATATCGATATAAAGGGCCTCGTTGTGTGGATGGGTGCAGCGTTAAATCGGTTTAACGCTGCTAAAATCAGTATAAACGCATAGTGTAGACCAGGCCAGAGAGAGAAGGAATTTCCTAGCAGCAGTACCTGGCTATTCAAGAGATTATTATTTGTAGCACACACACAGTGCTGTGCTAGGTTTCTCAAGACAATGTCTTTGCTCTAAAGTATTTATGATCTAATTTAAACATGACATTATGAAAATTGGAGAAGATAAAGGAGGGACAGAGAGAGACAAGGACAGACCCAGATCCTAAAGGGTATTGGGAGTTAAGTGTCCAAATGCCTTTGAGGATCTGAGCCAAGGTTACCTAATTGAGATCATGCAACAACTCTTAAATATTGGCCCTGTAGTTTGTAAAGAGATTTTGAAATATTTATCATTAAAGAAGTTATATAAATATAAGATATAAATTATTATTATAATAAAATTGGCCAATATTCAGGCTGCCAGTTGTGTAGCATGAAACAAGTTCAGAACCATGTGAAAATCTATATTGCTGAAACTCAATTTTTGCTAATGAGCAGAACATTGAGAAATAAGTACATATTGTATTTTTATATTGTTGCATATATTTTAAATGTATTTTCTAAACCACAACAAATGGATCTAATTAAGGGCCTGATGCTACAAACACTTACTAATGGATATACTTCTTGAATAGTACCAATGTCTTCACTACAGATAGTCCCAAAGACAAGCAGCAATCCTGGTAATAATTGTTTGCAGGATTGGGTCCTTAAACATGTACTGAATAACCTTTCCATCCTTAGATTACACTTAAAGTAAATTTTATTGTATCACATCCAATTAATTAATCCCATCCTTCACATTACTGTTGTACCCATGCACTTTCAATGTGCATTTTTGAACTATAAAAGTCATTTTACCTCCTTGTGCTCTCTAGATTTCCAGCTTCTTAATTAAAAAGTAATATAGCTGCTATTCATTCCATTCTAAGGAAATTAAAATTAGAGCATTATGATTACAATTATTAATGAATCCATTTCTGAAAATTACTTTTTTATGATGTACATGAAGAAAAGTGAATAACAGCATAACTAATAGGTAAAACAAATCGTGAATGGAGTGTTGCCAGCTTTTGATTATGATAATTAGGAATATTGAAGAGGAGTTATTTTGCAGTCTGGGGAAAAACATGGCATTAGAAGCCAAGCTATCCTGATGTTCAGAAGAGAAGCACAATATTAATTTTATTGCTGTATTACAAGCTTCCTGCATAATTTGAGTATTGATGGGTTAAGTCCCCAGAAACAAAGGGGAAAAATCTCATTCATAAGCAATTAAAAGTGCTGTAGAGATGGTAAATGAATAATTGCCTCTAGGAAGGGTAAAAGCAGAACCTCACTAGTCCACACTGACTGAAACTGTTTTCCCCTTTATAGTGACACCTGCGGAAAGACTTTATTGTATTATGTCCTACCATATTGGCATTCTCCGAGACATTGAATTATGCAGTGATAGGTAGGTAGTTAATCATTGTTGATGTTTTGCTCTCAACATTTTCTACATGTCAGTGCAGTATTTCACAAGACATTTTAATAATCCTCAGCCCTTTTTCTTCTCATGTCATTGGCCTCTTATTGTCACTAGTTTGACTTGAATGTATAGTGATTTTTTTCCCGAGTCCTTTAGACTAAATTTCAACGATTAGTGATAAATTCTGTTGTCATACTTTCAGTAAATTAGCACTCTGGTTATTCTTATACAACCAATAAATAACATGAAGGACATGAAACCAAAGAACTTCAGATGATAGTTAAAATACATTGGGTCGAATTTAAGCCTGGTATTAGTCACTGTGATATCACTGAAGTCAATTATATCAGATGTGAATTTGGTCCCTTTCCGCAGGTGTCACTATAAAGGGGAAAACAGTTTCAGTCAGTGTAGACTAGTGATCTACTCTTAAAAGTGAAAGTATCCACGGAAATAACAGCAAAGAGTCCGATGCATCTGACGAAGTGGGTATTCACCCACGAAAGCTCATGTTTCAATACGTCTGTTAGTCTATAAGGTGCCACAGGACAATTTGCTGTTTTTACAGATCCAGACTAACATGGCTGCCCCTCTGATACATGGAAATAATGTGTCTTTTTTTTTATGGAAGAGCTCTGCTTTCTGGGTAAATTTCACCCCTTACAAAGGACCAGCTTAAGGCCTATACACCAATTAAGTCCCACATAAACCCTATTTTGAGCAATATATGAGAATTAAATGGTGTATAGGTCTTATGCTGGCTCTCTACACAGAAGTGAATTTCTCCTATTTTGCATATTCTGAGTCTACAAGTGCTTTTTCTGGAAACAAAAATATGCTGTTATTAGAGCTGTGCAAATAACTGATATTTTGGTTTGCTAGAAATTCTGAAAAATAAAAAAAAAAGTTTCAAGTTGACCCAAAACAGTGAGTTTTGGGGCCATTATTAACAATGTTATTATTTTTTTAATAAAAGCAAAGGAACTTTGGAAATGAAAGGCTAGAGTCACAAGGGGATTTAGGCACCATTCACAAAAATGAGGAGAAAGAAGGAGTGATCGTAGCCCAGAGAATAGGCTCTCTCAGAGAACCTGAGTTGTGGTGGATCCAAGTTGGAATCCCAACAGAGGAATAGGGGCTCAAATACAGGTCTTCCCTTCCTCCCAAGAGCATGCCTTCACCACCAGGCTATAGGGCATTCTGATCCCTCTCATGGATCCCTGTGATAAAAAAATATGGGGTATAGAGTCTCAGAACTTATGTCACCTGACTCATGCTCACAGGGCTATAAAATTGCAAGTCAGATGTTCAGTTAGTATGCAATGAGGGGAGAGGAAGGTCTCAAAGCTGATCTCCAGCCAAAGCCCAAATGTCCACACTGCAATTTTACAGCCCCTGAATCAGAGTCAACTGACCCCAACCATGTATTTGGCCATGCAGCAGATCTTTTATTACAGACATACCCTCAGTCTCTCCTATTGCAGCTATTCCACCACTCTATCTGAATAACTAAACACTGCTAGGTGAAAGTCTGTGTGGTAAGAACTGCATCAACAGGGGCAAGTAAATCACCATCTGTGCAGTCTCCCTCATATAGCTAGTGAAACTATTGCATCCCACCACCTTTCTCTTCTGTCTTATGAACGATGCAAAAGTTCCATTGTAAATCTAGCACACAAAAAAAGTTATTGTTTTTTATCCCTCTTAATCTTCTCCAGGCAACTAAAACAGAGTGAAAGTGGTGCTGTTTCTTCACTTATGTCATTAAGAGCATTGTTTACTACACATTCCAATCAAGCAATGGGTTTGCATAGGTGTAACAAGAACATAATTTGGAGGAAATGGACTGTGATAGGTATAATAAAGGGCCTAACCCTGCCCTGGATGATGCACAAAAAGGAAAGAACCCAGCTTGACTCCCAGGAAGAAAGTTAATTTTCAGGTGCTGGCATTAGGGCTGAACAGATTTGACATGAAAGTAATTGAAAACTGTGAAACATAGAACCCACTCTAGAAATACAGTACAGGCTCTAGGGTTTTTCCATGAATGTTTAGCCTATTGCTGTCACCACTCAAGTTTCTAATCTCCTCCCAGATCCACCCCAACCACAGCAGCAATCAATACAAAACCTAGGAGATTGATTTAGGAATAATAATGATATGTAGACAGATTATTTCACTAAGCAATGGCCAAAGAGTACAAATAGCAGTAAACAAATGAAATGGCCATAGTAAAAAGTTCAGCAGCTGAAAGGAGAATAAAGGAAGGTGTTAACAAGGACTTTAATAAAATTCCTGTTAGTAGCAATAGGTGCCCACATATACAGTTGTGATTGATGAACATTTTAAAACAGAAAATAACTTATCCTCACTCTCACTTCCATTAATATTATTGACATAATAAGCTAGTGATTTCACTGTGAGCAAGACGAGGGCTTTAGCTGAGTGTTCATGTTTTATCTTTGAGGCCCACCATATCATTTTCTGCAACAGTCACTATAGCTACACTGTGTGTTTGTTACTTTTCCTTTTAGATATGTGTATGAATAGAATATTGCCTTATATTTCTGTGTTACTTCATGTATACAATAGGTTTTTTAAAAAATTGGCAAGAAAAATAAGTATAATATGAATTCAACATACTGTCAACTACTTCCCAGCTTCTCCTGCTCTGTCTTGCTCTGGCTAGCTAGATGAAGACAGAGCATTATACTCTCAGACATATAGTCTCTATGGGCCGCACCTCTGCACTAAAGACACCAAATGGCCAAAGGCCACATTATATAAATCCACAGGCTACATCTGGCCTGTAGGACACACTTTGGCCAATTTGCTGAATAGTGTCTGGAGTTATTCCATTACTATGCTATTAGTTTCTTTAGAGATGACATGTTTATTAAAATAAGAGTAAATTTTTTTCTTTATAGTGATTTCACTCCTATCAAAAATCACAATACTTAACAAGAGCTCAGTAACTGAAAACTAGATATGTTGATCACACACATACCCATTTATTATGACAGTATTTCCAAACATCCTTCTTTAAGAGACAAGTATTAAAAAAAAAATGAGTTAAATGCAACAGCAGCTGTATTTGTATGGAACATTTATGATATTTGGGTTCCAGTTAGATAAATTCTTGGTTTGTATTCCCAAAATTATGTAATGCTAGCCTATAAAATAACATATTGTTGTGTTAAAACTGATCTATTATGGTCAGCATCATGCATTTGGTGTCATTTTGTTCTACTTAGAAGAGCGCCAAATGAGTAATTATTTTTTGTTGGATTATTCCTTATGGAAAGAAAAAAATTAGAATAGGGATTGTGAAGGGAGTGCTTTGGGGACTGTGTTTTTTTACAACAAAATGGAAGGAAGGGGATAAGAGGTAACATGGTTACCAACAAAGAATGCACAGAATGTTGCCCTTGGTCTTGCTAACAATCCTCATTCTATTTAAATCAGTGGTAACATTACCCCTGACTCACAATCAGGCCCAAAATCTTCTCTCTTTCCCTCCTGCCCTCCCCCTTCTCTCACACACACATTATGTATATACACAAACATACACACACACACACTTAAACAGTCTGTATTAATGTAAAAGAGGTAGCATCAGAGCAATATGAGGAGGTAAAACAGTAGCAGAGGATGGGACAAGAACAGCAGTGGTAGCAGAGAAAACAAACCATACCTTCTCCCTTCCCTAACTAAAGACTCAAAGCCCCAATAATTTACCTGTCTCTTGGCAAAAAACATTTTTCTCTGTCCAATAATCAATGAGCAGTCAATGCACCTCCTGTTTCTCTTACCTCCATGGCATAAGCAGCTATGTCACAAGAAACTCACAACTCTGTGCTCAGGTCAATGAAACTGGTAACTTAAGTTTACTAAAGGGATGAATTGCCAAAACTAGCTCACAAAAATAGAAGCAGCATTGTTTTGGAGGTCAGAGTGACCGATAGTATATTCCTAATTTAGAAAAACAAAGAGGGAAAACCATGAATGAGCAGTGGTGCATGTGATTCTCCTGAACCAGAGGAAAGGGCAAACTATAAAAAAGGGACTTTTACAATGGAAAGTTTGCAGTCTTTCACTCACAGCTGTTTTGCTTTATTTTATCATCATCCAAGATATTGGTGTGACTCAATTCAGCACTGACACATTTTCTCTGCCTATCGGATCTTGCAGTGAAGTCACAATGCTGAATTTTTGACATTTTAATTCCAATAATAGAGCATGTCACAAACAGAGTGGGTGAAATTTTTGATGAATACTAAATTTGCCAAAAATGTACTTTTGGGATACTGAAACTATTCACAAATTTGACAAACAGATTCAATCCCCTACCCCCAGAACTGTTTGTCAAAAAAAAAAACAACCTGCTGAAATGTCAAAAAGAGTCATTTGACCTTAACAAAAAAATTCAGTTTTTTTTGTTTTGGTTTAGTTTCAATTTGACACTAAACTTTTTTTTGTCTGATTTTTTTTGTTCTACCTCTGAACTGAAAAATCAGTTATTTAGCTCTGATGTAAAAATTCCTCTTCAAGAAAGTATAAAGAATCTTGAGCAATGTCTTGAACAGGATCTAGTGGGAATTTTTGTTAGAGATAAACCAATAAAGATTAAAGCTATAAACAACTAAAAGAAACCCAATGGGGTTTTTGATTGTATTAATTCAACATTATTAAGATGCTTGCTTCAAATAATTCCCTTCAGGTGTTAATAACACCACTTTGATTTAAGGGTAATAACAAATAAGATTTGTTTTCCCACAGAGCTGGTATGATTGGATGTGACGGACCACGTGCAGGCTATGGCAAGGATGAAAATACACTCCTGCTGCAAATAGTAAAAGCTTCAGTGAAGGATGCAAACATGCAGCCTTCTGTAAAAGAGAATAAAAACCTGAATAGGGAAGGATCCACTGAGACATTGACTGGGGTAGAACAAACAGGTTGGGTTCTTGCTAGGCAGAAGAAAGCATTTATACCAAAATCATAATTCCTTTTCTCTTGAAGTTAGACTGAGGAAATCCTTTTTGCATAAGTGGTTTGGACTCAGGAGCCTACTGCTTCTCCCTGCTGCTTACACTCCACACTGTTCATGTATATTCCTTTACCTAACTGTCTCCACTGAGTTGATTTCTTACTGCTTTGGTTTATTAAAGTTGCATATACCACAAAGGTAGATGTAAGGAGCTAGATTGCTTTAAATGGTTGTTTAAAATAATAGACATTTACAGATCTGTTCAAATATGTCCCATCTCTCCTAACTTCTTGCCTTGGCCTTCTAGAATGAGATTTTCAAAAGCACATGAACTTTCACATGCATATTTGCTGTTTGCAAGTAGATTTACTTCTATTTCTCTGGTGCATCAGGGTTAGCACACATACAAGTTGGGCATGCAGAAAATGCACATGCATTTTTGGAAATCTGGCTTTGAGATGCTTTCTGTTAGAGAGGAGCCCACACGAAAAGCCCAGATCTGAATATCCCTGAATCTTGGGATGTTCAAACCTCAGAAACAAGTTTTCTAACTTAAGCCCATCTTTACTTAATACAAATAAACAAACAAATAAATATTGTGCCGCCACCACTTCCCTCATATCTCTTTCTCTCTCATTAATTGATGGAGTTTTCATTAAACATGTGGCTTGGTTTATGGTACTACTCCACTCAGTGCTTATGACTAGGGTGACCAGATGTTCCGTTTTTAAAGGAAAACTTCTATTTTGGGGGACTTTTTCTTATATAGGCTCCTTTTACCCCCTGTAGTAAAATGAGTCCCAGAAACAAACACTTGGCATCAGAGGCCCGGTATGAGGCCTGAGGCCTGAACTGAACTAATGGTCAAGACTTTGCTAACATAAAGCAAAGATAAGCTGTGAGCCAGAGGCAGGGCCTGTTCACAGAAGTTGGCAAGAAGAAGGCTGCTAAAAGTACGTATACACATATAAGCACTAGGATGTGTGCCAGGATGGCACCAAAACATCCCTGTACAAACACATTCCACAGAGATAACAAGGAACAGGCTGACCCATCCTAAAGACAGGGTCAAAAGGACAATATGATGGATAGACTTGTTTGTTCGAACCAACCTGTACAAGGGGAGAGGCAGCACTCTAATGCATAGAGGGGCTGTACCTCAATGCGTCCGGAGTGATGTGCAACTTGTTTGTACCTGTGTATAAGAATGCATCCCTGAGTGGATGTCGTTGTCTGGCCTAGGAGGCAATGGAGAGTCCTGCCATTGACTGAGCAGGTCCATTGTCAGGGGGCACATATTCGTAGTATGTCCCGCAGAGTTTGCAGGGAACTATTTCTGTGCTTCGTTTGACAATAAACCTGGCCAGGTGCTTTTGTACTTTATCAGAATCTGTGGTCATTGGGGGTTCTCTCAGGGTCTGCTGTGTCAGCTATCTGCACAGAGCTGGGGCAGCGCAGAGCTTTCTGTTATCAACATTGAACATTGAACAGAGCAGAGCACCACACTGGTGGCATCTGACAACACTTCCCACCTCTGTCCTGCTTCTTTCACAGCTGATATCTAGTCACCTTACTTATGACAGTCATTTGTCTGGTCCAAAAAAGGACAGACATTCCTCCAACACAAAAAATAAATCACATTGAGAATGACCACATGATAAAAGAGGTCTGTCCCTGAATATTATCATGGAATTTAACAACTCCTATATTTGTAAATGGTTAGAGTTTGTGCTGGTTCTATACCTTGACTTTTTGTTGGTTTTGTTTTGAGACACAGTATATTTCTTTACGGTATCCCCAGTGAGACCCTCTAGCTACAGTCTCTCAATCAAAAGTGAACCTAATAGGTACAAGGCAGCAGGACATGGGGTTTATAATCCAGAGACATTTGCAGCTTTGGAAAACAGTCCCTTGAAACTCTTGTCATTAACGTTTTTGAAAGAATAACCCAATAAATACATTCTCTACATGTTTCTGTACTGTCAGTTGATAGAGAAGATGCTGCCACTAAATCTAAAATAAAAAGGAATAGTGAAAAATACAATTTGGAACTATCCTCAGAGCATCGTGAGAGTTTTGGACATTGATATTAGATTGCAATCAGCGAGGATCTGCCCACACGTCTCCTGGGACTGTTGTCAGGGTCAATCTGGCATATAAATTAAAGTGGCTCCTGGAGGAGATTGAACAATATTCAAAATGACTGTTTAGATTACATGGGAAGGCAATTTATTTTCTGCATTTGTTTTTACTTAGCTTCTTACTACCAAAGGCATTGACGTTTATGTGATATTTCAACCTTTGGGAATGCTGTTATTTGTTGTAAAAACACGAAGGATGTTACCTTTGGGATTACAAAAACCAAACTGCTTGACCTGAAAGGATCATGTGACCTCTGATTCTACTTGTCTTCCCCTTGCCCTAGAAAATTGTATGAATAATATATAACAACTTCATAACTGGAGGTTTTTCCAAGTGCTTTACAAGGCAAAGAATGTAACAGCACAACAGTGTTTGGGTCTGAAAGCTAATAAATCAAGCAATAGTCTACGCAGTAAAACTGCTGCAATAGCATGACTGGTAGATTGTCATGACAGTAACACTGAATTAAAGCAAGAAGAAATAATTGTATCGCCTTTGTTTTATTCCTTTTATGCCTTATACTAGCTGAAATACAAGTGCTTACTATCCATTTAGCAAAATAGTGTTTTATAAAGATAGATGTTTCTACCTGCATTACGCATCACATGTACATCATGTCATCATGCACTGGATTTCTCTGATGGCAAGAGGTTGTGTGATTTAGAATGTATTCCTTAATTCAACAATTTTCAAAGAAAGACATCTAACTGCAGAGAAACAGAGCTCTGTAAGTTGACTTTTTATGTATTTTATGTTAAAAGCCCAGGATACATCACTAATCTAAGAATCCATATGAATCTCAACCAATTTGCAAACTATAATGTTAATCTCAGAGAGGAATTAAGTATAATAACCTAAAGCCTGACCATTGGCTCTTGTGGAACATAATGAGGTCTGCAGTATTTAATACAATGCCATCAGCAAATGACGGCTTTATGTTAAATGCTATTGCTCTTGAGATTGGAGTACACTGATTATGTTCCTAACTGTTCTGATTGTCAATTTCAAATCCAGCGCTTCACTGCTTCAGACTGCTAATACCTGACTAGACATTTTTGAAGAACTATAAAGTTTTTCCAAAAAATAAAAAATAAAAAAAAATAGAATACTGAAACTCTAGAATTGTAGGGATACAACTCTCAGTGCATCTTTAGTTAAATTCAGTAGAGTCCTCTACATTTGGAGCATATTAAAAATGTATTTTTATTGTCATATTTACTGCTGCTTGGTGGTCTCCCAGGATTTAGATCCCAATTCAGCAAGGTCATTGTGCCTAACTTTAAGTATGTGAGTAATCCTACTGACTTCATTTAAAGATCTAACTGCATTCTGAGAAACCTATTCCTACAATTCCGTTTTTCAGTAGTTTATATATTTTATTTCAATGAGATTACTTATACTGTTAAAGTTCAGCAGTGGTCATTTACCTGGATACTACAGGGAGGAAGGCCTTTATTATCCCAGCCAGGTTCTTATCCCTTCAGTTTTTCCTAATCTTTGGCCCTTTCTTGTCTGTGTGAATGTGCTGTAATGTGGGGCTGGAATTCTAGGTTCGACAATTTCTGTGCAGTTGCTAGAATCCTATATAAGCCAACCGGTGTGGCAGACAGTGATAAAAATCAAGGGTATCCAAGAAGTGAATTTATCATCAGGTTCAGGTAATAATAAGATCTGCCAATTCTTTGTGGTTTAGTTTAGATTAAATCCCTCTAACCCCCAATGTCTCACCCCCAACCTTTGCTCTCCATTCCTCTCCACACATGTGTCTGGAGGGGTGGGCACCCCAATCTCTATACCCCATACTTCTCTTCCCCCTAAAATTAAAGTAACTGCAAACATGTATATTTTCTCTCCCAGCAGTGGGATATCCTAGCATAGACATGTCAAAATCAGTAGCATCTAACCTGCTCATACTAAAGCAGCACTCAAAAGGTAGTCTGCCTTAGGAAGTTTCTTATCCAGCCTCACTGATAGTATCACAGCCAGTGTTTCTGCATATCCAGGGTTCCCGTGAGATCACTAATTCTCATTTTGTCATTGATATTTACATGGTAATGGTTTGTAAACCTGCTAAAATTTCCTCAATAAATAAATAGATACCAAAAAATTTGGTCTGATGGAAGAGCCCATGATTGTGGTCACTTCCATTTCAGTTAAATGCTGTTTTGTTAGAGATGTGGCAATTTCTTGGGCTTGTGGCTCTGCCAATGAAATTCATAACGTGAACAACTTGGTCATCATATGGCACTAATAGTTTATTCTGTCCACAGCAAAAGTTGTAACATTTGGCCACAACGTATTAAAAGAGACACTGAATTAGTGGCAAATTATGTTTTCGCCATATCATACTGGACATTGCTTCCTAGATTCCATCCACTGTCTAGGATGACTGCCTCTCCTTTAAAATGAAAGCAGAGAAGATTTACAAGTGGGATAAATGACTTACTGATAATTCCCTTTGTTGCAATCCTTTGTCATCCTACAGCCATCCCTCGTGAACTTTGGAAGTTGAAACATGAGAGGACACAGTTGGGAGGTTATTTATACACTGCTGCCTTTATCAACAGTACTTTGTGTTCTTAGCCCCAATAGGTGGACTCATACCCTGGGTCAGTTAAGGTTGTCCTCATGTAGAATGCCAGAAAAGGAGGACAACAATAAAAGGAATTACCAATAACACTTCATCCTCAAACGTGTTTGAGAATAACAGCTAAAATAATTTGCAACGTGCTGGATCTAAGCTTAAACAGCTGAGTGCAGATGATGATTAATTACATATACTGAGATATGTCCTGCTCTAAACTAGAAGTTTCAAAAGGTAAAGTAAATCCTACAGTGAATGCTGAAAATCCCTTTTTAATTGTTTTCATAAAGACACAGAAATTTAAATTAATTACAGAAAGAGCAGTAAATTGCAGTTGGCAAGGAGTCAGATACTAGCAACCACTAAAATATACAACATGGAAACAAAATATAATGGTTCCAATTCCATGTTACTTGTTATCTAGTTGTTGCTGTTAAGCAATAACCCAAATTGAATGAATTAAAAGTGAAAGATGAACACATAAGGCTTAACAAGATTATAAGAAGAGAACGAAGGACTTAAATTATGAGCATGCAAAAATTATAAATATTCAGGTTCCAGCAGTATCAGAGTGGACAAGACAATACTTATTTAATGGAATTTTTCTTCCATATAATTACTGCAGTGCGTAGGTCTACAGAGAACACACGTCTGTGGCATACTTTTGTTATTTCCCATTGCTTTTTTACTATACAGTTTACAGTCCCTGTACCTTTTTTATTTTAATGTTTACATCAATCAGTGCTGCCTTTCTCTTAACCAACAGAATTAACAAGGTCAATTCCTCTATAAGAAAATAAAAATATTTGACCAGATTAACAGGTGAGCTGCTTTTACCTTTGTTAATTCTCTTTCCTTTCCTTTCCTTTCCTTTTTTAATTCCAGAAGAATCCTGTTACAAGAATGCTATAGTATTCTTCTTCAGTTCCTTCTCTAGCTGTTCTGCAGTACTGCTTACACAATTAAACAATCATTTGCCTACCAGTTTAACTGAGATACGGCAGGGTATAAAATGTCTTCCTGTGACATGCTCAATGGAGGTGATTGGGAATTTTTCATCAAAATCATTTTGATGAAAAAATGTAGATTTTCACAGGAAAATTTTGATTTGGCAAAAAAATTGATTTCCCATTATGAATATGTAATGAAACATTATGTTTTAGTTGATTCAACATTACTACATCTGCCTATGGTGCTGCAGTGCCTCATGGAAATTGTAGTTCAGGTGCAATAGGGGCCAAGCTTCCTCACTGGACTATGTCTCCCTCAGGGCACCACAGTCTCAACCTCTGAATGGGGCACATGATGCATTGTGGGAGTCACATGACTGTAAGTGCCTCATGGGCAATGAAGTGGAACCAGTGGAGCCCAGCCCATAAGAGAATATGAAGGCAAGAGGCCCATGAACTAAAACTCCCATGAGGCATCACACAACCTTAGGCAGATGCAGTTTAATGTCAAACGACTGGAAACAGAATGTTTTGATTCAGTTCAATAAACAAAAATGAAATATTTTGATTCTGGAATGTCAAAACATTCAGTTTCAGAACATTCTGACATTTCCAAATTGAATGTATTTAAGTTTTAAGTCTGTGGAAAATTTCAATATTTCAACTTTTCACTCTGCTTTAGGAAAACACGAATGTTGAAATATCAGAATTTCCTCTGTGATGGAAATTCTGTTTTTTTTTCTCAGCACTAATGCTCAGTCCTCCCCACTTTCACTTTTTTAAAGAATAAAACGAAATTGAGAAAACACTACTTTTCTCAGGAAGCACTCACCTTCTTATTGGATCAGGACCTCAGTTTGTAAAGAACATTAGGATACTTGGGGATGACAGACACTTTAAAAATCAATTATTACTTGAATTAACTTACACTCTTGTTAAATGTATTAAAGATTGGCCTATTACACTAGTGTACATTCAGAGTAACTCCTCTGAAGCCAATTTAGTTAGTCTGGATTTACACCAGTATAAGTGAGAGCACTGCCTCTGAGATTTGTACTTATAAATAATAAAAAGTTAAAGGCACAGTGTACAACTTCATCAACCCACACAATTCGCCTTGAGGAGAGTAAAGTCACACAGTACACACAGTACACATTTAAAGTAGATCATGGTTTTAAGGCCAGCGCTGAATCAGGAGTAGTCAGAACAACATTGTCCAAAAGGGATGCTTATAGGCTGCAGCCTGCTCCCATGGCAGGTGGGTTCAGCTATGAGAGCTGATGTGTAGGCCATGGCTCCATCACTACCTTGTCTCCTGCCACTACCATTCAAATTCTCTGGTCATAACTCTCCCTCCTAGCAGCACCACACAAATGACTTACTACTCTCCAGGTTCACTGAGGGATTCTCTTTTATGCCCCTGTAGTGCATTTACTGTCACAAAATGGTAATCTGTAACAACAGGATAAGGAGTATAGGTTAGATTTAATTCGAGCTGGAAATAACTGGAGGATTGGAGTATCCCATATGAAGCCACACTCTGGTCACAATGTTCCATCACTAGTCTTAGCTTTCAAATATGTTTCTTTTAAGTTAGCTCTATGTTCATTAAAAAGACCCTAGATTCTTAAGTAAACAATTTAAAATTCTAGATAGATATCTTCAACCTAAAAAAATGACCAACAAGAAAGAAGATGAAAAATGGTGAAGACCATACATAAAAGAGACTAGTTTTGACAGATGGTTTCAATTTTCTTTTCATAACACGCTTCCAGAGAGAATACTTGTTTATGCAAAATTAAAGTTTCTGAAAGCTCTCACAGTTATTGGGCAAACTGCACCTCTGACCCTTCCCCTTCCCCATAGAGTGCAACCCCTCTCAGGTTTCTACCTGACATCTATTTTGGAATGTAATCATGCAATTCTCCCACTCTCAGACCAGACCCTGGGTTATAGACCCCTGTGTATCAGTCATGATTGCCTGAGCAGGTGTGACAGGCTCACAACCTGCAGTTCTGTTGCCTCTGAGGCAATGACAGTAGTAACCAGTGATCAGACAGACTCTTTAAAGCAACTTACTGTTTATTTAGAACAAAAGCATTCCAGACAAAATATATCTTTAAAACAAACTATACTCATAGTTTTACCAGTGTCCCTGTGTCACTTTAATGCACAGACCCCACTGAATTCACACATTATGGGCATATAATAAACAATCCATTACCCCAGTATAAGGAAGCTCAATACATCCATAAAGGAACTTCTAATAACCCAATATACAATAACATCCCCTCACTGATCTGGTCACAATACAGTGTTCATACAATCATTATATTTCAGTACTCACAACTCTACTACATAGCAGCTCCATGTCTGGCACATATGCTAATATTCCAGCTATGGAAAACATTTTTTTCTTGTTTGCACCAAAACAGTCTAATCAAGTTATTAATGCCATATGAATATGTTTGGGTGGTTTATATTTTATTCTTACTGCTACCTGAAACTATACAACACCCTATTGGAAGAATAATGTTGAGCAATACTACAGTAGTTATTATATAAATGAAGGGTGATTATACTGATGCAGATAAACCACAACAAAAGCCATCCCTAAAAGAACTGAACATTTTCATATGCACATTTTAGAGGAAGGTCATCCATGTGCTTTTATTGCTCCGTTAAACATTATTTATAGAATCATATAATAAATTACCCTTAATATATCCCATAAATAAAGTTGATAATTCTCTGATCTATAAAACCAAAATGTTCTGAAAATTATATGATTTATTTTTCCATCTTACCACTTGTAGTGTATTGTGTAGAATCTAAATGAAGATGTGTGTCTCTAATAAATGTTCAATTTATTTTCAGTTAGTCAGCTTTCACTTCTACACTTAATCTTTTTAACATTACATTTTAAAACTTGGATTATTAGAGAAAAACATGGAACAAAATATTCTTGTTTTATATTTATTTTCTGATGAGTTCTGTGCTGGCAAAAAAACCCTGAAAATATTCATAATAATAATACTAATAACAACTACTAGTGGCAAGGACATATTTATGAAATAATGCAAATGCAGTTATTGGGAATAGTTAAGTAGCAACTCTAATATGGCTGCTATGAATATTTTTACGCTTGCTTACAATTCCTAAATGTAATGGCATTTTATGGGAATTAAAATTAATGGAAGTTTAAAATGGTTAAAACATGTGATGCATCTTTTTAATTACATGAAATGTTAATATCTCTTTAAAATAGTTATTGTAATCAGAAGAAAAGTTCTGTAATGATAAGGACATTGCATATGCATTATTTGCGATAATTGTCACAGGGTAAATAGTATTTTCCAAATGTTCAAATAGCTTGAATAAGCATCCAGCCTCTGATACTTTTGATGTTCCCCCATCATCACCTTTAAATATAGTTTTGCTACTGTGAGGTGGGTTTACAGGGTATGCTGACACACAGTTTGCCTCTTTTTTTAGCACTCTGTGCTTTTATATTCAGTTTTATGTTAATATTGAGATTGGCAAATTTTGGAGTATTTTATTCTCTATGAGTCAGTGTACAGATCACATAAACTCTGGGCATATTTTGGATTCCTGTGGGACACAGGTTCATCTATCTGCTCCATAGCTTAGCCACAGGTAACAACGATAACCAGCATGTCTTGCTTATACTCAAACTTGCTTCCCTTGATCCAGTGGGCCATATTTCTGCCTCAAAAGTCAAACTCCTCCTCAACTAACTGCCTTCATAGCAGTCTGCTGCGTCTCTGTGGGCTGTAAGAGGAGAAACACTGCAGTGGCAGGACCCAGGCGTAGGGCCATCAGAGCTATTACTGGGGATGTAGCTGAGTGACATGCCTATTCCAGGAGCTTCCACTGCCTCCACCACATAGGCCACACAGCTACCTGCAACACCAGCTGTAGGACACTGACCTCTGGCAGCACAGTGGTAAGATGAAGCTTATGTCTTTTGCTGAGCAACCACTGCTTCCGGTCCTCCAGGGCCCACTCCTGGTACTCTGCTGGCTGGTCATGCTGAGAGAAGGTAGACCCAAAGCCATAGGAAATTGCTTTTAGAGTCACCAAAGAAAGAAGATAGGGATTGTCAGGGTCAAAAACTACTGGATCTGACTTCCAGCTGCCAATTTGTTGCTCTCTCAACTTTGCCCTCTGCCATGACTCTATTATTAAATGGGAAGATTTTAGAGGTGTAGGACCCAATATTAATCCTTGTTTCATTTCTAAAAATGGAAATAGATGATATATAGAATGGCTGCTTTCATCCCCACCTGTCTGGTGTGCATCTGTGCTTGCCTACCTGTGTATATTATAAATGTCTGTGTGATGCTTCATTCCTCCCATTGTTCTGTTCACAAGCCAAAATTACCAAAGAGGGCAGCCTGGGCACTTACATGTCATATTTCAAATGTGAAATACTTGAAAGCTAGAAATTGATTTTACAACAGGATCTGCAGAGAAAACAAAAAACACAACCTGTGGGATCTCAGCATTCTGTGAAAAGCTGCATTTTTAGGACTCAACTATATGCAAAGTGAATTGGAACAATTGGAAATTAGCAAAAATTATTTATCAATTTTATTCACCCCATATATAATATTAATATATATTTCTGAACTATTGAAGTTCTGGATTTCCAAATGTATTTTGAACAACTATGTAGTTCAGATACTTTGTGTTGGTTTGTTTAGTTTAAGTAACTCATAAAAGATGGCCTGTAAGACATATGAACAAGTTAAAGAATATTCAGATAAGTTAGATGTAGTCAAGTCATCAGAACCTGATGAAACATCATCATAGGGTACTTAAGGAACTATCTGAAGCAATTTTGGAGCCATTAGCAATTATCTTTGAGAACTCCTGGAGGACAGAAGCAGGCCCAGAAGACTGGAGAAGGACAAACACAGTACCTATCTTTAAAATGGGGAACATGGAGGACCCAGGGAATTATAGACCAGTCAGCCTAACTTCAATACCTGGAAAGATACTGGAATAAATTATTACACAATCAATTTTGGAAGATAATAGGGTTACAAGGCATAGTCAGCATGGATTTGTCAAGAACAAATCATACCAAACCAATTTAATTTCCTTCTTTGATAAGATTGCTGACCTGGTGAATGGGGAAAAGCAGTAGATGTGATATACCTTGATTTTTAGTAAGGCTTTTGACATAGTTCCTCATGACATTGTCATAAACCATCTAGGGAAATGTGGTCTAGATGAAATCATTACAAGGTGGATGCACAACTGTCTGAAAGACCATACTCAAAGAGTAGTTATCAATGGTTTGCTGTCAAATTGGGAGGATTCATCTAGTTGGGTCATGCAGGGTCAGTCCTGGGTCCAGTACTATTGTATCCAAGTCATTAATTAAAATATTATGAGTACAGAGTATGCGTATAAAATTTGCAGATGACACCAAGCTGGGAGGGGTTGATTGCAAGCATTTTGTAGGACAGGTTTAAAATTAAAAATGACTTTGACAAATTAGGGAATTGGTCTGAATTCAACAAAATTAAATTCAATAGAGACAAGTACAGAGTACATCACTGGGGTAGGAAAAATCAAATGCACAACTACAAAATGAGGGATAATTGTCTAGGTGGTAATACTGCTCAAAAGGATCTAAAGATTATAGCAGTCCACAAACTTAATGAAAGTCATCAAAGTGATGCAGCTGCAAAAAAAGGCTAATATGATTCTGGGGGGATATTAACTGGACTGTTGTATGTAAGACACAAGAGATAATTGTCCCCCTGTACTCGTCATTGGTGAGGCCTTAGCTGTAGTAAGTACTGTGTCCATTTCTGGACATCGCAATTTATGAAAGATGTGGACAAATTGGAAAGAGTCAAGTGGAAAGCAACGCAAATGATAAAAGTTTTAGAATACCTGATCTATAAGGATAGGTTAAAAAACACTGGGCATGTTAGTCTTGAGAAAAAAAGACTGAGAGGCAACCTGATTCACTCTTCAAAGATGTGGAGGGCTGTTATAAAGAGGATGGTGATCAATTGTTCTCCATGTCCACTGAATGGGCTTAAACTGCAAGGGAGATCTAGGTTAGATATTAGGAAAAACTTTCTAACTACAAAGGTAGCTAAGATCTGGATTATGCTTCCAAGGGAGGCTATAAAGTCTCCATCATTGTAAGTTTTGTAACAAGTTTGACAAACACCAGGAACGGTCTAGGTTTACTTGGTCCTGCCTTCGCACAGAGGGCTGGATATAATGACTTCTTGAGGTTCATCTAGGCTTTCATTTCGTATAGCTCTTATAGCTCTATAGCTATAGCTCTATTGTAGTGAGGATGAACCAGAACCTCAGCTGTAGATCTGGATGAAAGCATTCTGCTTGCTTTGTGGACCAGTGTGGAGATGGGAGGAGCCAGGTCTGTTCTCACTCCCCATTCTTTTCCTTTTCCTACTGGAGAAGCTGATGCTGTGCCTGTGCTTCTCAGGCTAGCTACTCTGTGGCTGTCCTGCACAGTTCAGTCCAGTTCTGCACAAAAAATATAAGAGGATGAATCATTGTGCTCTTTTCAGTTCTTTTGTGGGTATGCCAAAGGCCAGGCATAATGCTGTGATCTTGTCCTGACTGGAGTCAAAATGCTCAAAAAGGCATGTTAATGGTTGTACACAAAGTAGAACAGGGATTCTGTGACTCCATCAGATGTGGTTTGAGGTACACTGGCTGAGCTGAGCAACCTAATTCCATTCCTATCTGAAAGATAAAGTCGCAAAGTGGATAAACTGCTGTTTGACAAATATGTAAGCTAGAATTGCACTAAAATGGCAACTACCTTTTAGCCTCAGATGGCACATCATTACAAGTAATACTTTGCAGATTTTCTTTTGAAATCATTACCTTATGACAGCCAGGCAGCACCTCTAACCTTGTTTTGCACCTTTTTAACTGAATTTTCAGACAGATTGACTGTCATAATTTATAGTGCATGTAATTGCAACCTTCATCCGTGGGCAAAATAGCTGAAGTTTGACATGAGGTGAAAAATGTGACAGCAAATAATAAAGGTAAAATGACTTCTTTCTGAGAAAATATATTGAAAGCAAGAAAAGCTTGGGACCCAAGTTATTATGTTTATAGTCAATTTTCAATATTTTCTCATCATTTATACCCAAATGGAAGGAAGCTAAGTTTCTTGTGACAAATAGTCATCACTTTTCAGTCATGTTGTCCACTTAAAATATAGCTTCATATAAAGGTATAGCAGAAAGATTCCAACTTTTTTTTGATTTGTGAAGATTGCATTTATTTGAAGGCATCATCAAGTTTTAATGATTTCTCTAAATTTTAGACTATATGAAATTAAAAAACCTATTTTTAAGTCTCCCTGGCAAAACAGTGTAGCACAAGGAATTCAAATGTGCTACACAATTTGCCAGTTTATTAACAATAAAGTTGAAATTTGTCAACATAACTTCCTATCCTTTAGCCTACTTAATTCATAAAGCCATATTTGGTGCATTCTAGAGCTGAGAGATGCATATGAGCCAAAAACATCTTCATCATATCAAACATAAAATATATATATGGCTGTTGGAGAATAGTAAATATGGCTAAGAACTAGGAACTATTTCTACCACCATCACCTTGTAGCAACATCAGTAACAGTAAACATAAAGCTTTGCAATAGACTTTCTAGCAATCTCAGCTAGCGCTTAAGCAACATTAAGGCTGGTGAAGTGCTCTTCACATAGAACAGTAGCTTCCCCATTAATCTGTTATGTTTCCTGGTAGTATCATCAGTCCTATTTTGTGGCTAATATCAACATTATTAAAGAACAAAAGCTTACGCATTGTGAATTCTAACAACGTAATGATAGCTTGTTTCCAAAAGTTCATGTATTTTCTCAAAGGGGTGGGGGGGTTCATTATTTAACACCTCTGTTAGGGTATTTTCTGAGATGCAGATTAGATTTTTTTTTTTGTTAGTGACTGTTTTATAGACACTTGCATCATAAATTGACTTAACTGTTCTGTTTAGTCCTACTCTTCGTTAAGAATTATTATTGTGACTCTTTCTTTGGGGTTTTATTGCTTATTCTCTAATATTCTTACACCCTTTTAGGATTCCATGGTTCCATTTTTTGGAAAACTGTGTTGATTCCAACCTTTTATAGGGTGTCTGTTCTGATGCATTATCATTCAGCTGACGTTTACAAATATTTTCTGCTTAGTTTAATACCTAGAGAGTGCAAAATATACTTTGCTCACAATGAGCTAATGAGATTAGTTGCCTGAGTAAAGTGATTCATAGATAAAGATAGCTTGTTTTTTACTGAGCACTTCTATAAAACTTCCATTTTCAAACCCCACAGAAGAAGTCAGTATCAGCACTGGGTTGGAATGAGGTTTTCTGGCACTTGTTATTGAACTCAGATCACTAGACTTGCCTCTCTTCCATTTCCTTATACAGTGGTGCCTGGTCTATTTTAAGCAAGTATCTCATTGTAATGTATTTAACACAATACAAAACTTATGATTAATTAATTTTAAAAGTACCAGCTATGAAATCCTATTGGTAGGATGATTTGGAAAGAATTACAGTACCTCTTTGCTTAGCTTTAAAACTTTATTTTACATGCAATGGAAAGGTCTGTTTGTGCTGGATGCATATTCATAGGACTTCAGCAGAAAGGAATCAGGGTAAACTAGCAACCAAAGCTGGCCAGTGTGAATGCAAAGGATTAGTGGAATCTAGGCAGCACATTATTTCACTGCCCCCTAAAGATGGCAGAAGCCTCTATGTGTCAACAGCACACTAATGAGGCTCCCTCTAATTTCAGGGGGTTGGCAAGGGGAAGGCTGGGGGATGGAGGGCTGAAGCCAGGGAGCAGTCATTCTGCACAGTATGTTCCCCAGCTAAACCATCAGATATTTCAGTGGAAAATCCATTTCAAACTAATGTTACTGGGAAAACATTAGCTTCTGGCTCCATGGCTTCCATCCCACTGGTTGGATGTATGTGTGTAAAGAGGAGAAGTGTAGCGCTATTGCTTTGCAACCAATGGTAGCCAAGTTCACGAGTGAGACTGCTGTGCCAGAAGGATTAGTGTGGAATAGATGGCATTCCACATGAGTGCTTCATGATGTATAAGGCTGGGGTTGGATTTTCCTAATGACTTCAGTAGTCTCTGGCAATTTAGGGCCTGATTCTGGACCATTATAGTCAATAGGAGTTTTGCTACTGACTTCAACTAGAAGCAAGGTCAGGGCTCTTGTGTGCCACGCCCACTTTCCGTCCCTCCTGGTATGGAATGACTGAAAAGTGTACCCAGGAACGATCTTCCAGCCTCGCCCTTCCAGCTCAAACCTGCACCATCTTAATAATCTATTGTGTGGTTCCCAAAATTCCACACTCCCTTCCTCTCTCATGGCAGAACTGCACTGGTTCTTCTGCCAGGTTTCCTTCAGCACCCACAAGGGCAGGGGTAGGATTTTCTACCTTTTTTGTATGATCAAATGGAGAATGAATTAGAAATCATGTAGTGTATGTATCATACATTTTATGTATTCATGTTCAATGGATGCAGTTGAATGGATTCCAATATGTGAACTGCTGTGCATCACCATTTTATAAAGCAGCAATGTTTAACTTAATCGGAAGTAAATGTACACTGCTGTGAAAATTAGAATACTGCCAGCTAGGTTTGTTGGGGGTGCACTTTGCTGCTTTTATAGCTCAATATATATGCTGAATCTTTTACCTTAAGAACTATTAACTTGAACTTACTGTACAGGATTTTTATTTTAATAGCTCAAGGCCTGATTCTGATCTCATTTCCACAAGTCATGAGTAACTCCACCAAAGTCAGCTGCATTACATCATTGTGAAAATTCTGTAAGATCAGAATCAGGCTCCTTTCCTTTACACCATCATTTTAAATGAATATTCTGCTATGATTTTACCTTTTTTAATATACTGCACAAACCACAGTTATTTCTAATTTCTAAAGCAGCATGTTGATTTTTACTGCAAAGACTTATTAGGAACTCAAGGTTGCACATTAAGATTTTATTTTTAAATATAATATTACAAGAGAAAAAAGGGAGAACAGAATATAGTGTTGTTTTTGTACAGGTTGCTCAGTATCATTCTGAATGAAGTTCTAAACAAACAACAGGTACAACATTTTTCCTTACATACTTAATAGCAGCATGTGGTCTATTCCTTTGTGACTGCATAACCACATTGTTTTTGTTGCAGTTACTTTCATTTTTATAACACATTTTATAAAACAACACTTTAAACTTTGTCCAAAGATGGAGCACCATCCTTAAGTACTTATGCATGTCACTTCACTCACTTAAGTAGTCCCACATTGGGTATTTGCATAGTCAAGTCCATTTGAGTGTCCTTAAACATATCAACTCATTGGCAGGAGTGGTGGGCAGAAATAGAATTCTAGCAGTTGAGTCAATTATACTTTTACCTTACATGAATTATCTGATTAGTCCAATAGTTAAGGTCTGTGATTTTGGGAGGGTACTGAATGGTTCTGGAACAGCTATTCTACCCTCCCAAACTGCTTATATTTTGGATTTTGCAAAGCCATTGCAACATTTGGTTAGGATTTTCCTCAACCTAACATTAACAGTCAGTGATGAAATGGGTTCCAATGGTGTGATGATCCTGTTATCTTGGGTAATAAATTTGCAAGAAAACTTTAATGGAAAAATAGAACGTATGTCTTTGTTATGTGACAAGTTTGACAACTAAGCCTGCTTGTAGATAGGTAGCATTAAATGTAATATCCTGCAATAACTAGAGCTTTTTTCATATTTCCTTTTAAACTCTTTTACTTGCTTCAGGCGGAACCAATTGTTTTGCCCTGACCTCCATTTCTAGGTTATAACAAGAAAAGCTAAGTCATAAATAGAATCACTGCTGATTACTGGGAAGGTTTGAGAGTGGATTTACTTTTAAGATTTTTCCCCCTAGGATAAGCCAGGAAACTGAATAGCTATTGTGTCAAAGAAGAGCAAATCATGGAGCTCTCTGCATTTAAAGAACTTTGAAAGTATAGTGACAAGAATTCTTCTTGCCCTGAGCATTGATGGCACTGGATTAATATATCCCATTTCATTCAGACATAGGTGGTGCCTGCAATTTAATCTCCATCTCTGTGTTTAACATTTACAGCAATACGAGGGGACAGGAACATCATGTACCTGTAAATGAAGACAATATGAAGAAAGCAATGATGTCATTGCTATCAAACAATATCAATGTTGATAAATGCAAAGTAACACACCCTGGAAAACATAATCCCAACTATACATACAAAATGATGGGGTCTAAATTAGCTGTTACCACTCAAGAAAGAGATCTTAACATCATTGTGGATAGTTTTCTGAACATCCTATGCAGCGGCAGTCAAGAAAGCAAACAGAATGTTGGGAATAATTAAGGAAAGGCTAGATAATAAGACAGAAAATATCATATTGCCTTTGTATAAATCTATGGTACGCTCATATCTTGAACACTGCATGCAGATATGGTTGCCTCATCTCAAAAAAGATATATTGGAATTTGAAAAAGTTCAGAAAAGGGCAACAAAAATGATTGGGGATGTGGAAAGACTGCCATATGAGGAGATATTAATAATACTGGGACTTTTCAGCTTGGAAAAGAGACAACTAAGGGAGGATATGATAGAGGTCTATAAAATCATGACTGGAGTGGAGAAAGTAAATAAGGAAGTGTTATTTACTCCTTCTCATAACAAAAGAACTAGGAGTCATCAAATGAAATTAATAGGCCGCAGGTTTAAAACAAACAAAAGGAAGCACTTTTTTACAGAATGCACAGTCAATCTTTGGAGCTCCTTGCCAGAGAATGTTGTGAAGGCCAAAACTATAAAAGGTTCAAAAAAGAACTAGATAAGTTCATGGAGGATAGGTCCATCAATGGCTATTAGCCAGGATGGGCAGGGATGGTGTCCCTAGTGCCTGTTTGCCAGAACCTGGGAATGGGTGACAGGGGATGGATCACCTGATGATTATCTATTCTGTCATTCCCTCCGGGGCACCTGGCATTGGCCACTGTTGGAAGACAGAATACTGGGCTAGATGAACCTTTGGTCTGACCCAGTATGGCTGTTCTTATATACGAGTACCTTGGAACACAAGTTCATATACCACCGCTCCCAGAGATAAGACTACAGGTTAAGAATTTTGGCTGTTCAGCTCATCCAAAAACCAGTGGCCATTGCCATCTTTGATTACGATGTTATTCCAGAATTGTCACTTTTTTGAGAAGTACTACTTGGAAATTTGATTTGCGTTGTTGAACAATTTTCACATCAATTTTCTCAGGTGGTATTTCTAAGGAACAATATAAAAACATTGTGACTTCCTGCTAATTTGGACAAACTGCCAAGAAGAAAGGTATTTGAAGATACTTGCTGGTCCCTTGTATCCTCATATCTGTCTATGCCTAGTTAACCCTGTAAAATTGATGGAGAATTTTTTTTAATGTCAAATCCACAAAGCGTTCTTTGTCCCAGCAGACTGTACCCCATTTTTGTTCTAAAGCATTATAGTACATATAAGAAATACTCTAGTTAATTATGACCCTTATGCAAGCATTTTGACACTATCATTTCAGGTAGTGTTGAGACAGGATATTCACCAACTCAGAAAATGGAAACTGATCTTGAGTCACACTTTTTAAAGGTTAGTCACTGCAGATATAATATTTAAACCTCAGGATGCTGGCATCTGCCAAGCTAGCATCCAGAAGAATGCTTAGGAGAATGCTGAGAGCCCCCAGAGTGTTAATTATTCAGTTCCAAAGAACTTGCAGTATTGCTGTATTCATGTATACCAGCAGAAATAAACTCTTGTACTTGTAACTAGCTAATCATCTATCATTCATAGTGTATACTGTGCATATATATATTACTGGATATAAAAGATACATGAGATTGCTTCCATTGTTTTGATTTGCTTTCTGGCAAGCAACAGAAAGAATGGGAAAAAATAGTCAGACAAAGAAGATTTCCCCATCTCTGTTTTCAATAATTTAATGATCCACCTTCTTGCACAAATCAGCGAGTCCTATGAGGAAGTCTTATCTAATCAATAAATTACTGCTGAGTAAAAAGTATACCCAAATTTAGGAAAGCTGTAAAATCTTCCTATCTTACAAAGTTTTGCCAGAATAATCAAAGTAACATTCACAGCAGTAACTGTTCCCCTCCCCCCACCCAAATAAACACCCCAAAATAAAAACTTCCCCAAGAAGAGCTTCTATAACCCGAAAAAGAAGAAGAGGCAGAGACTCCATGTAGTCCCTTAGGGGTTTAGGTATTGGCAATCTATTCTACAAGGGAAGGCACTCGAATACTATGGTGATGGGTATCCATATAAACCCTAAGATAGAGAAAGACCAATCCAAGTGGATGGAGCAGATTGCTCACAGCAGGCTCAGGAGCAGCCACAGAGACTGAGTCTGACAGAGACAGTCTCTCCAGAGTGCCTTCTGGGATTGTGTGGCTCCATGCCACCTCTTAGTTAGGGCTGGAACTTAAAAGACATCATCTAACTCCAGGTAAGTATCTCAATATTTGACCTACTATTATCATTAACTTGCAAAACCTTGCTCTTGCAGATTTAAAAATGTGTTTTGTGCACAAATCAATAACTGCATAACAAACAGCTGTATATATAAGTGCATTTTGCAGTTACAGTGTGTGTACATTTTGTGTAGCATTTGGAAATCTGATTCTGAATGTAAAGATACATGAAAATAAGTCACATTATGCCACTGGAATTCTTTGGGTATATGCTGTATGTTGCACCAAATTTCAAAACATTGTACTTGAATGCTTCCTCATTGTTATTTCCATGGATGGACAGTAAACAAAGGGTTTTTAACACAGTGCATCAAGGTGACTTCAGGTACATTTTCAGAACAAATACACACACACTCCTCTCAAAAGGACTATTAGTAATCAGTCATTGTGGTTGTAGTGATTACAGTAAAGGATTGGAAACCAGGAAACTTCTGAATGCTAATCCTTGCTGAGCCACAGACTTCCTTCTATTACCTTGGGCAAACAATTATTTACTAGAGGGGAAACCGTGTTGTGTCTGAGTGGTGCTTTACTGAATAAATAAGTTACAAATAGTATCCAAATAACTAGAGTTGGATTGGTGCTGAAATCCTCAACTTCCCCCGACACTGCATCCAAAATACCAGTTGCTAATCAGGAAAGTTACTCCACTTAGTTCCTACAAAAAGAAACAAAAACAGATCAGCTTTCAGTGCCTAGAGAAGTGACCTCAAAATGACTAAGTGGGTTTACTTTGCATATTGCCTTGGTTTCAGTCAGTATCACAGTCATAGCAAGGATGAGAGAAGTGAAGGAACTGATAAATGAGAGGACATGATAGAAAACAAAATCAGCCTTGAGAAGAGAAATAACAAAGGGCACATTTTCAAGAGTAATAACTTGAACTGGGTCTGCAAAGTGGAAAAATGCATTTGCACCTATTGCGTATTGAAACGTGAATTTTCAGAAGAAAAATAAAGGTAATTGAGAGTGTAAAGGAGTAAATTAATCAGGCAATTGCTAGTTCTATACTTAGATTCCCATCTTTACACATACATTTTTGTAGAGTGGCTCCACAAGTGTGCATTGCAACATTTAGTGGTGTAAATAAGGGAAGAAATAGTGGGGAAGATGCATATTTTGGCAAGTCTCTGTAGGCTTCCTGGATAGATAGGCTAGAATCCTCCAAAATGTGGGTATGGCAGGAACTTGGCATGTTGATTAGCTGTTTGAAGCTATTTAAGTGATTTCAATTATGGGCAAGCAACCTGGTAGGACATACGCACAGTCACTGTCTGAGAGTGGAACCAATGGGAACTCAAGGAGATGGGGAGTTTATAAATAGGAGAAATGAGAGCTAGACTGGAGAACTCAGCAGTGGAACAGTCCAGGGACCAGAAGGGTCTGCCATTAAGATTGTGTTCCAGAGACTTTGGCAGTTTTGTTGGATTAGATTTCAGCTCACTCATCCTACTAGAGAAGAGGAGGAGGACTGGAATTTTCTGTGAAAATTGCGTACTGATGTTTCAAAGACTCAAGGCACTTTTAAAGGAGACTAGGGACCCATTTCTTCTTTCCCAATTTTTAGGAATTGGCATGCCCTGCAGCAGGGTTGGACACCAGTCTACAGAGACTGAGGAGAATAAATCCACCAGAGAACAGCCTTAGAAGGGGGTGTGTACATAATTATATGTTTAATTTAAACCTGTGATACTAACAAGTAGTAAAACTTGGGGAACATCCTTCTTAAAATGTAAACAAGTGTTGTTTTTGACAATTGTTTCAAGAGTTAAGTAAACTTATGCATTCCTTTATGGATAACTATTTAGTAACTGTTTTCCTTTAGAGATTTCATGTGACTATCCTTCTACCAGAGATGTAACTCTTTATATTATATATACTCAAAGTCCTGAAAAGATTGAACTCTCATCTGTGCCATGGCATAGAGGTTAGCTGAAGTACAGAAAAGGGGAAAGAAACATGATACTTAACATTAGAATAGTGCTTTCCCCAAGCCTGTTACAGGTGCACCATAAGCATATCTCAAAATGTATCCCCATTCTGCTAGGTTCAGGCAGGGAGCAGGTTCTAGTCAGGCCTGGGATGCTTTGCTACAGGTGAGTGTGGTCCTTTGTGGGAATCTTTCCTTGAGGGGCATAAGCAGGGTCTAAGATGCCAGGGTGAATTAGCAGTCGCCCTAGAAATAACTGATCTATGGCAAGTATCAGAAGGGTAGCTGTGTTAGTCTGGATCTGTAAAAGCAGCAAAGAATCCTGTGGCACCTTATAGACTAACAGACGTTTTGGAGCATGAGCTTTCGTGGGTGAATACCCACTTCCTCAGATGCATGTAGTGGAGATTTCCAGGGGCAGGTATATATATGCTAGCAAGCAAACTAGAGATTATGAGGTCAGTTCAATCAGGGAGGATGAGGCCCTGTTCTAGCAGTTGAGGTGTGAAAACCAAGAGAGGAGAAACTGGTTCTGTAGTTGGCAAGCCATTCACAGTCTTTGTTCAATCCTGAGCTGATGGTGTCAAATTTGCAGATGAACTGAAGCTCAGCAGCTTCTCTTTGAAGTCTGGTCCTGAAGTTTTTTTTGCCAGTCCTTGCCCACAGACAACCTGCCAACCTGAAACATATTCTCACCAGTAACTGCACACCGCACCATAATAACTCTAGCTCAGGAACCAATCCATGCAACAAACCTCGATGCCAACTCTGCCCACATATCTACACCAGCGACACCATCACAGGACCTAACCAGATCAGCCCACCATCACCGGTTTATTCACCTGCATATCCACCAATGTAATATATGCCAGCAATGCCCCTCTGCTATGTACATTGGCCAAACTGGACAGTCTCTACGGAAAAGGATAAATGGACACAAATCAGACATTAGGAATGGCAATATACAAAAACCTGTAGGAGAGCACTTCAATCTCCCTGGCTGCACTATAGCAGACCTTAAGGTGGCCATCCTGCAGCAAAAAAACTTCAGGACCAGACTTCAAAGAGAAACTGCTGAGCTTCAGTTCATCTGCAAATTTGACACCATCAGCTCAGGATTGAACAAAGACTGTGAATGGCTTGCCAACTACAGAACCAGTTTCTCCTCTCTTGGTTTTCACACCTCAACTGCTAGAACAGGGCCTCATCCTCCCTGATTGAACTGACCTCGTAATCTCTAGCTTGCTTGCTAGCATATATATACCTGCCCCTGGAAATCTCCACTACATGCATCTGAGGAAGTGGGTATTCACCCACGAAAGCTCATGCTCCAAAACGTCTGTTAGTCTATTAGGTGCCACAGGATTCTTTGCTGATCTATGGCAGTTGGAGAGAATTACACCAGCATTCCTTCGTCAATACTACTTGCAAATATGGCTCCTCTGGCCTCATAGGAGTATACATCTTCCTAAAATATGGCAGAAAATTATCACTAGTCCCATGTTGGCATTGTGAATACATTGTGACACCTTTCCCTGCACTGAACCGCACCTTATATCACAGGTAGACCCATTGAAAATAAATGTCTACTTACTTGTGATTTAAGGTATAATTCTGGATCGTATACACTGCCAGTTTATGTATTGTTTTATGAAGGACTGGCCTTTATTGTCCTGAGAGCCAGGAAGTAAAGTATCCATATAGATTGTTCATTTAAGTTGTTTACAAATCCTGCTGTGTGTTTTTACTGCATGCTCAATATTGGCAATGATGTGTGATGAAATATGTCCTATCTGTGCAGTGGACTTTCTCCACTCCAATGGATATTTCTTTTCCAACCAAGCTACCCATTTGTGCCATGAATACCAAGATTTGGGCAGGATTCCTATAATCTTTTACAGAAAGAGTGTGATGTACTGGCGCTAACAATATCCTCATAACATAAAAGCCTCAGTGCTTGAATTAGAGCCACTGCTCTCATTCAGTCCAGCCCCACACTGTCCACATTCAAAGACAAGCTGGTGGAATTCTGCAGTGTCTAAAAAGAAAACATACATAGCCAGAAAAGGAAGAAAGTGGGATACGGACACTCCATGAAATACTGCAAAATACTGTTCCAAGCATTTGGTGATTACTAGGAGGATAGAGCAAGGCAATGACAAGGCTATGCTGCAGAGGTAGGAGTGAGCAGGGGAGGAAGACATACCGTAAGAATTATCTCCCTGCATGGATGACCCAAGGTCCATGGTGAAAGAGCTAGGTGACGCACTCAGTTTTCAAGGCATCCATGCATTTATGGGCACATAGCTCCAGCCTATCTATGCAGGTCATAAACCCTTCTCTCCAGAGAGTTGATACATCCGAAACTCTACACAGTTCTCTGCATGGAATTTTCCAGATAAATTTTGCTCTTTCACAAACATTTCTGCAGCAGGAGTGATGGGATTCAGGTTCTGGATGATATATAAGCATTTGCTGCATAGCATTAAGCTATATCTTGAATGTACATAACATAAAGTGTGCTGCATATTACAAATTCTGCTACCTATGCAACTGAAGTTCTTGGTCATATAACTGGATGGGGAAGGTTGCCAGTTCCATCAGAGAGATCATTTGAGAGTGTTACTATTTCTATTTCCTTCATTCCATCAGCTAGCACCAGTAATATGCCATTTTTCAGATGGGATTCCTTTCTTTTAAGTAACATTTTCCTAGTGATTCTTGATAGCTGGTTTGGAGCCCCTTTAAAATGGGACCTACACTGTATAACATTAAGAAAACTAAATATACAGAAAAGGGTCTCCTGAGATTCTTTCAAAAGAGCAAGTGCTTCATTTATAATAAATTGATATACAAATATATGGTATTATTTCTCTACCAAACAATGCTGTTTAATAGGCCATTTTTTCAAGGAAAAATTATTCATAATTCACTGCACAGTCATGGTAAAAAAAATAGATAATTTCATTTTATGGTCATGACAACCTGGGTGGATTCCTGCTGCCAAGCATTAACAGTTCACTAGTTAGCTTTGATCTAGTCCTGTTTCAAAGAAGATTAGATCAAAGTGAATTAACAAACGGCTAACACATGGCAGCTGACCATAGAATTAATGTGCAGCAGCAGGGATCCATATAAATGGCAAAATTCACACTTCTGAAGCACCATAAAAAAATCATACCCTTAGCAATAATACACACCTCAAAATACTAGTTCAGTGTGGTGCTGAATCTGAATTAAAAATATACATAATCCTAAATTAATTTTAAAATTAAATAATGTTATCATTAGTTCATAAAGGTTCATTATATTATTATTTAAGAAGAGATGTAGACAAATATAACTGTCAAATTGCATTACATTGAAATTACATTGATAGTTGCTTGAGTATCAAATATTTAATTTTAACATGTCATTTGTTTTAATATTGCATGTATGAAAATCCAGTGATATGAATGAATGGAATATGAACCAGTGTGCACCAGCAATATATAGCAATATTTTTGCTGTTGTATGTAAAAACTTGCTAAAAGCACAAATACAGGAAAGTTGCAGAATTTTTCTCAGTCATTGTTTTTAGATAGCAATTGCCAAACATTTATTTATTTCTGAGGTCAAACATATTACTCAAAAAAAGATCGTATACATCAAATCTGCTGGTCAAGTTCTTAGGTTTTCCATTTTCTTGGGATATAAATAATTGTACATGCAGTAACTTTCTCAATTTACTTCCCTTTTCCTGTAGTGACTGTCAGTTATTTGATCATCAAGACTGGTCATCAGATGGCAAATAAATAATCCATTTCTCTCTTCAATTCTTTCTCCCCTATCCCGCTTCTTCCTCATAATTCAGCTTTTAGCTGGTTACATTTTGTGCTACTTCAGTGAAACTGACAGGACTACCTCAAGCCACTAGAGTTACAATAAAGACTACTACTGGGCTGCGTGAAAATTACTGTAGCTGAGATAGTGTATCTGAGCGATCATTATAGGCCTGATCCAAGGATCACTGGAGTCAATGGAAAAACTCCATGATTTCTCTCTTCATACATCTGTGTGATTGATCCCCTGTCGTATTCAAATAGCTAGGGATCTCTAATCTCTCTTGAAATAACTAAACTACTATGAATTTACAGCCCCTCTTTCAAAGACTGGGAACAGACTGCATACATTCATAGATTCAAAAGCCTGAAGGAACCATTGTGATTATCTAGTCTGACTTCTTGTATAACATGAGCCATAGAACTTCCCCAAAATTATTCCTAGAGCATATTCGTTAATTTTAAAATTGCCAGTTATGGAGCTCCACCATGACCCTTAGCAATTTGGTACAATGGTTAATTTATCTCACTGTTAACGATTTATTTCTAGTCTGAATTCATCTGGATTCAGCTTCCAGTCATGGGATCATGTTATACCTTTCTGTGCTATATTGAAGAACTCTTTATTAAATATTTTCCCTCACAGATTCTTATTGATTGTAATCAAATCACCACTTAATCCTTTGCTTCATAAAGCTAAATAGACTGACCTCCTCCAGTCTATTACAAGGCGTGTTTTCTAATACTTTAATCCTTCTCATAGCTATTTTCTGCACCATTCCAATTTATCAACATCCCTCTTGAATTGTGGATACAAGAACTGGACATAGTATTCCAGCAGCACTTGCACTAGTGCCAAATAGAGAGGTAAAATAACCTCTCTACTCCTACTTAAGATCTCCATGTTTATACATCCAAGGATTGCATTTGCCCTTTTGGCCACAGCTTCACACTGGAAGTTCACATTCAGCTGATTATCCACCACAACCCCCAAATTTTTCCCAAGTCACTGTTTCTGGGGATAGAGCATCCTGTAAGTATGGTCTACATTCTTTGTTCCTAGGTATATACATTTACATTTAGCCACATTAAAACACATATTGTTTGCTTGCAGTGACCATCTACTGGTGCCACCCAAAACTTTGTTGAATATCATAAGTGTTCCTGATCCTCCAAGTCTGTCATATGAGCTGCTGCCGCAGCAAAGTTTAGGAGCCAAAACAGGCCAAAAACAAAAGGATTTCAAGGAGCTTTCTGTTGTTCTACCTACAGATGTAGCCACCATTTACAATGTGTCCGAAGGGATGGATGGATATATGGTTCTTTATAAAGCTAGGGAGAAATTTTTCAACAAAACATTTTTATCAGAAGGCACTGATTTATTAAAATTGAAATTTTTCATATGAAAGGGACAGTTTCAAAGAATTTTTCAATATGAAAAGTTGTTGAAAAAGTTTTGACGTTTTAAATGAAAAATTATAGTTTTGCTGTTTGAAATATCTTTTCCTTTACAAATTTAAGCTAATTAAAATTTTAAAAAATGGTTGAAATCTAAACAATGTTTTGAATGACCGAAATGATTTTTTTCCACTAGTTTGCAAATATTTTTGAGATTTTGAATTATCCTAATTTGGGACTGGAAAATTTTTCAATGTGTCACATTTTTTTGCATGACGGGAAAACTGTTTCTTACCCAGCTCTAGTCCTCCAGGTTTTTCCTCCTACAAAGTGGTTCTTATCTACCATCACTTTTCTCTCCCAAAACTTCAAGCTCATCTGGCACCTCTAGCTTTAGGAATAGTACCTTATTGGTTCCCATGCTGTCACACCATTGGTGGAAGCACAAAATACAAAAGGTGAATGCATACTTAAGAGACAGGAGCAGTTGTTAAAGTTGTTTTTTTTTAATTAAAAAGTCTCATTGCATTCCAATTAATCCTATCCTTAATTCACAGATTTAAGTATTTTGTTTTAAATACTGGATATTGTAGAACTCTGACGTAACAGTTCATAACAGTAAGGAAGATCACACTTTCATTCTCTGTGGATGCTAATAAAATATATTTTTAAAAAGAAACTGATAAGCTATTTAAAATAAGTAAGCTGTAGCTGAAAATACCACATTGCAACATTGTTGTTGAGCAACTTCCTATGCAAGGAGAAATCTTGTATCTCCAATCAAGAGTCCACATACCAGGCAAGGCAGTTCTAAATACATTTGTTTCCAACTATTCTGCCCAAAGTAGCAAAACAAAACTTCTTACCCAGGGCTGAGGAGTACACAGCAGTTTGGATCATCTGAGAACACAGAAAAGAAAAGCAAAAGATTCCAGACTGTGAGCATCAACTGCGAAGAGTGGATGACAACCTCCCATCAACTCAATAGCTTATCCCAGAACAAAACAACTGCATATAAATTCTCTAGTTTTGTGGATTAAGATGGTTCTTAAGTTTTAATCAGTTTCTGGGGTTTAGTTGGGGTGGTTTGTTATCAATTAAATGGGCAATTGCTTAAGGTGAATAATAGAGGATAAATAAAATGTGGTCTTTGAATTGTAGCATCTCGTTAATAGACCAGAAGAAATTCTGAAAAAGGATGGAAAGCATTCTAATAAATGAGCTGAAAAAGCCGCTCTGTGATTTTGCAAGTCTTTGCTTTTTTTCAATTAAGAGGTACATTGACCCCCTTCCTCCTCTTTCACAATACTCAGTTCTCAGGGCACTGATTGAGAAACAAGTGTTTTGACAAAGATAATGCTATTTGTTCAACTGATTAATAATATTATTTTCTTTCCTATATTTTTTCCATTTATTGTTCCAATAAACCCAGCTCATTGGGCAGATTCTCAGCAACATACATATGATGACACGTACAGCACCCCTTACCTGCAGCTAGAGGCAGTCTCTCCTGTGGTCCTGGGTGCCAGCTCCCTGATACCACCATCCACTCAAGCACTTTCTTCTCCTCCATTTCAGACTAAAATTCATTTAAAACTCTCCTCTGGGCTATGTTGGCCCTAACGTCTCCTTACAGGTTATTGCATGTACAATTATTTTGGAGTCTCTTTGAATTGTTACCCTGTGATATCCAGCCCAACACTAACTACTCACAGTAATTACAGATCTTCTGCCCCTAAAGGTGCAGTATTCCCCAATTTACCAGTTTTATCTTAAACCCTCCCTCCTGTAAACCATAGAGCACTTGTGAGAACTTATAATAAAACAAAAATTTGTTGATTTAAGAAAGAATAATGATTTAACTAGAAGTGAGAGAAAATTATAGAAACAACTTGTCACACTACAAAACAAAATAATAAAACATGGACCTGGCTCTGCACTTATGAATAGTTATCTTTCCTATAAAATAAAGTAGGCTGGAGTAGCCAATTATTTTTTGTCAAGGTCCAAATTTCTTGGTGAAGATATAGTCAAGATTCAGACTCCAGAGAAAATAATTAAAAAATAACAGCAATAATAAATAAATAAAAATATTTCAGGGCCTGCAGTCAGACTACTGACTACCCCTGAAGTAGGCTTTCCCCACAAAGTTTAATCCATTGCAGAGCTGGCAACAGAACTAGGATCCAAACATTCATGAAAGCCCCCTTCTCCTTAAGGGGTTTCCTCAGCTAATGGATCCAGCATGCCTTTCCCTACACTCTGCTCTACTAAAATGGTATTTTTTTCTTTATTCATAGCCAAGGTGATTTCCTTCCTGCCTGCTGTAATGTTCCTTTTTACCTGCAAATGGTTTTGATCATTTGCAATTATCTTTGATGGTTTTCTATTGACTGTTCTGGGATAGGTCACAAGTAGATAATAGAACCTTGCATTACCTTGCCAACTGACTAGGCAGGATTGACAACTCCCTCTTATTTGAATGGGTCGTTACCAAGCCACATTACTTCCTGATGACTAATTTCAACTCCAAGTCCATAAAACATACTTTCAACCTAAATACATTGTTCTTTAAATATTACCCTACATACATCTTGCAATGATTATGAATCTTGACAAGTTAAAAGCTTTCTGTAGGTATGTTAAATATTACTCCTTATGGATAAATATCCTGTAAGACATGCTTGATCTAGTGAGTTTTTCAGGCCTGAGGTGAGAGTTATTTGCAAAGAACAGGGCTCCCTTTGCTAACAGGTCTCAGTGTCACAGTCATCCATCTAAAAATAATGACAGTGTTATCAAATTAATGACACTGATATCGAGTTAATAGTTCTATGAAATCTTTCTGGGGTCAGCCACATTTTGGGGCCAAAATACTTGTCAAATGTGAAAAATGTATGGGCCACAATCATCCCTGGCAAAAATCTATTAAAGCTAATATAGTTACCCCAGAGATTAATTTGGCTGTACATGTGGAAGTCAGATGCAGTCAAGTTGCAAAGTTTTACTTATTTATTTTGATACATGCTTTATATTAAAGAAGGACCTACTCCTGTAGTTCCTTTTGACAAGTACATCTAAGTATAAGTATAAATTTCGCATCCTATCCTTAATGAGAACTAACCAGCTAGAAAATTAAAAATATCAGAAATGCTCTACCAGGCCCATGAACACCAGCCCTCAGAACAATCCCCGCCCCCACCCCAAAGCACATGAAAGTAGATAGGAAATGAGCTTGAATTTAGCAGTACAGAGCAGGCAAAATAAGACATATCCTAAGCACATTAGGAGGGCAGGCCAGAATACTGTAATTGACGGAATAGGTATGTCACATAACCTGGCTTGCATGGCTAAAAGGAAAATTGATCACTCACCCATCAGATCTTACAGACATGCTTGTAAACCCACAAGAACAAAGGCATGGATAAAAATATCCCATCATGGAGGATCTTCATGTCACCTCACTAACGAAACCCATAGAAATTGCACAGATGGTCCAATTTCACCTTAGACATGAAAGAGGAACCAATGGGAAGGAACTTGTGTCTGAGGGGTTGTGTGTGCTTCTGGAAATGTTAGTGTTGTCTACAGTGATGCAGGAAGTTTTTAAAGTAAGGAGCGACAGGATTTTATCTTGCATCTTCCTGTCAGTGACTTTTGGGCCACTAGAAATGTGCCCACTTTTGGATCACCCTTTCCTACCAGTCCAGGGCTTAGCTTCAGGGGCAGAGAGGCTTCCCCATGCCAGTGCAGTGTAGGACTTCAAAACATGCAGGGCTTGGCTCCTCCTGGCCAGTGCCCCAAGCCAGAGGATCTTGGGCTTTCATGGTGCACCAGCCCAGACAGAGGCAGTGGGGGAAGGAAGGAGCCTGCTGGCCAGGCTGTTGGTGAGCTCAGCACTCCAACCCAGGGTTGGTTTTCTGCACAGAGTAGGGAGCTGGACATGCCCTGCTGAGGGTGGGGTGGGGGTTATTGAAGAGCAGCAGAGCTGCGAGGGTGAAGGGGCAAAGCAGAGAGAGGACAGAAGAAGGGGAGCAAATAAAGAGATGATGGGCAGCAGAGGTGACACTTAACTGGCCACTACCTGATGCCTGCCTGTACTCACCAGCCACCACGGCTTGCAGCGTGCTGCCAGTGCCTGCCAGAAATCAGACAAGAGGTGAGGCTCTACTGGCCAAGATCCAGCATGCAGTGGGGGCTGTGCAGGGGGAGCAGCTGACACTGCACACTGTACCTTTGCCCCACCACAAGCCTTGCACACTCACACCCATCATCAACCACTGGACACCCCCCCTCACCACTGGTGGGCAGGCAGCTGGCAAGCAGGGATCCAGCCAGAAGCAGGGCATGCCAGAACTGACTGGGGGAGAGAGACAAAAAATACGGGACAGTTTGCCCATTTTTAAGAAAAAGTCAGGACACCTGAAGGAGAACCTAAATACAAGACTGTCCCTTTAAAAACGGGACATCTGGTCACCCTGCTAAACAATGTGCATATAAAGGTACAAATAATCTACCGTAAATTATCACAGTCCTGATTCTCCTTTCATTTGTATCACTGCAAATCAGAAGCAGCACCGTTCTAATCAATGGAGCTACACAGTTGTAAAACTAGTACAAGAAGAGGAGTGAGGAGAATCAGGCAATGCAAATTCTTTCTTTATTCCTGAAAAACTGTCTGTAAGTGCCATGCTTTACTACAGGAATTCTGTTTCTCCTTTTCTAGACAGCATTCCCTTTTCTCTCAGCAGTGCCAATAGGCAACTGTAAAGGTGATAACTCCTACAAGGCAACAGAGATTTTAAAAAAAAACAAAAAAACAGAACACCAAGCACACTGCTAGAGCTTAAAGAACATCAGTGACTCACAATCAAAGTTGCAGAAGGGCCATTTAAAATACATTTATTGAAAAATATTAAGAAGATATCCCATTCTGAAAAATGTGTGTGTTTAAAAAAATAAATTAAAAAAAATGTCCTTAGAATAAATTGTAGTAGTAGTGTTCAGGGTTATTACTACAGCATTCGGAGAGCAGTCACATCTCAAGAGCATCAATGTCCTAGTGCAGAGTAGTAACATCATGGTGCTTTTTGCATCCTGTTAGTACTGGTAATAAGGGGGCTCCCCTCCATCTGAACAATGTGGGAGGATTAAAAATAGCACTGTATCACTGACATAAATTGAGCAATTCTTGTAGGCCTCAGTCGATCAATGTATGTGCTTAACTTTAATCACATGAATACTGGTGGTTTGAGGACACTGAAAGCTGAATTTATTCTACATTTCAAACAATTTGGACTCAAATTTGGAAGGTGACTAGGGGTCTGGGGTGTCTTAATTTTGGGGAATCCAACTCAAGGCACCTTGAAGAGGCCTCATAAAAACATACAGAACATCCATGTTCTGAAATTAAATGCCCTTCTAGGAAGATCACAAAAATGGAGACACCCCAGACCACTAGTAACTTTGAAAATGTAATCCTTTGGGGTTTGTTCATTTATTTTTAATTTTAAGTTAAAATGTTTTACATTATCGTTGTACAATTTTGTATGTAAACGTGAATTTCAGTGTTATTTCTCATCTTTTCTCCTAGAAACCTATCAATAAAAACAAAAGCAAACAACCCTTTGTAAAAATGTATAAAGTATGAAAATATTCACTGAAAAAAAGAAATGTAAATTGTACCTAAGTGAGCACTGAACACCACCTCTCTATACAAATAACCTTTACTGTGGCACTACTCAGCTAGTTAAACCATTCCAAGATAGCTAGCAGGGAGGGGAAGGAGCAGCCATCTGATGTCTGTGCAGAGTACTAGTACAATATACTTCAGGGGAAGAAGGCACTTCCATTGTGAAAGTCCTGAGACTATGACTAGACTGGTGTACATATCCTAGGACTCATCTTCATCCTGGTGCACGACAGCCCATCCCATGCAGCGAGTCCACATCTGTTATGCTGGACATGCATAGAACATTGTGTACATGCATATACCTGTCTCCACACTGCTTCTCTAAATACACGAGGTTAGCACTACCATTTCAAGGGTAGTACCCATGTTCTTTGTATCACAGGGAAATACTCTAGCAACCACTTTGTGGTTTGTTGTTAGCACTGTTCCCTTTCTTCACACATTTGTCTATGGCACTTCCTGATCACATCACTCTCCACTTTTATCCCTGCAAAACTGGGTGAGAGACATGGAGTAATTGGATAATGCGGTTCTGCTCGCAGAGAACAAGCATAGGCTGCCACGATAAAGCTGCTGCCCTTCCTAGAACATCAGAGATCTTAACAAAAATAAAATAATGATTTGATATCCTTTAAATAAGGACATGCTATATTTGTACATATCTTCAAATATGTTTGTCTTTTGAGGTGTGCAAAGAATCACACATGAACTTTAAAATTCCAAGTCATTTCCTAAAAGCAAAACCCAGCAGCATCAAGATCCAGATAACATGGAAGGAAAACAAATTAAAAATAACCCACAAAGAAATCAATGGAATAATGACCTCATCTGAACTATTTGGTGAACAAATCAATTAGTCAGTGGATCTTAATGATTTTGTTTTAATTATAAATCAAGTCAGGGCTGAAGAGAATGGAAAGTGACATGAGAATGAAGACCAATGTCAGAGCTGACATGGCCAGTAAGGCAGAAGGACAGATCAAAGCAAGCTATTCTGAACTTTCAAAAACAAATATAATAAATTATATTCTATTAACAGCATTATCAACCCATTTCTCAATCATCAGTAAGACATCTACCATCTACTCAACAGAATTTAAGAATCCTTATGTGACATGATCAGGTAACAATGAATAAAGACATCAACAGATTTTACTATTATTCTGCTACCCATATCAATCTGTGTTTGTTAACTTTTGGGCTGCAAACTGCAAGGAAATCTGTCTTATCCAGTTAGTGTCAGATAAAGTATAAACTTTCAGTAGACCTGAAGAAGGAAGAAAGGATGGTCAGATGTCTAAGGCAATGACCTGGGCCTCAAAAGATTTAAGTTCAGTTCCTGGCTTCCTCTGTGACTTTGTATATGGTCAGTTCCCGCTCAGTAAAATAAGGATAATGTTACTGCCATGCCTCATGGAGGTTGTCAGGGCTGATTCCCCACTCTGGCACATTGAGTGCAGAATGTGGGGCCTACAAGGATTTTAAAAATTAATACTTGCCACTCCAGGCTTATATTAAACTCCCAAGGTTACAGATTTTCTCTGACCTTTCTTTGGTAAATGCTGCCACCACCCAAATGCAAAACCTCTTTTGGAACCCAGGAAGACATATTTGGGAATTCCTTCCTGTGAGGTACCCTCAAGCCTTTTTACCACCCCTCTCCAGGGAAGAGCTGAGAAAGAAAACAAAGGAAATTAGCTATTGCCCCCAGCTAAATAAACAACATGCACAAACCTTAGGACACCAAAAGTCTAATCCTGTTCTTAAAAAAAGTTAAATTTTATTAAGAACAAAAAAAAAGAAAATACATTTGGAACTTAAGCCTTTGCTAGATTTTAAAAGAGCAATTCCAAAAAGTAAGCACCCAAAATAGCTTTCTTGGGGGTTCAGCTTAAAGGTTACAAGCCAACAAAAGTATCTGGGGTTAGCATAGAGGAGTCCACTTAGCCATAAGAAATAAACAGAAATAAACTCACGTCCTTCTAAACATTCCTGATCTATTTACACATTTGGGAATTCCAAATAAGTAGTTCTGGATATGATCTGATGATTTATGATCATACCTGGCTTAAAACTTCTCATAGCATAACTGCTCCCTGTTTCCCCTCTTTCCCAGACAGAACACAGCAGAAAAAAGGGGATGTTTTTTTCCCATTTTAAAAAGTTCTAGCCTTCCCACTGGCTCTTTTGGTCAGGTGCCCACACCCCTTCCTTCACTTGGGGGACTTTTTAACCCTTTACAGATAAAACAAGCAGAGAACAGCCACCAAGAGGGACTTTATAGCTAACTGGCTGGCTGGGTGTTCACAAAAGGGAGCTCCCCCTTCTTCCCTTTCATTTATCACAGAGGTATTGGTAGATTAATGTTTGTGAGGCTGTCAGATATGGGTCCCACATAAGTACCTAAATGGACAGAACCTTTTCACAGTGTATCTTAACAATACTATCAAATTCCCTGTTGTCGCAAGTGATTATGTGGGAAAGTGAAATATTGAATCAGGGAAACATCAAATAAGATATCAGGAAACTAATTCTAAATAACATGTGTTAATACACTATAACTAGGAGAAGAAAACTAAAACCAGATTACCTTTTATTTTTAATATTAGTCAATCTTGTTTGTCTGAAAGAAATAAAGACACCTTATCTTCACAGATGAGTTATTACTTTGCTCTTGCAATCTGGCAGCTTTAATTACTCAGAGCTGCTGTTGGTGAGAAAGAGCTTGGGCACATACTCCTTTAAATAAGACTTAACTTTCATTTCTTTCTGCTTTCAAACTAGGGACATAATGAATTTAGGATTTAAGAGAAATTAGAAATACCACCACTCAATATGAGGGAAAAGTTAAGTATTTGTACACAATACATAGAAGATACTTCCTGTCTGTTAAATACTGTGAAAGTTCATCTACAAGGATGGTAACTATTTCTGGGAGCAGGGAAAGTGCAGCAAGAAACAGTGAAAACAAACAAGTAAAACTATTAATAAAATTCCAGTGCAATTTGAAGAACTAACTTACTATGTACAGAGAAAGTGAGAATTTGGGACTCAATCCAACTCTTCTATGCCTGACCCATATATGGAGAAAAGATCTGATGGTGCGTTTTGATCAAAGATGAAGTCGTTACTGAGAAATGGATCCACTTCTATGCACCCAATACATCCTAGTAGTTTGAACTCATCAGCTGGAGCTACCTTAATTTCTTTCTATCATCTGAATGCATGGAGACCAAAAAATATGGATCAATAAAACTGCCAACGAACATGCCATAAAGAAGAAAATCTAATATCAAGAATATACAATATAACTTAATGAATAAAATATGAAGAATAAAAAAAGAATGTCAGTAATCCATGATCACACAGAAGTAAACATGGAGAACATGCCAAATGAACTGTCTCTTTTGAACAATCATGCCCTGCTTTTCCACTCTGTATAGGGAAGGGAATAAGGATGTCTTGCTTCTAAATGGCCCATGTAATGTCCCACTATAATTGAAGCCACTGCGCTCAGGAGGGCACAAGGTCTGCTAATGTGCTGCTTTTCCCCACACTAGAAGTGGACCAAAAAGTGGATGGGGAGTGGTGGAAAATATGGAAAGAGCCATAGCTCTACCTCCACCCCCATCTCCCTCCAAGTGGTCACCCCCACAATTGGCGAAAGACAGATATCACCCCAGCTGTTCAGAAAGACGGATGATACACTCCATAAGGGGAAAAAGTGAGGTCCCCTCCAAGTGCAAGCAGGGGTCTCTAGGAAGCATGCACCACCTGAGGTACATCTTACTTTGGCATGAGCCAGCCCATGATAATGAGGAGGTGGCAGATTGACCTAGATTAGAAAAGAGGAGGCCAAAACCACAAAGATTGTCACTTTACCTGACCTTATCTCTCTCTCTCTCTCTCTCTCTCTCACACACACACACACACACACACACACACACAAAAATAACATTTTAAAGCACTCAAAGCACTCAAAAGTTATGCCAGATTTCAGGTTTGTCCTTAAAGCCAGATGGGATCATTATGATCACCTTGTCTGTTATATTTTTTTCTAGGAAGATTTGGGATAATTAACAGTGAGTGAACTTTTTGTATCAGTAATGCAAACTTAACACAATTAACTTTCCAGTTCTAAGGTTTAAAGTGTTTACAATTATTAATTATTACAAAATCCTTCATAATGTTATGTACTCTGAAGAATCAAGTCCTAGGCATCTCAAATTGAGCTTCCAAAATTAATCTCTTTGTGTCTCTGCTCCCTGGCTACAAAATGGAGATAATATAACTCCCTCACCTCACAAGGATGGTATAAAGATGAACTAATTAATTTGTGATGCTCTCAGGCACTGTAGTGAAGAGTACCATAGAATACCCCATGCAGAAATTACTAATTCTGTTTTCAGAAAAGAGTTTGAATTGTGTATCTAGGGGGAAACCAGCTATTGAATAGACACCTGTTAAATGAGCACCATCCATCACGTACAATGAATGTATCAGGGGTCCTGTGAATAAAGTAGAATATGAGCATGTAGTTAAAAACTATCATAACCCATACCTACAAGGGGCCAACCTTAATTCTGGTAGTTTTGTGATATCTGAAGGTTTGGCTTTTCAACCTTAATTTTCTTTTAACATAGGGTTGTTGTTTTTTCTGTGTAATATACATATATGGCAAGACTAGCCCTATATTAGCTATTTTGATGGACAAAGACTTGCCATAACCTTAGCTTTTTATATTCCCAGCTGTGTGAGACTGGACAGTAGAGAATCTAATCATCCCAAAAGAAAACAGTAAAAAAATTCCTATCAGAATTGTTATATATTGAACAAGACCATGATCATAATCTTAAATTATTGAGACTAGAGGAAAAGTTTTGCATGTGGCAAAATCAGAGAAAAGTCACCTAAGTCCTGGAAATAAAATACTCCCTGTTGCTGATTTATGTCAAACTACTCAGAAGACAAACAAATTTATAGTGTTCAAGAACGGAGGAATGCCATTGAGAGCCCTCAGCCTCCCAAACTGTTAGCTACCCACAGGTTTGCACATGTTGAGACTTATCATATTAGATAATCATTTTCAAACAAGGTAAAGCCAAGAAAATATATAGTCCTGAATCTGAAAATGAAGACTCCTTTTGCTGATTTGTAAGCTAATGAATAAATGTTCGACTATATATAGAGTGATGCCAAAAATTTCAAATTTGGCAGCCCAAGTTTAGCATCTAGATAAATTTTAAAGTAGTTACACAGATGTGATCTGATTTTTTAGAAGTGGTTAACAAAGATGACTCTCACAAGGTTATTAACAATAATTTTCTTGCATTACATATATTGAGGTTCATAGATTTTAAGGCCAGAAGGGACCACTATGATTATCTAAGCTATTATACTTTGTATTGTCTTCAAGACAGTTTTTGAGTAATCGCTATTAAGCAAAGTTCTTGTATCAGAATTCTGAGGCTGACCCAATCAGCTTTCTAAACCTGAGATTTAAAGTGTTTAAACTTATTATTTACTATTAATAATTATTTCTATTTTGGTAGAACCTTAAATGCCCCTAGTTGGGGCCCTACTCTGCTAGCCATCTTACACACAGAGAACAGAAGACAATACCACTCCTCAGCGCTTGCACTCTAAAAGACAAGACAGAAAATCATGCAGAGATAAACAAAATAGCAATTCCCCAGAAATATACATCTTGTAATTGACAGTGCTGAGACAAATTATGTCACCAAAATACAATGGGATTGAATTTCATGATTGTGTATGATATTCATATCTCTAAAAGATTCTAATGCTGTTTGTGTTTTGCCCTGAGTTTATAAAGATACTTTCAGGACTACACATCAGTTGAAACAGGGTACTAGATGATATTTTGGCCCCATTGAAATTAATGGTAGGTTTGATATTGTCTTCAATAAGGCTAAGATTTCATCCCAAGTTTTAAGTATATTTTGACACTCATATGCAGGGAGCACATAACTGTGCCTTTTGTTTTCATTTGTCATTATTTTTTTATGAATATTTGCAGGTCCTATGTTCTATTCTGTATCACATCTGCTAAAATGCTTAAGTCCTGCAAAATGTCAGTTAGAAAAACATTACAAAAATAAAGTGGAGCAGGAGGAACTAAAGTATTTTCTCCTCATTCCCACTGCTCTTTCTTCTTGCTGATTTTGATAGGTGTAAATTGGATCATATGCTGTAAGTGGCAGCAATTATACTACACAATGCATCTACTCCATAGATATATAGGCCAGGTTAGCAATTACTTCTTATTTCCAGGGAATCAAATTATATTCTACCCATTCTGCTGTCTCTCATTTTCATTGCACTTGGAGACCTTCCTTTCCCATAAAACAACTACTCCTTTGACTCCCACACAAACATGGTTTGAAGCTCCAGAACCCACAAGCTATGAGATCTGATACGTCTTCACTTTTTTAACTTTCATTTTTCTTTCTTAATTTATTTCTTAATATTTTTCACTTGCCTGCATGGACATCAAAAAATAAGGATCAATAAAACCTGCAACAAACAAGCTATAAAGAAGCAATGTGCCCTATTTACTGGCCCAGTCTTACAGTAATTCAGCATATGAACTGAATGTTAAAAATGTTAAATTGTCTGTAACAGAACAAATTGAATTAGTAATGGTTTCATTTATTCTGTCTAGAAAATTGAAAACTATATACATAGGCATGTGAATATATATATATTCATTCATATATATATATATATATATGTGTGTGTAACCCTTCTGCCCCTCTGAGTTGGCAGCAACAAGGGCCGGGTTCAGTATCCAGGGGTTCCGTTTCAGTAACACAATGAATAACCGGCTCGAGCCCCCACCCAGTGACCTGGGACACTTAGATACCACACCCCCCTGGGCGCCTCTAGGAGGCAATACTTCCCCTCTCACAAGCACGGAGTCTGAGTGTAGCAAAATCTTTTTAATAAAGGAAGGAATCAATGCGGCATCCCATTGGAGAAACACCACAAACAGGGTTATAACACAAACCATAAACAAAAACCCACCTCCAAGTACGTTTGGCAATGTCCTCTTTCCCCTGAGGGTCTTAAGTCCAATCACCCCAAAGTCCAACAACCCAAAAGTCTCTGGTCAGTGCCACCCCAGAGTTCGAGAGTTTATCTGTAGAGGTCCCTCCCCCGAGCCTGGGTAGAAAGGGGCACCTTACGTGGTCCAGGGCCAACTGCCCTGCCTCTCCGTGGATTCTGCTTCTGCCTTTTCCATGAACTTTTCAGCTTTACCAGCCGCTCCACTCTGCTCCTCCAGCCGTCCTCACAAACTGCTCCGCTCCACCAACTGCTCTGCTCCATGAGCTGCTCCAGTTCTCCCTGCAAACTGCTCGGCTCCGCTCGCTCTGTGGGCCGCTCCACACGTCCCACAGCTACTCCGCTCTGCCAGCCGCTCCTCTCCACCAGCTGTCCCGTGATCCGCTCCAGCCATTCCCACAAACTGCTCCACTCCACCAGCTGCTCTGTTCCACAGTATAGCTTCAGGCTCCCCCACTAGTTAGCACAGTACTCAGTGCTCTCAGCTCAGTAATTTCAGCTCTTTAGTGATTTCAACTCTTAGTGATCTCAGCTCTTAGTAGGGGAGCCCCAGTGCTAGTGCACATTAGCCCAAAGTGAGTTCAGCTCAGTAACCTGTATCTAGATTCTTGAGGGAATAAAAAAAATCAACTCTGACATTCCACAGTGGAGAGAGGAGGGGGTGGAACTGGTGCTTCTGGCTCCACAAGGAGACTGCACCACCAGGCACAGATACCTATCCCCAGCCTCTCTCAATTCACTGGGTTTTGGAACCCATGTCCCTTGACTAGCAAGTACCACCCAACTGAGGTTGAGTCATTTCTGTCACAAAGCAGTCCCACAGCTAGGCAGCCTGGGATGGGGTAGGCGTGCCTATGCAAATACACTCTCTGAAATTCTTTCCACCAGATGTCAGGGTAGAGCTCATCCTGACTCTGCTTACATATATTTTTTTTTCTGGGTTTCTTTTCTTTAAAATGTTCTTTAGAATATTATGTACAGTTCTTGCCACCCCCTCTCAAAAAAGCTATATTAGAACTGGAAAAAGTACAGAGAAGAGCAACAAAAATTATTAGGGGTGAAGAACAGCTTTCATTTGAGGTGAGATTAAAAAGACTGTTCATTTTGGAAAAGAAACAACTGAGGGGAGATATTGTAGAGGTCTATAAAATCAGGAATAATGTGGAAAAAACTAAATAAAGGAGTATTATTTACTCTTTACATAACACATGAATCAGGGGCGTCACCCAGTGAAATTAATAGGAAGCAGGTTTTAAACAAACAAAAGAAAGCACTTCTTACAATGCAGAGTCAACCTGTGCAACTCATTACCAGGAGATGTTGTGAAGGCCAAAAGTATAACTGGGTTCAAAAAAGTATAACTGAGTTCATAGACGCTAGGTCCATCAGTGGCTATTAGCCAAGATGGGCAGGGATGCAACCCCATGCTCTGGATGTCCCCTAAACCCGTGCCTGCTAAAAGCTAGGACAGGATGACAGGGGATAGATCACTCAATAAATTGCCCATTTCTACTCATTCCCTCTGTAGCATCTGGCACTGGCCGCTGTTAGAAGAGAGGACACTGGGTTTAGACAAACCATTGGTCTGACCAATATAGCCATTCTTATGTTTTTAAGGATTAAAGTTTTTTAATTAAAAATTGGAAAAGAAAAGGTCTGTGTTGCATTCTCTCTCTCTTATTTTTTATATGTTGTCTACTTAGGCCCTCATCCTGCAGAGATTTCTGCATGTGTTTAACTTTAGGCACTGTGTGTATTTCCATTTAGGTCAACGGGACTGCTCGCAGTAGACAGAATTAAACATATGCATAAATCTTTGCAGGATTGGGGTCTTAGATTATAATCTCTTTGAGGCAAGGAACTAGCTTCTTATATATCTGTTAAACAACTAGAACACTTGAGTATTCTGTAAATAATAATAAGAAATAGAAAGTCTTTCTCTTGGTTCTATATAGAAAACTCCTATAGTGTTTGTCAGTAAAGGACTTTATTGGCTAATCCGTATTTAGGATGCCTACCATTAATCTTTTTGATTAATTTGTTAAGAACTAACACTTTTTTCTCACCCATGAGTTACCTCCTCCTTCACACACCAACATCAGAGGTGCCAGTTATTGCAATAATTAACAATTAGTCTTCTGTTTGCCTGAACTAAACATAGTCAGGGAGAAATATTACTGCTCTGGGACCTTGTGGATAGGAAATAGACTTTGGTGTAGGATTTAAGTACTTTGTTATTGACATTCTCTATTCCCTAATAAAATAAACTGAAGAGAGAGAGAACTCATAGGATTAATGCAAGGGGACCCCGATACAGCATACAACAAACCAAGCTGCTAACACCAGTTGCGTAACAGGCTGACAGCCAACATGTTATGTACTACAAGAGAGTCCTAACCAGGACTGTGTTACCAAATCCTTTCTTCTTAGCAAGTACAGCTACCCACTAGAGAGAAAAGGAAACAAATTAGAATCACATAGAGCAAAGACAGAGAGAACAAAGCCAATTAACTCATGTCAGAGAATACATAAGTCATGATGTCCTCCAGTCGTTACTCAGAGGGAGATTCATGAGGACAATTGCCAGCCCCCACATCTCATCCCCTCGTTACCCCTTAAGCAGAAAGCCTACGGAGGAGCTGCCATGAGAATGATGTAGTGAAGAAAATGGAGCATGCTGAAGAGGCATTTATGATAAGGTTTAATTATCATATAACTGAACATTTTCCACACCTGATGTACCTTCGCTACACTTATATGCTACTTACCAGAGCAGCTACTGGAGTTCTCTATATCAAGTAACCCACTTTAAAAACTGAAAGTCAGCAGCTGAAATCTAGTAACAGTTAGTATGAACTAAGACTCTTTACCATCAGGTGGTGACCTCTATAAAATCAGTAAGGGAGTTTAGTACAGTTTCCCCTCACATCATGAAGCCTATTATTACAATGCCCATCTTTGTTTACACTCCTAGAATATTAAGCTAAGGACTGATTGGCCAAAGCGAATGAATACTCCTTTCATCCCTATGGGTAGTCCTTGTCAAGATTGAAGCATATTGATGGGCCTCCAGGAAAAGCTTGCAGTTCAGTTGCCAGTGTTATAAAATAAATAGGATCCACCAGACCCAAAGGCTGTCAAATTCAACATGTCACACTAGCATTTAATTTATATATTGCCTTACCGTGTCCTTGTGCTCCTCTGCCTCTCTGTATTAACTTATGTCTTGTTTTATACTTTCATCGTAGGCTCTTGTGGCAAGGACCACCTCTTTATATTGTGTTTGTAGAGCACCTAGCACAATGGGGTCCTGGTCTATGACTAGGGCTGCTAAGCACTGCCACAATACAAACAATGATAGAAGTAGAGAGGTTATTTTACCTCTATATTTGGCATTGGAGCGACCACCATGTGGAGGTGACAAAGGCATGGATGACTGTAGATCCATTTCACAGTTCTCTCTAGAGCATCCAAGTCCTCTGTACACAAAAAAAAAATGTACAATTCCACCAAGGAGCTGATGGTTCCGTGTCCTGTGGCTGTGCTCTATACATTCTGGTATTTTGCTTATGGTGCATTGTTAGATACGTACCAGAAGCCACTGGAATTCTGGGACTTGGAGTCATGCCTCCTCTCCTCATACTGCATGTGTTATCTGTCTTTTGCAAGCTCGCACCATTTTCAAACTGTTCTCTGCTAGCATGGAGAGAACATTGCTGCACACCACAGTTTTCTTAATACACAGATGCTGCCTCACATATATTTCCAATTATACATCTGGATTGCTTTGGCAGCCAGCTGCCATGCTGCTGATTTTTGGTAGAGCAGGAAAATGAGCAGCTACTGGTGCACCTTTCCTAAAGCACCTTCATGACACTGAACACTATATATGGGCTGTGGAAACCAGCAATGACAGGCAAGAAAGGATAGTGATGTGGGTGGTCCTGGGATGACCAGCCAGAGAGGCAGAATTTCAGGATGACAAAGGATGTTTTCCTGTAGATCTGTGTAGAGCTCACCCGAGAGCTGCATCATCCTTACATCACATAAGAATGCTCTTCAGCATGAACAACTCTGCAGCCATTGCTGTCTGGAAGTTTACCACCCGCAATTGCCACAATTCAGTAGCTAACAAATTTAGTGTTGGTAGATCACCTGGCAGGGCTGTTGTCATGGAGGATGTGCAGTGCTACAAAAAGATGCTGATGGCATGGTTTCAGAAGCTTGGCAATGCACGGGCAGATACTGATGGATTTGCACAGTTTGGGTCCCTGAATGGTATGGGGACCATCGATGGGACCCAGATCCCTATTCTTTTCCACCTCCTAACCGACCCCCACACACTACATAACAGGCATCAGAATTCATAAACAGAAAGAGGTACTTTCCGCGGTGCTCCATGGCCTGGCTGATCACACTGACAGGTTCACCAATATTGTAAATATGGTAAATAACTCAGAAAACAGGTCACGGATACAGAGCAATCTAGATTGCTTAGTAAACTGGGAACAAGCAAACAATATGCATTTCAATATGGTTAAATATAAATATATACATGTATGAACAAAGAATGTAGGCCATACTTAAATGATGGGGAACTCTATCATGGGAAGCAGTGACTCTGAAAAAAGACTTGGGGGTCATGGTGGCTATTCAGCTACACTGTGGCCAAAAGGGCTAATGCAGTCCTTGGTTGCAAATATAGGGAGATCTCACGTAGGAATAAAGTAGTTCTTTTACCTCTGAATTTGGCATTGATGTGACAGCTGCTGGAATACTGTGTCCAGTTATGGTGTGCACAATTCAAGAAGGATGTTGTAAATTGGAAAGGATTCAGAGAAGAGTCACAAGAAGAATTAAAGGATTAAAATAACATGACATCATGATAGACTTAAGGATCTCAATGATTTAGCTTAACAAACAGAAGGCTAAGGAGTAACTTGATTATAGTGTACAAATACCTATGTGGGGAACAAATATTTAATAAGGGGCTTTTCAATCTAGCAAAGAAAGGTATAAAGCAATCTAATGGCTGGAAGTTGAAGATAGACAAATTCAGACTGGAAAGATGATGTAAATGTTTAACAGCAAAAGTAATTAATTATTGGAACAACTTACCACGTGACATGGTGGATTCTCCCTCATGGACTATTGTTAAATAGAGATTGGATGTTTTCTAAAAGATCTGCTCTATAAATTAATTTGGAGGCATTCTATGGCCTGTGTTATACAGGAGGTCAGACTAGATGATCACAAGTCTCCCTTCTGGACTTGGAATCTATGAATCTGTTAATGTTGGTAGTCTGGAAAGGTCCATAATGCTAGTATCTTTCAAAACTCTTGACTGTTTTCTTGCTCCCAGGAGCAGTATGTACATGAATGGTGTTTGCAGTGTTCTAGCTCTGTTGGTCCTAGAATCTGAGAGAAACAAGGTAGGTGAAGTAATATATTTTATTGGACCAATTTTTGTTGGTGGAAGGGACAAACTTTCAAGCTTCACAGAGCACTTCCTCTGGTCTGAGGAAGGTGGTATGATTCTCCTGTCATTTTGGAAGGCCCAGGAAGAAAGAGCTACAAGGCATGGAGTTTGAAGAATTGTGTCATGTGACCACAGACCATTTTAATTTGAAAAATGACAGTGCAAATAAACCCCTGACTAGAGAAGCCCTTAGTTGTATATGCAGACAAGAGAGCCAGTACAAAAATGATTTGAATGTGGCTAGACAGATACATTTTTATTATGATTATTATTTTTTCAAGAGTTGACATTGTCAAAAAAACTCATTTGGGGCACTCTCAAAGTACTTTATCAAGTAATGACATTTAGATGGCCTCTGACATTTTTGAGGATAAATTATTGTGGTGTTTTTTTCATGAAAAGTAGCAAAAACCGTTCTTTTCATACGCAGCAATGATCAAGAATTTTCACTTACCATAAAACATATCAAAATAATGGATAACATTTCCAGTAAAGAAAATTAATTTAAACAAATCAGGTTGAAATGCATACCCTTCTGCAGAGAAACTTTTGTAGACATTCAGTTTATTTATTGCCTGCAAGGACAACCATAGTATGCATTGTTTGGGGATGGGGTTTTTTTTCCCCCCATTTGTTCCTTTGAAAGGAAGCAAACTTTGAATGCTAGATCTGAGAAGTTCTGCTTTTCTATATCTGCATTCAAAACAATTCTCATTTGATTTTCAGCTGGCCTACTAGTAGTAGTCAATTATTGTTAATCAGTACAACTCTCTTTATACATCTGTTAACATGTCATCTCTGGAGCATTCTGTATTTGGGAACATGAATATATAGGACTGTCCATTTATTTATTAAATTTATTTATTGCCAAAATTCTTCAGCAAGTAATACATTGTGGTGGCATGAATTCTTTCTATCTTGAATGTACAGAGCACAAATAAAGATGGAATGAGGAAATGCTAGTACCTTCCTGTTTCTATAAATTTGGTTTATTTTTCAGAATCTTCCTTACTGCATGAAGCACTAATAAAACACAATATTAAAAATCTAATCCTATTCTGAGATTCTGAACTACATCTCCCTATAGTAATAGAAATACAAACAACAACAAAACTCATCCATGCTATCTCATTTTGTCCCTGACAGTAGCAATTTTATGTATTAATGTTGAAGATTTTATTGAGCTCAAAACCATCAGACAGATCTCCACCTTAGGTGTTATAAAACTGAAACATCTCAATTTTTCAATGGCTGATTTTTTTTTCCTCTAATCAAATACAATTATTATTAATACCCTACAGCCATTGAGTAATCTCATCCCCAAACTAATGATCTCTTGGTCATCACACCTGTATTCTAGTTTTTCAAAAGCCTTCAACTAACATCACAGGATTAGAAGCAACATTTAATTCTATTATTTAAGCTTAGCTCAGATTTAGATTGTATAAACTTCAATGCACAGACCTGGATATTCATTTGTCTTTTGAAGTCTCATGCCCTGTCATGGTGGCAAATATATAATAATGGTAACATGTTATTTTAATTATTAAGTATTAATTTTGGATGCACTCCAACATCAGCAAATAGTGCCCTGGGCATCTAAAAGAGGGTCTATGCTTGACCCATTACTTGTCACAGTGCTTTACAGAGCTACTTTAAATGAAGCACATACAGTACCTCTGTTCTAAAGGCACACCTCTGTCAAAGTCATGATTTCATTAATTTTGGCTCCATCTATGCGGTGCTTTTTGCAGCTCTAGAGTAGCTTCTCTAACCTTGACATGAATTTTACTGAGACAATGAGAGAGAGAAAACATCACAATGCCATAGAATTGTTCTTTCTAGCTTTCTACAGCATGTAATAAATGTCTATATGAATCAAAGTAAGTTACTACTCAACATTACAAATTTAGTTGACTGTTACCCAAAAGAGATTTGGAAATAATGGGCTCAATTCTGCAGTTATGAGAGAGGGTATGCAAGGACTTACAAGAGGCAAAGAGGAGTAGAAGTACAATGATAAAATCCTTTGCACCAGCTACTTGATAGACAGTAATTCTGCAATAGTGTATAGAGCATCTAAATTCAGATGACCACTGATAGCCAAATTATGGGGTCCTAGTCCGTTTCTGCAGGATATCAGTAACTCCCATTGAAGCTGATGGAAGTTACTTTCATCCCTAATTCAAGTTATGCTAATTTAAATCCAGAGTCTATTTACATTCACTTTGCAGCATTGTCTACAAATCATTCCCTCATGAGGGAAAGGTTTGGGAGGCTGTACAGCAAGGATGAGGGGAGAGATCTAGTTATCTGAATCCCACAGAGCTTGGGAATTTATGAGCTAGAGACTCTCAGATCCACAGAGAAAGAGGACACTTTTTCCTAGTCTTCCTCTGCCATGACGGTATGGCTCTGAAGATGTCATTCTGCTATTGGTTAGGTCAACCAGTGGCTACTTAGTGGCAGCTGTGGAAAGGACCTACAGAGATTTGATACAGTGAGTTCAGACTGGCTTCTGAATGTGAGGTTGAGGGAGCAAGAGTAAAAATGAGTGAAACAAAGCCAGACGGGTGTCTATTTTATTCAGAATTGAGCTCATAATGATATGTTGTGGCTGGGTATACTAAGAGAAAGTAGGCCTTTCTAAGATAAGTCAGCCTCTAAACTAGTCTGAAATGGGTGCAGCAGTGCTCTGAATAAATTACTATTTCAGGATTGTTGTGAGTTTGTTTTATGTGCTACCGTTTGCTGATATACCTGTGTTCTGCCTTCTATATTTCCCTATTTGTTTTCATCTTGGAATCCCCACTTTGTTTTTCTTAGAGACAAAGTAACTAACTTCCTGCCTTTTCTGAGATACTGGTTTGCTTCCACTCAGTGATCAATATTGCCTGTGGATGGCTCATATGTATTAGACAATTGAGATCACATATGATTTTATGGTTGACTGGAGTCTCTACATGGCAGCTTACATGATATATGCTTCCCTTAGTAGCCAAATGCCTATGCAAGTGTTTGAGTATTTGGATGCCCAGCTCAGCCACATAAGCTGACACATATGACAAAAGTACAGTGGTCCTGCATGTGTTTCTTTCATTCCCTGCAATGGTGGCTAATGTTCGACAGTTTGAATACAAAAGCATGCATCTCTTGCTACAGCAGCAAAAAGTATGCTTTCGGCACCTTTCATTTCAGTGACCTGTCAGTCACTGATCTGTATGCCATGCAGGTCACTGCACATCTTACCTACATTCCTCACTTGTAGTAAGTACCAAATTCTGGTACTGATTTACATTCATCTGACTGAACTGAGTTTGCTCTGAAGTAGCAACACTGGCTCCAATGTTTTGATATGAATTTTGAAATCACTCAGTTTCCTTTCATTACATTCTCTGAAATCTCTTGAAAGAACAAACACAACAGTCAGAACATTCTTTGACTTCAGAGTGCTGTTCTGACTCCACAAACAGGAAGTAGATTCTTTTTCATCATTTATATAAGTAAAGATAACTGATTATGGTAAAACAAGGAGACGGGGGTGCAGATTAGCTTCTCCCAAAAAAAAATCCAGTGAGAGGCAGCTGCCTGGGGAGAAAAATTCTGCAAGAAGAAACTGGTGGAGACAGTCTTTTATAAATCATTTTCTCGAAAGGGTGTATGTGAAGGGACATCATGTAAGAGAAGGGGAAAGGACTTCCAGAGCCACATCCTCTTCTGCTTCCTCTCTCACTTTGTAGCACACTCCTTCTGGAACAGTGCTGCCTTTGGGTGGGGCCCCTAGTGGAAATTCAGAAGGTTTGTAGGAGATGGTGCCAATTGGCTCCTCCCCTTGGGACCCAAAAGCATGGAAAGCACCTTCTATGCAAAGTCATAGCAGAGGGGACTTCCACAAGAATCAAGAACAAGGAAGCTGTGTACACCACTCAGTCACAGAGAGCCTCATGTAAGGGTGCTTTCCTCACATGGATCCCTGGGGAGTGAACAGGAGCATTGAATTAGTTCTGTTATTGACATGAGATTTAAGCAGAAAAGATCAGCCTGGTTTTAGAGGGTCTTGATTATATCTCCCTTTCCAGGTTACAGTGGCCAGCCTCTACCACAGTTTGTGCAGTATCCTGTACAGGGGCGGCTCCAGGCCCCAGCATGCCAAGCACGTGCTCGGGGCTGCAAGCCACCGGGGGTGCTCTGCCGGCACCACGAGGGTGGCAGGCAGGCTGCCTTCGGTGGCTTGCCTGTGGAGGGTCCGCTAGTCCCGTGGCTTTGGCGGACCTCCTGCAGGTGTGCCTGCGGAGGTTCCACTGGTCCCGCGGCTTTGGAGGACCTCCCAAAGCCGCAGGACCAGTAGACCCTCCGCAGGCTAGCCGCTGAAGACAGCCTGCCTGCCGTGCTTGTGGGGGCAAAATGCCTAGAGCTGCCCCTGATCCTGTAAGAGATAGTCATTAATAAGACAAGGTGTGCCTGCGGGAGGTCTGACCTTTTGGAGGTCCTCCAAAGCCGCAGAACCAGCGGACCCTTTGCAGGCAAGTCGCGGAAGGCAGCCTGCCTGCTGCCCTCGCGGCACCAGCAGAGTGCCCCCAGCAGCTTGCCGCCCCAAGCACACGCTTGGCGAACTGGGGCCTGGAGCCGTCCCTGTACAGGATGATGTCATTTACATGTACCAGCCTGGGCCTCTGGGCCTAAAGGAGGGGGGAGCAATTCACCCCTTGAGAATCAGATGGTAGTCAATAATGGCATCTGTGTAGGAAGCAGCTATAGGAATAGGAACCTTGCCAGTTTAGGCTACTGATGGGGATCCAGTGGAACAGCGTGTCAACAAGCTGCCCTTGCCATGTCACCTATTCAACAAAGCTTCCTGTTTTCTAGGCTTCTCTGGTCTCCTGCAAGTCCTCTGACAGACCTGCCAGGGCTCAAATATAACATCCCCAATAATAGACTTCCTGCCTATCAGAGTCTTTGCCAGTCTATGCCATCTTCAACCATGAGAACTTCTGATCTGATTCTAATCCATGTACTGATGAATGACAAGGTGACAGGGTAATTTTGTAGTTATCTTCCTGGAACAATAAGTATAACACATATGACTATTGTTAAAGAAAAGGTTTTTAACTTATATTAAATATGTTATATACATAATGGTGCAAGAAATAACAATGAATAAATACTATACTGTCTTTATCTAAGGTAATTCAATGAGCTAGATATAGATTCATCTTATTGATAATTAAAGGTTTGATCATACTATAATAAACTCTAATAAACTGTCATTGAATCCAATGGGAGCAGTATCAAATCTTTTTTTTTTTACTGACTGAAAAGCAGGCTGGCCTAGAGGAGAACAAATCTAAACCATCAGTTAAAATAAGGCTCAAGTCCCCTTAGTAACAACTTCAGAGGAAGGACTACCAACATAGGAGAAATTACTGTTGGCAAAATAAGGGGCATGACAATGTGAAGTGTAAGCATTTAAGCAGAGGAATAGTACAGCACTTGAAATCATTTATATGTACAGCACTACATGTTGTAATGAGACATGCATTATTTATTTTTCTAACTCCAGCAAGGTAACCATGTTTTCTATGCCAGGTTATGATTCAGAACTCGGATGCTATTGTTTCCATTGAAAGCAATAATAGCAGCTGGAGAGAGTTATATTTTCTAGTGTTCCAAGAACACATCTACAGTAAGTTTTATGGGCGTTTAATGAATGTCACAATTGTTTCTGCTTGTTTACTTCTTGTTGCTGAAAGCTACATGGGGAGAAAAGTGCTTTTTCCTCCATTGGGTGATGAAGAGGAGGAAAATTGTAATTTATCTGGGTCTTTCAGTAAAGTACATTCTTGGGTATTCGAGTGTATTTTCTGAAAAATATATAGTTGCATAGTTTTAAAATCTCTTTATATTGTACAGGCACTAAGCTAATAGAGCGATATAATACAGCCCAAACCTTTATTGAGCATCTTTTGTATCAAAGGCATTTTGAAGTATTTTTCATAGTCAGATCTTTTCTTTTATGGCCTGAAAAACATGGATGGGAAGACAGATCTACCAGTATGGCTCCTGACCCATTGCTACTCCACTGCATCATTTTCTCTTGTAAGTGAATCCAGACACAAAGGGAATTTAGAAGGCCAAAAACATGCCAAAACCAAGAACAGCCCAGTCTTCTCCATGGGTGTAACCCTAGCTTGAAGGCATTGCTGTAAGTTGTGCTCCATCACTTATAAGCATACATCATTCACAGTACAGAAAAGCCATAGTGGTGCAGTTACTGCAATTTTTGGCACCAGTAACTTATAATGCTATAATCATGGTAAACTCTGTTGGAGTTCAAGAGAAACATGCAGCATAGAAGAATTGACTAGTACCTCCGGCCATGCACTCTTAATTCATGCAGTGCGGGGCTCCCTTTCCACAGCTTTCGTTCTATGGCTATTCGGCTTTTATAGCATGGGAAAATATTGCATAGCTGTCTCTCTCTTTTATGCAGTTATCTCCTGACACTTCTATTAAATTTTGGCCGGTTCAATTTCCTTCTGCTAGGAATGTATGGAAGCATATGGAGCACAGTGAAAATCCCTAAGAGCTATTTTTTCCAGTTAAAATGTGTAGTTAAAAATAAAACTTTCAGGAATGCTGGCAATAAAACCTTCCACCTCTTTAGTCTTTATAAATCTCACCAACCTTCCTGCCCGTCCCCCTCCCACAGTACTCTCTATGCTGGTGCCAACTCCTACAACACTCTCCAAATTACAAGCTCTTGATTTTATTCATTTAGGGACACATTTTGGAAATTAATTGAAGTCAATGAGATTGCAGGTGCTCAGAATTGTGAATGTCAGGCCACTTGCAGTTAGAAAACTAAATATGGAATTTGGAGCCTAACTTTTGCCATCCAGGTTTGAAAATTTTAGCCTTCGGTGCTACTATAAATTACACCCAGAAAAACCTAGAGCCACAGATGCAGACTGGGTAAACGCATGCACAGTTATAAAATTTAACCATAAAATTCAAGAGATAATTTTTAAAAATTGAGTTTTTAGATGCCTTCTGTATAACTATAATGCAAGAGCTGTGTTATAAACTAGCTCAAAGATGTTGAATCATAAACTTGTTTTTTTTCTATAATCCCAGACTTCTTCTACACTGGGCTATAGTTTTGTTTTTACATACCGACTGTTCAATCAACACATCATACAATATAGTGACTGTTGAATTTTACTTAACTAAAATGTGCACAGTGCTTTCACAATGTAAAATATTCTATAATTATTATGGATTATATTATTTTTATCACATTTCTATTTTTAGTGAGACCTAAACAAGTAGACTAACAAAATTCGGCATTTTCTAGCAAATACAGCATATATCCTGATTTGAGCAGGGGGTAGAACTACATGACCTCCTGAGATCTCTTCCAACCCTAATCTTCTATGATTCAGACCAATGGAGTCCAGAGAATCTAAAATTTAAAGATTAGGAGTCAAAAAGTAGCTGGTTCCAGTACTAGGAAAACCTTTAAAACTACATGGTCACCTAGAAATAAACTACCTTACTGTTTAATTAATTTTTTCAAATGAAATGATATTGTTGTCCTCAGTTATGAAATTCATTTTATGTGGATAGAGACCATTAGAATTCTGAGATAAAATCTCTTTGTAGAGTACGTGGTAAACTATGCATTTCAAAGTATTATCCTAATGTGTTTTTACTTTGGGGGGAATAAATGATCAAGCATGTGTCAATAGTTTTGATCTATGCAGTTCAGGTAAAATTACACATTTTGGAAGTACTATACTTTTTAGAAAAGTGTCTAAATCTGGGTTTAGTTCCTTCAGTACTTTCTATTTTGGCTTTCAATTTGTCATACAAATTTGATGGCACAATAGGTTGTACCAAGTACTCATCTCTCAAAGTCTTTGAAAAATTATCTGTTGTCTGCAGCATTTGCAAGGGTACTGAATTTTGTTTGCTCTGTAACTTTTATCTTCATACATACCATATATGTGCTTACAATATGATCTCATGTTGGCATCTAATCCTGGGAGATCAACAGTCATCTAATTCTAATGCAAATCTGCAGAATGTTTCATCTTTCAGCATGTATTCACACACAATTTTCCCCTCTGTATCTCACTAATTTTTTCACTTCTGCGGATTACAGTTTTGAGTCTATTTGGTAGTGGTTGGAATTCCTTAATTACAGGCTGCCAGACTGCAAACCTCAAGGATTTTATTTTGCACAAAATCACAGTAATGTCAAAAATATTCTTAACTTAAAGATTTCCTTTAAACAGATGTAGAGTTGTAATAGTTCACCACAAATCATGCAGGTCAGTATAGCACTGCAGGGTATAAGAATGGAGCCCCATAAGATCCCTGCCTAGACAAAAAATATGGCACCAAATGATTAAGTTAATATTTTATTGTCATAATAGGTCAAATTCTTATCTAAGGCCATGTTTACACTACAAAGTTGCGTTGATTTCACGTAAGTCGACATCAAGCCTCCGATTTAAGCAAGTCCATCTTGCGTGTCCACACTACACTCACTGTGTTAGCAGACTGCATCCTCACTAGCAGGGCTTGCATTGATGCACAGAGTACTGTGCTGTGGGTAGCTATCCCACAGTGCATATAGCCAACTGGAATTTTGGGTTGGGCTTGCAATGCCTTATGGGACCATGGCATTAGCCTCCCATGATGCACTTACCTCCCTCCCTGAAATCAATGGCAAACAAACCAAGTCTTTTTTGTGCCTTTTTTCATAAACCTAGGTTACCCGTGTGGTCGCCATAGAACGATAAGCATGGACTCCGCTCAGCTGTACACGGTTGTTGTGAGCATTACAAACATTTTGTGCCTTATCTTGAAGTATTTACACAGCCAATACAGGAGCTGCCACATGGAACAATGTGATGCCATGCAAGCAGCCCTGCTGGAAGACATAAAGCTGAGCAATTTGCAGTTGCTGGCAAAGTCATGCAACACCTTGACACGTCTGAATGCCATTTCTGGGCCTGGGAAATAAGAACTGACTGATGGGACCACATCGTTATGCAGCTATAGGATTGTCACAACCCTAAACCCTTGCTCAAGTTGTCGGCCTGGCCAATTGTTGGTCAGGCCAGAGCCGTGTGCAAACATGCAAGCATGTCATAAACAAAGGAGTGGTGTGCCAGGTGCACCAGCAGTGTGTCGGGTGCACCCCCATGAGTCATATATGGACATGAAAGCCTGTCTCGGACAAAAAAGGCAGTGTGCCGAGTGCAGCCTCTTCTGACGTAAGGGGTTCCAGCCCGGAACCCGGAAAGCAAAGAAGCCAGGAACCAATCCAATGCCAACACATGTAAAAAGGAAACCAATCCGAAACTGACACGAATACGGATCCCCAAACAAAACTATGTCCCGTGCCAAAATGAGGAGGAGTCCCCGCATGTTAGCTGAGAGGCCTGATCACCCTGTCAGCCAGGGGTCTTCTCCGGATTTTGCCGGCTCGTGTCGTGTCATGTCGAGATAAAACCACGTCCCCTAATTCGTTATGTACTCGGTGCCTATGCTGCTGGTCAGCTGTATTTGGAGTGTGGTACGTATTTTGTAACTTCTGTGAGTATCCTGCCTTCGCTAACCCCTCGGCTCCTTGCCTTCTCTCTTCTGTTTCCTGCTTGCTGTTGTATTCTGTGCATAGATAGAAGAAGTGGTTGCTTTTGTAGCCTATACATCTCGTCTTTGCTTCCCTTTTTTCTGCATAAAGAAATGTATGGTTTAAATAGATAATAGCTCTAGTTGATAAATTGTTTTTCCCTGGCCCAAACTGTAATATGTCCCCATTACTAACTAAAGGAGAATAAACTTAGCCATTTGGCTTTTAAACCCAATTCTACCGTGTTCTGTTGTTCCTCCCCCATTAAATAGTCACTCGAACCTTACATGTCCCGGTCAAGGATGACAAGCAGTGGCTGCAGAACTTTCAAATGTTTAAGGCCACTTTCCAGGAACTGTGTGAAGAGACTTACATGCAGCCTTACTAAAATGAGAGCTTCTCTGACAGTGGAGATGCAAGTGGAAGCTTGCAATGCCAGACTGCTATCAGTCAGTGGGGCATCAATGTGGAGAGGATAAATTTACCATGGGATCTGTAGTGATCCAAGTTTGCAGGGCCATCAACAGACTTTTGTTAAGAAAGATAGTGACTCTGGACGACGTGCAGGACATAGTGGATGGTTTTGCCAAGACGGGGTTCCCTAACTGCGATGGGGCAATAGACGGAATGCCTATCCCTATCTTGGCACCAGGCCCCTTTGCCAAAGAGTACATAAACCAAAAGGAGTACTTCTCAATGGTATTGCAAGTGCTGATGGATAACAGGGGCTGTTTCACTGACGTTTATGTGGAATGGTTGGGAAGCGAGCATCTTTAGGAACACAGATCTGTTCAGAAAGCTGCAAGAAGAGATATTCTTTCCTGACGGCAAAATAACCGTGGGTGATGTTGAAATGCCAATCATGATCCTGGGAGACCCAGGCTAACTCTTGTTCCCATGACTCATGAAGCCATACACAGGCAGCCTGGACAGCAGTAAGGACCAGTTCAACCATAGGCTGAGCAAGTGCAGAATGGTGGTGAAATGTGGCTTTGGATGTTAAAAGGTCACTAGCGTTATTTGTTCACTAAGTTAGACCTCAGCGAAAGCAATATCCCACATTGTTATTGCTGCCTGCTATGTGCTCCCTAATATAGAATAATAGAATATCAGGGTTGGAAGGGACCTCAGGAGGTCATCTAGTCCAATCCCCTGATCAAAACAGGGCCAGTCCCCAACTAAATCATCCCAGCCAGGACTTTGTCAAGCCTGACCTTAAAAACCTCCCCCGGTAACCCAATCCAGTGCTTCACCACCCTCCTGGTGAAAAAGTTTTTCCTAATATCCAACCTAAACCTCCCTCACCGCAACTTGAGACCATTACTCCTTCTTCTGTAATCTGCTATCACTGAGAGCAGGCTAGATACATCCTCTTTGGAACCCCCTTTCAGGCAGTTGAAAGCAACTGTCAAATCTCCCCTCATTCTTCTCTTCTGCAGACTAAATAATCCCAGTTCTCTCATTTTATCTTCATAAATCATGTACTCCAGCCCCCTATTCATTTTTGTTGCCCTCCGCTGGACTCTTTCCAATTTTTTCACATCCTTCTTGTAGTGTGGGGCCCAAAACTGGATACAATACTCCAGATGAGGCCTCACCAATGTTGAATAGAGGGGAATGATCACTTCCCTCAATCTGCTGGAAATGCTCCTACTTATATAGCTCAAAATGCCATTAGCCTTCCTGACAACAAGGGCACACTGTTGACTCATAACCAGTTTCTCATCCACTGTAATCCTTAGTTCCTTTTCTGCAGAACTTCTGCCTAGCCATTCGGTCCCTAGTCTGTAGCAGTCCATGGGATTCTTCCATCCTAAGTGCAGGACTCTGCATTTCTCCTTGTTGAACCTCATCAGATTTTTTTTGGCCCAATCCTCCAATTTGTCTAGGTCCCTCTGTATCCTATCCCTATCCTCCAGCATATCTACCCCTCCTCCCAGTTTAGTGTAATCTGTAAACTTGCTGAGGGCGCAATCCATGCCATCTGCTAGATCACGTGTGCCAAAGGCAGCATGCGAGCTGATTTTCAATGGCATTCATATTGCTTGGGTCCTGGCCATTGGTCCGTGGGGCTCTGCATTTTAATTTAATTTTAAATGAAGCTTCTTAAACATTTTAAAAACCTTATTTACTTTATATACAACAATAGTTTAGTTATATATTATAGACTTATAGAAACAGACCTTCAAAAATGTTAAAATGTATGAATGGCACTTGAAACCTTAAATTAGAGTGAATAAATGAAGACTCAGCACACAACTTCCGAAAGGTTGCCAACCCCTGCTCTAGATCATTATGAAGATATTGAGCAAAACCGGCCCCAGGACCGACCCTTGGGGCACTTTGCTTGATACCCGGCTGCCAACTAGACAAGGAGCCTTTGATCACTACATGTTGAGCCCGATGATCTAGCCAACTTTCTATGCACCCTATAGTCCATTCACCCAGCCCATACTTTTTTAGCTTGCTGAAAATAATACTGTGGGAGACTGTATCAAAAGCTTTGCTAAAGTCAAGGAATCCACTGCTTTCTCCTCATCTACAGAGTCAGTTATCTCATCATAGAAGGCAATTAGGTTAGTCAGGCATGACTTGCCCTTGGTGAATCCATGCTGACTGTTCCTGATCACTTTCCTCTCGTCCAAGTGCTTCAAAATTGATTCCTTGTGTACCTGCTCCATGATTTTTCCAGGGACTGAGGTGAAGCTGACTGGCCTGTAGTTCCCCAGATCCTCCTCCTTCCCTTTTTTAAAGATGGGAACTACATAAGCCTTTTTCCAGTCATCCAGGACCTCTCCTGATTGCCATGAATTTTCAAAGATAATGGCCAATGACTCTGCAATCGCATCCGCCAACTCCTTTAGCACCCTTGGATACAGTGTATCTGGCCACATGGACTTGTCCTCATCCAACTTTTCTAAGTAGTCCTGAACCACTTCTTTCTCCACAGAAGGCTGGTCTCCTCCCCATACTGTGCTGATCAGTGCAGTAGTCTGGGAGATGACCTTGTTTCTGAAGACAGAGGCAAAAAAAGCATTGAAAGCATCAGCTTTTTCCACATCCTCTATCACTACATTGTCTCCCCCATTCAGTAAGGGGCCCACACTTTCCCTGACCATCTTCTTGTTGCTTACACACCTGTAGAAACCCTTCTTGTTACTCTTAAGATCGCTTGCTAGCTGCAATTCCAAGTGTGATTTGACCTTCCTGATTTCACTCCTGCATGCCTGAGAAATATTTGTATACTCCTCCCTAGTCATTTGTCCAATCTTCCGCTTCTTGTAAACTTCTTTTTGTGTTTAAGGTCAGCAAGGATTTCACTGTTAAGCCAAGCTGGTCGCCTGCCATGTTTACCATTCTTGCTGCACATCGAGATGGTTTGTTCCTGCAACATCAATAAGAATTCTTTAAAATACAGCCAGCTTTCCTGGACTTCTTTCCCCCTCATGTTATTTTCCTAGGGGATCCTGCCCATCAGTTCCCTGAGGGAGTCAAAGTCTGCTTTTCTAGAGTCCAGGATCCTTGTTCTGCTGCTCTCCTTTCTTTCTTGTGTCAGGATTCTGAACTCGACCATCTCATGGTCACTGCCTCCCAAGTTGCAATCTGTGGAGAACAAAGGGAGAAAATTTTTCTCCCTATCCATGAAACAAAGGGAGAAAAGTTTTTGCCGGGGTGTGGGGTTTAGGCAGATTGCCTGGCAGCCAATTTTGAGCAGCCAGACAACAGGGCAATAAGAAGAGCACAGCAAAGGGCTGTGCATCTCGGTGAGGCTTTGAAAACCAGTTTCAGCAATGAGATAGAGTAATGTGACACTTATATGTGTTGTTCCTTACCAAGCTGTCCCCTCCATTGTATATTCTCCCCTGTAAACTCCACCCCTACCAACCACCCTCTGTTGAAAGAATAAAGAATCTTTTCTCTTCCATCCATTAAGTTTTATCATGCACACAAACACACAGAGATAGCAAACAAAAGTAAGATAACCTGGGGCAAAAGGGCTGATAACCACTGTGGGGAGAGAAACAAGGAAAGCTTGCTTACAGATGCACTGTGTAGAGGTGCGGACACACCCTTGCAGCACCTCCTGTTGGTGACTTCTGGGAATTAGCTCAATTTCCAGCCTGGAGCGCCCTCTGCAGGCCGGTGATCCACCTGTCTTCTGGTCTCCATGTCCCTCCCTGGACCCTGTTGCCTTTTTCCCTGGGGTGCTGCCCCCTGGCTGCAACCCCTCTGTCTTAGGGTCTCCCCTTCCCAGGGGAACCCCCAACTCACTATCCCCACTTTGCCCCAGTTTTTACTACTGCCCAGTCTCCATCTAGCCCCTTTTCACTGGGGCAGACTGCAGTGTCAGACACTCATCATAGGCAAAGGGGTTTGGACCTGTTGCTTTTGCCTACCCCTTGCGCTGCCCCTTGCAACCCGCAGTACTTCTTGGCCTTATGCTAGGCCGGCGGCCTGGGGCTTTCCAGGATGGAGTTCCCCAGCTCCTCTGCCTTTCCCCTTCACTGCTCCACTCAGGTACCCTGTGTCTAGCTCCCTGCAGCCAGGCCCTTCTCCCTCTACAGGCAGAGGGAGACTGACTGGGCTCCTGGCTCACCGCCTCTTATAGGGGCCAGCTGGGCCTGACTGGGGCTTGGCCCCACTTCCCCCAGTCAGCCCAGACTTTTAGAGCTGCAGCCTTCTGCAGGGTTGCTTTTAAACCCCTCAGGGCAGGAGCGGGTAACCACCCCGCTACACACTGCAATAACTATCAAAGGTATGGGAATGGGTGCCTTCTGGTCCTTGTACCCTCCCCTGGTGTTGATTGCAAGGGACACCAAATTCACCCCCACCGCCTCATTTGAGGGTGGAGGATTTAGACCTGGGCAACAATGGCAGCAGGTTCAACAGAGACTGCAGAGGAATTCTAGGATCCAACTGCCTTTCTTTAATCTCAACCAGATGCCTCAATGTGTCTGACTGCACCTTCATTATCCACAGCATCTCTTCCTGCATGGCATGCTCTTGTTCCCTGCATGCTCTCCTGTCTTCCCTGTCCATGTCCAGGTTCTCGGATAGTGTAATTCTCTATGCTCTGAGTTCCATCTTGTCACTCTCGGAGTTGCATTAGTTCACTGAACACGTCCTCCTGAGTCTTCATTTTCCACCTTCTAATCTGGGAAAGTCTCTATACCAGTGCGGAGGATACACAGACAGACAAGATTTCATCTGCAAGGAATTCAAAGCACAGGGATAGATTGATAGTGCATTCATTGTTTCTGGTGAAAGGTATATTTTTTTAAATTAAAAAATTTCTCAATATATTTCACTGCAAGTCACAATGTAATCACAACCACTGGCTATTGCAAGAGTCGGTTTGCTGCTCCAGCCATGGTGAGTAAGGCCAGAGGCATGGGCGAGAGATCTTCTGCTGCTGCTTTGGTGAAGACATCCTTGAGATCACAAGTTGGAACTTGAGAAAAGTCCTCTTTCCCCTAGCAACCTGGATGGTGCTTGAGGAGAGACACCAGTGTAAAGCCCTCTAAATAGTTTGTTTTTTATAAAAGTGGCACTGAGTTGTGGGGGAAGGGACACAAACAGGAAGCTGTCATTCCATTCCCCACCCGCTTTTTTTTTTATGCAATGCTGGTTGCAATATACAATGATCCCTTCCAACCACTTCCCTGGTATGTTTGAGAGGGCATGGTTGTGAGACCCAGATTTCACCAAATGGGGAGAATTACTTGTTGAATTATTTGAGATTTAAGGGTCAGTATTGAAAACTTCCCCTGTTCCCCTTAGGTGACCCTATGCGATATCACTCTCCTGAGGGTATCAGAGGCGAGCAAATGCTGCAAGCGTCTGAGTACTAATGCTGCAATGCTGTGTGCTGCAATGATGCCAGCAGAGTTAATAATGTAGTGGCCCAGGAAAGTGTCCTACTGTGATGGATGAAATAAGGCAGCACTTCCCAGAAACCTCTTTCAAAGAATTGCAGAGTAGCTCCATGAATAGAGGCCTGCATGGATACAAATTTATATCCATGGATGCTGATATAATTTGGTATCCATTGAACCGCAGGGCTCTCTCGCAAACCGCAGCAGCAACAGGAGCAGAACATGGGACTGCCATTCCCAGGAGCCAGCATCCAACACTGGCAGCTCCTCTGGTATAGCTGTACCATTCCAGCCTTGCCTCTGCCCGCCCCCTTCCATGCAGCCCTCTGCATCTCCTGTTTAGGGTGTGTACAGCCGTGCCGGAGGAGCTGCCAGGATGAGGCACTGGCTCCTGGGAGTGATGGCCCCACGTTCTGCTTCTTTCACTGCTGCAGTTCCCTGCAGTTCAGCGGATATCGATTTATATCCATGGATATAAATTTGTATCTGTGCAGGGCTCTATACATGAAAGCTTCCTAGAGATTTCACTGGAGGATTCAGAGGTCACATAAACAGTCTTTTTGGGAGACCACCTCTGAGTTTCTGGAGTGCCCACCAATACCCACTACGCCTATTTTTTTGATCAGATTAAACTTAAAAAATAATAATATGTAACCCCTACAGTTTGATTGGAAATGTATACTTGCCAGGGGTGCCTTCTCTGGCATCTTGCTCCACTGCCAACTAGTCCTGTGAAGGGATGGTCTTCAGCGTTAAAAACAGTTCTTGGCTGTCAGGGAGAATGGATCTTCCTCTTGCCTTCCTCACATTCTCCTCCTCTTCTTCAACAATGTCCTCTTCATTGTTGCTCGAGGTCACCTGTGGCTCTTGGGAGGTATCCACAGAGTGTTTTGTGATAGTGGTGGCATCACCGCCAAAAATTGCATGCAGTTTGTCATAAACACCGCATATTTGTGGGGCAATGGACTGTTCACCTCTCTTGTCTTCTGGTTCGCTTGCCAAAGCTCCTTTATTTTCACACAGCTCTGCTGCATGCCCTGGGTGTAGCCCTTCTCCCCCATGTCCCATGCAATCTTGACCTAGATGTCAGCATTTCTTCTGCTGGATTGGAGCTCTGCCTGCACAGACATTTCTCCATACACTGCAATAAGATCCACTACCTCCTGTGTACTCCATGCTGGAGCGCACTTGCAGCCCTGAGTCTCCATGATCAGCTGTGCTGTCGAGCTCTCCATGATGATCAAACAGGAAATGAAAATTGAAAACTCCCTGGGGCTTTAACAGGGGAGCAACTTTTTTCCTGCGTACCTGGCTGACATGCATTGCAGGTGAAAATGCTCTCCAGAGCAGTCACAGCAGAGCACTGTGGGACATCTCCTGGAGGCCAATTCATTCAAATTACACAACACAGTGTCTAAACTATCCCCATGTCCACCCATGGATGTCGATCAAACACTATGTCTGTTGCAGAGGTGGAGTACAGAGGTTGACTTTACAGGCCACTTAGGGTGGAAGGGACTCAGTAGTGTATACATATACATTATTAGATATACTTAACGTGGCTTATGTTGACCTAAGTTTGTAGTGTAGACCAGGCCTAAGTTGTATCAAAACACTCAGTGCCTCAGGTTATGTTGGAAGAAAATTTATCTTAATTACTCCAAAGCAGGCCTTTTAGATGACTAGTCACATTTAAATGGTGTCCATACATCTTTAAACCATGATCTTTGTGAATCCATGGATCCTAAAGGGAACTGCAATGTCATAACTTTTTAGAGGCGAATCAAAACTAAAGCTTACTTTAATTTGTGCTTGCTATTTGACCAAGAGTTTCCTTTTAGTTTGGTTATTGTTTCAGTATTGTAGCTAGAAAGCTAGATTTTTATCTCCATTTGCAATACATAACTACTACAACCACACTCTTAAAATTTCTATCCTCTCTTTTTAACCTTGTCCCTCCTTTTAAAGTGCTGTCTAAAGGTGTTAATGACATCCCCAAAATCTATGGCCTTTTGCTTATCCATGGTGCAAATACAATATGGATTATAGCAATGTAAACTTTCCTACAATGCTCCACCAAAGTAACTCAAAACTGCCCAGGAGAGTCCAATTTTCCATAAGCAGGGAATGAATTCTCTTTACCTAGTCAGTATTTGAGTTCCTTGCTAGCACTGTAAACAAGACTGTAATGTTTTAGACTGACATCTTATCATATTTCACTCACTTTAACTAAGAAAGACTAAGACTAAGATTGGAGGTGTCGCCATGAGAATGGAATTGCTGAACTTTAACTGCTGCGCCTTTCAAAGAGGTTGCTTCACTTCAGTCATTAGTGATTTAACACCTACATGCCTATTGCATGGAGTCAGAAAGTTTTTCAGGCTGTTTGGGATCCTTCAGGATTAAGGATGCTGTATAAACATTAATAAGGGCTGCCATTGTGCCCAGACCTTGCATAGGCATCAGGTGAGTGGGATGTAGCCATTATTTTAAATTGAATGAATTGGCAAATTATAGTGAGTCTGGCTTTTGTTTAAAGGATGGAGATTTGGAGGCTTTAGGATCACACAAAGAATGAGGACAGTAACCACAAACACAATTACAAGTAAAAAATCTTGTTTGTATTATAAGCTAAAAGTTTACACTCATATACCCATTTACACAACCTGAGATAACAGATGCACTAGCCGATGCCATATCCATACTCACATACTCAAAGATTTCATAGGGTCGATTGGATCTCTCAACAGGTGGCCATCGAGAGGGGTGGTTCCTGCTGGTGTGGTCCCAATGAGGTCTTCCATGGGCATTTCTCACTTCGGATCTTTCCACTTTTACCCAACCACGGAACCTCTTTTATACTGGTGCTCTGCCCACACCTTACACCTTATGCATCTGCATGAAGATTTCAACCCTCTTTTCCTTATCTGTACTTCCATACCCCATGAACATCGAGGTTCCCCATTTTTATAGGTTGTTTCTTACTTCCCCTTATTCTCATTAGCAGCTGTGCACAACATATGTCCATGGTAACCTGCATTCAAAGCAGGACATTCCATGATGTTACAATCAGGTGTTTTGTGGTTTTGGACTGTACTTTGAGGTCTATTACAATCAAATTTTCCATAACATCATCTATCGGCACATCTTTTACAGTAATCTGCTAACCTTATTGGTATGGGGTTTTTCCTAGGTCACCCACTCATGTCAAGTGTTCTAAAGCCTATAGCCTAGTATGGCTAAGATAAAACCTTACAGGCCTCAGCCTGTAGTCCTTGCATTACAGCCAGACTTTACATATATACCTAATTCACAGTCATCACTCCTAAACACTTGTCAGTCTTATATGTCTATAATCCTACAACTTAAATCTATTTAGCATACATATGCTATCTTATATATAATCAATGAGTTGACCATAACACTAAATAACGCAACAATAATTGATGATATGGCCAAATACAATCAGCACTTAGTAAGTTATTATCTTTGGAGCCATTATATGTTCTTTGGTTTCTATTTTAAAAGCATAAGGATTTAAATACAGAATTGTACTACCAAAATTACTTTTTCTCTTGAGACTCATTCAGCAATAATTCATTTAAACAGGAAATGCTACCACATCAAACCTTTTTTAAATCAATGTTATGTTTAACTCCCTTATTAATTGAGATACCATTGCCCAGATTTCCCCATATTTTTAAGGAGTGAAGACGTGCACATACTTGTTAAATCTTGAGTTAAGAAAACAGCTTTGGATCTCCAAGAAGTCTCTGAAATTGCTATTTTTCACTATACAGCTAAGCCAAGCCATTAAACATTGACTGCTGTTGCGGCTATTTGAGAGTGAAAGTTGAATGAATTCATAATAAAAGTAATTTTATCTGGATGTGGAGAAAATGGAAATTATTAAGTGAAGAGTAATGAACACTTTGCCATCTGAAGATGGATGATAAGCAACAATAGTCAATACCCCATTAGCAAGTCCATTATAACCTTGGAATAGAAACATACTTTATTTTAGAAACCTAGAACAATTGTAAGTGAATGTTAACAGCTGAATAAATGTATACACTAATCTATGGTTACAGAAGTTAAATAAATTAGTCATATCACCATTCCTATCGGGAAAAAAAAAGTTAGTGAGTCATTATCAGAACCACTATCAAACCTATCATTACAATTCTATGCACTTTATGGTTAATGTTGCATCAGCATTTCCTTTACAAATCCCTGTTTTAAGAGGTTTCAAATTCAGTCATAAGGCTGAAACTTTTCACTGGAAACTGCAGATCTGCAGCACATTTTTAATAGCAGTTTTTAAAAAATGTTAAATAACTCCTGTAAAAAATTATAGTAGTGCAAAAATAGTAGTAATTAATCAATAATGTCTTCTAGGTTAGGCATTTCCTGGCAGTTAAAGTCACTCAAGGCCTTAATCTGATCACTCATTAACTTCCAGGAAATGCCCAACCCATACATCATTCTATTGCTATTGCAGACTGTGAAATTATAAGAATATAAAAAGATTGTGAAAAACTGGCCTTTTTTGTATAGAAAATTTAAATGTTTTCAATGCAATTGCCGTGGATATGGTGTTCTATACAGAATACTGATATATATCTTGCACTTAAAGTTAAATGTATTAACCAACAAGAGAGCTGGACTACATTCTTGTCAGTCCATTAGATTTACAGCTCCTGATTTAGATCTCACATACACCACCTTAATTCTACTGATTTAGACTGAGTTACTTCCAATTTACAATGGTGTAATTGATCTGAAACATGTCCCTGGTAATCTTTATCATTATCTAAGCTCAAAGTCCCCTGTGCATATTAACAAAATGTAAATAAAACACTTCACAGAAGCAGAACAAAATATTTTAGTTTATCCCAAGAACAAGACAGAGAAAATGTAATTATCAACAGCACCATCCTGCCATCCATCACCATCCCCAGTTATTATACAGTAATTTGCACTAAGCATTATGTCCATCCCATCCACACACAGTTTATGTATTCTGGCAGGCTACTCTTGCCTCTGGGCTGGATTAGCAGCTGCAGTGCTTCTATACCAGTTGCATTTAGGATCACTGGGTTCACATAAATGTGGATTCCATAGCCCTTCCTTTTCCCTGGCCTACACCAATCACAGCCTTCTGCACTATTCTATATGGGCCCAGTGCAGAGACACTTTCTACAATATGCTAGGAGTAATCAGTCACCCTTCCACAGCCTTTTTGCTTGTAGCCTCCCTACACAGCCTTTATCTGGGATGTAAATAGTTCAGTGGGGGTTATGCTAATTTGTAAGCAAATTCTATCACTCATTGCATAGGGGGAAAACAATATACCCCCAATAGGATGATCAAGAAAGACCCCTGTGATAGGATCCTCATGAAGATGTCTTCTTTGTAGCTTCCTCTTGAGGGTTTTACCTTGTGATAAGGGATCTGGCTGCTTGTTTCAAGAGCCAAAATATATAACCAAATTCTACATCCTCTCACATACTCATAAAAGTGAGTTGGGAAGTAGATAACCTATGCAGAGTGATTTCATGAGTGCCCTTGCCTTATTCTGGAAGATACATAGTAAGTGAGGCAGAGCATACACACACATGTAATGCGTGCACTCAAAAGGATGGAGTTAAAACTATGCATTCAGCTTTAACTTTGGCTTTTCCTAATTTAGCTTAACTGTGCAAACTGTAATATTCTTACAAAGTGTTTCAGTGAAATACTGAACGTTATATGGGAGCACCAACTCCAGTACAGTTCAGGTTGAGTCACACTTTCTATTTAAAGGACAATTTATCTAAGTGTTATAAAATTCTCATGCTTGCTGAGATTATCTTGAAATTTACGGTGCCCCATGAGGTTGCTGGATAGTTTTAGTGGTCCAAATCTGGAGTTATTTCAGCAAGATACAGGCCCTTGGGGGGTGGAGGGACAGCATTTTACAAAATCACTAGGTCTTTATATCTTGATTTGTAGACAGCTGGGGCTCAAACCAAGGCTCTAATCATCCCCCACACGATCTGAGTCATTCAACATGTTTCTTAGCTAGTGCACAGCACTCACTGCCCCTTTGGGAAAGCAACATTGGCTTGTGAGTGTTTGGCATGTGCTTTTCCAGAGAACCAGACTTCCTTATATAACATTGCCAATGAGATGGATATGCTCATGTGCAGCAAGACAAGGTTTAGAAGGCAGCCCATTGTCCCATTACTTAGATATTTCAAGGGGACACACTATGGTATTTGAACCTGAGCTATATACATGTACTGTAAGTTTGAACCCTATCTTTAGTAGAAATCTGAGATTGATTTGTGGCCAGGTTGCTATCATCTGCCTCTGTTATGGGTTGTTTTGGGTTTTCCCTCCTTTACTTTTGGGAAACATACCTTGCTAATTTGTACAGCTAATTGAAAAGGCACACTAAATGTTTTCTGAAAGCTTTGCAGTTATGAGAGAATGATTGCTGGCCCTGTGCTACTTTTCCATCTTGAGCATTATTATAGCAGAGCTTCTGCATTGAACTTTCACCAGTTTAGCCACCCATACAGTTGTTCGCAATTTTTAAAAAACCCTCCTGCTACCAAGTTGACATGAAGAGGAGTGAGGCTATTAACTGAGCTTTTTCTTAACTATTCCAACTGGTCTACTACTGCTGGTACAGCTGCACTGGAAATAGCAGTGTTAGAAACTCTAACATAGACAAAGAGCCAGCATTCTTACTATCATGTCTTTGAACACTGCTCATAACCAGTCCATATGCCATGGTGTCCTTTCTGCACTAGAACTTCCACAAGGGGAGCTACATTAGTGGGAAATTTCACGGAAAAAAATGAGTGTGTTAAATGAGTAAGTGATTAAATGAGTTAAAACCTCAAAGCAATCCAAGGCTAAGATTACTGTCAGTTACTAGAGTAATTCATAACTGCTTGGCAAGCTGAGGTCTCTCATGTCTTGAAACTTTCTTGCTTTAAATCTGTTCAAAGTTTCTTAAGGTATTCAAATATTTAGTAGAATATTTTATTGGGGAAAAATCATTCAATCTTCAGCTGTGGAAGCTGATTTTGATTCTATTGAATACAATAATTTAATTGTTTGCTTTTCTTATTTTGCTTTTATCCTGTTTACAGCTTCTTCCATCATTGTGGAAACACGTATCTTGAGTATACATATGTTAAACTCCATAATCAGGAAAACCGCTCTTACATAACAGAAACAAAAAGCAAAAAAACCGAGAGTAAACCCACAGCCTTTTCTCCACCCAATTCACACAGGAAAGCTACCAAAATAAATAGATCTATCATCACACAAAGAAGTAAATATGTTCTATACTGTGTAATTTGAGAACTTGCATTCCTTAGCATACTGAGTCATGGAGGCAATAATACAAATAAGCATGTATTCTGCTCACAGGGAGAAGTTAACTAGTAAAGGACAAGCTCCTCAGTGGGTAAAAATTGGCACAGCTTCATAGGAGATAAGCAGATTTGAGCCAAATGAGGATCTGGCCCAAAGCCTTTTGTGGGTGAAAGGAAGAAATGCAGTGCCATACATACATACTAGTGATTTTATATATAATATATATACATTTATTTATATTATATATATATATATATATATATATATATATATAGTGATTTTATATATAATATATATACATTTATTTATATTATATATATATATATATATACATTTTATATATATATAAAATTGATAGATGTTATCTTTACCCACACTATATCAAATGAATCAATTTAGGTGTATGTTCTACTGGAGAATGAAATAGTGTACACGAGAAAGAACTGCTGTCTTTCTGTGTTTCAGATCATATACAACTCTGCTTTATAGCACTAGGAAATTTTAAAGAGGTGGGTCAAGATCAATGTAATTATCTAGAAGGCATTACTGAAATAGATTTTAAAACCTTTGATGTAATTGCTTGCTGAGTTTGCCATTAGAGCAGCTCCATCATTTTTGACTCATTGAGGGTCATTAGTTGCTCAAGTTTTACTAAGTCTGCCAAGTTATCCATAGTATCTGAAGATAGATACTCTTTGTTTCATTTAACTAATATAGCACATTCAGAATCAAACAAATATTAAAACATAATGCTAGCAGGAAGGTGAGAGGGGAGCAACACAGTTAATCTATTTGCGTTAGCGCTTGGCCTCATTTTCATTGGAGTCATCAATGTGAACTCACACTGGAGAGCCTAGAAACAGTTTAGTTTGGCTCTCTTGAGGAGAAAACGTTCCCCAGTTGCTCCATTCCCCTAGCCATTCAGGAGACTCTCTGATGAGAAAAAGAAAAGCTCCTGTCCCTTCTCTGGAAGAGAACAATATGCTCTCTTTCCAAGCATCTGCTGCCTTCATGGCTTCCCCTATTTAGTCAGCACAGATCTTAGCTCTATCTCCCAACCACCTAATAAGCCACCGCTGCCATCTCGTCTCAACCAGTAAGGCAGATGAGGTGGTCTCTAAGGACTGTTTTCTGCAGGATAAAAGGCTTTATTTCCTTCCTGCCTCACAGGGACATACTCCTTGTGGTACCGATAGGAATTAAAAATCACCACTCCATACGAAATAATGACAGTTGCCATGCTGGCAGCATTCACAGGAGCTATTAATATAGCAAACCAAGTCCTTAGCAATGAACGCAATGTCCTTAAAAAATTCCATTGAAAAACTGAAGAGATCAAACATGGGTCAAGTAATCTGAAAGAAGACGAAGAAAATAGAGAAAACTTGGAACAGGAATAAAATAAATGAATAGATTTGAAGCACCAGGCTCATTTTGCATATCCAAAGAGGATATGAAGATATTATGCAACAATATTTCATTTGGTGTAATAATAAAAAAAAGTAAGACATATTTTCCTTTTAAAGGGTTCTTTTAACCAAGGACCAAAAAATATTCTATTAATGTCCACTAGGAGCCCAATCTACCTTTTACTGACTTGTGTGGGGGTTGCATCAGCTCCTGTTTGAGGTTCACAGCTATGCAATACTTAGAGAACTTGCCCTGGAAAAGAAAAAACAGGCAGCCAGTAGAGAGAAAGAGAAATAAAAGAGTAATTATAGGCACAAAAAGCTATCTGTGAGCACTAATTATGGTGAACAATGGCCTATCATAGGTTCTCAAGTTTCAGTACCAAGATGGCAATTCACCTTGAAGCTTTTTAGATTCCAGACTCCATAAGTTACAGATCATGGGCTAAATTCTATAATATAATATTCCAGAATATGTATTGACTTGAATATGATCTAACATATCCAAGTATGCTATCAGCATATAAATAAAATGAATCAATGTTTAATTACATGTATGAAGCAGATGGGTAATTTGTTAAATTGTGGAACTTGTTATTGACTTTGTGGTTTTAATTACTGTAAAAGCACCCAGGGCAACTTGGATGGGCTATTAATATTGTTCACAGTAGTATGGAACACCTAGATGACCCAATCAAGATCAGGGAGCTGTTTTGCTTGGCACAATAAAATAAAATTAAAATTAAATGTTAAAATAAAAATAAATGTATGCCATTTCAGATTCTAGCTGAAGAAATCTTGGAACCACTGGCAACAATATTTACAAACTCATGGATGACAGGAGGGGTGCCAGCAGACTGGAGAAGGGCTAATGTAGTGCCCACCTTTAAAAAGCATGGAAAGAAGTAGCCAAGGAACTATAGACCAGTCAGCCTGACTTCAATACCCAAGAAGCAACTAGAGCAATGGATAAAGCATTCAATTTGCAAATACCTGGAGGATGAACTGCAAATCACAAGCAGCCAACATGGCTTTACCAAGAACAAATCATGCCAAACCACCTTGATTCCCTTCTTTGACAGGGTAACTGACTTGGTGAATAGGGGGAATGTGGTGGACATAATACACCTGGACTTCAGCAAGATTTTTGACACAGTCCAACATGACATACTGATAAATAAGCTAGAGAAATGTAGGCTCAACAGAACTACGATTAAGTGAATACATAATTAGTTAAACAACCGTAGACTATTAATGGAATGATGGAGGTCTCATGTGGGGTTTCCCAAGGATCTGTTCTGGGTTCAGTGTTGTTTAACATCTTCATTACTGACCTAAATGTAGGTATAGAGAGCATACTGATCAAGTTTACAGATGACGCAAGGCAAGGGGTGAGAGGTGACAATACTTTGGAGGATAGAGCTAAAATTCAGAGGGATCTTGATAAACTGGAGAACTGGGCTATAGACAACAAAATGAAATTCAACAATGACAAATGTAAGGTGCCACACTTAGGGAAGAAAAAACAAATGCACAAATACAGAATGGGGGAAAACTTGCTTGATAGCAGCATTGCTGAGAAGGATCTGAGAGCTGTGGTGGATCACAACCTCTACATGAGTCATCAATGTGTTACTGTTGCAAAAAAAAAAAAAAGCAAATGCAATTTTAGGTTGCATTAACAGAGGCAGGGCATGCAAGTCATGGGAAGTGACAGTACCACTCTACTCAGTGCTGGTTAGGCCTCAGCTGAAGTACTGTCCAATTTTGATCACCAATGTATAGAAAGGATGTAGAGAAACTGGAAAGGATCCAGAGGCGAATGACACAGCTAATTAAAGGGATGGAATGAAAGCCATGTGAGCAAAGGCTGAAGGAACTGGGTATGTTTAGTCTGGAAAAGAGGAGATTAAAGGTGAATGCGATAGCTGTCTTCAAATACTTGAAAGGCTGTCATGAAAAAGATGGAGAAAAGGTGTTCTCTTTTGCCATAGAGGGCAGGACAAGAGGTATTGGGTTCAAACTACAACGTAGTAGATTTAGTTTAAATCTCAATAAAAATTTCCTAACTATAAGAACAGTAGGACAATAGAACAGACTGCCCAAAGAGGTCATGGAATCTTCATCTGTCTTGGATGGTTTAGACACAACAAATCCTGCATCTTGGCTGAAAGTTGTGCTAGATTATCCTTATGGTCCCTTCTAACCCTATGATCTCTGCTTCTGCTCAGAACTAGATAATTCTGAAAAAAAAAAAAAAAAAGTAAATTCCACATGCCATTAGATAAAATTTATGGATTGACCTAGTCAGTTACTGAAGATGCAAGATCAATGAAATCAATGACAACATTCACCTGAACTTGAATGGTTGCAGGATTGAGAGATGGAAATTTGGCCCTTTAAATTTTAAGGAAGTAAGGAGGCAAAAAAAAAAAGCCAAGTTAAAGAAAGAAATATGCTACTTAACATATTACTAGGTTTTTATTATGGGCCAAATTCTCCCCATCAACGCACACATGCAACTCTTACTGTCTATTTTTGAAGTACTTATTTATATTTCAAATGACACTAGGGCTAAAGGAAGTTCTATATTATGGAATTAACTAGTCTAAGGATGATCATGTCCTTTAAACTTGGCATTCAAAGCATTAAGATAAACTTTGACATTACTGGTGGAAGTGAATAAAGTGCCTTTGTGCAATCCAAATCCATGTAGGAATCTCAAAAATGTATATGCCCCAGATGTGTTAGCTGAGCTAAGAGCCATCTTCTGGTCATCTGCATAATTTACATTCATTTAAATTTAATACATCTGAAAACTAAATTAAATTTAATTAATAAGACAGGTGTGAAAAAATCCCATAAAGTACCCAAAATCTATAAAGTGTGAGGTACTCTGCAAAATACTGAAAGCCCTCAATTCTCACTGAACTCAGTGACAATTGAAGGTGCTCAGCACCTGTATGATGAGCCTTATGTTTTATACTGTAAGGACAACTATTGCACACTGTTTCTGTCAATTGCTAGTTTCCTCTACTGGTCCTAGTTTCTCTTCACCTTCATGTGTTTGCTCTCAAAGACAGGAGAGAACTACAGATAGGCACAGTAATTTCACAGCTAAGTAAAGCTGCAAACAGATTTGCACCTCAAAAGAACAACTTTGGCTTATATACAAAATTTAATATTCTCAATTTAACATCAGAGTTTTCTTGAAGGGTGATATTACAGGTGCTGTACAGTTTTTCTAAAGTGCCTTGATTATTTCATGTTAAAAGTCTGAAAACAATCCCAAACTAATTTAGCTAATAGTGAAAGTGCAGGGGAAGTATGATGCAATTTTTAATATAAATTCTGGTTATAAATGTCCCTGTTGTTTTAACATTAATAAATAATTTGTTAATAAATACTATTCAATCATTTCCCCCTCTTTGGAAATGTTTACAAAGTTTACAAAGGTTTCCATTTTATTTCCCAATATTGAGCAAAGATGTTGACTTGCACAGCTCAAAAAAGTAATAATTGTATTTATTTACTTATTTCTATTGCTAAAGCTATTAAGACAGGATATCCTAGTCTAATTCTGTTTTCACACCAGTTTTGCCTCATCGACTATGGCCTGCAACAGAGTTACTCCTGATTTACACTGCTGAAAGAGACAAATCGGGCTCAATTTTCTTGGGAGCATGTCTGCTCCTATTCTTTTTTCCTCACTGATGACATAGCCTATAATGTGATGTCACAGTTGCATCCATAGCAGCTAATTTTCCTCACAATCAGTCTAGCTTAATATAATATTTTCTGTATTCGTCTCTCATCCTTCATTAGTAAGAATTACTTTTAAACAGATTGTTCTTCTCAGTTTTCCAGAAAGAAAATTAGTTCTAGCAAAAAGAAAACAAAAACATTAACAATACACAGTAAACAACAATGATCTTAGGACATAATTAACACCAGTCAAAATACTAAATAGCAATGTTTCTGTTCATTAGTAACAAATGGTCTTGTTAACTGATCTGACTTTAAAATAACATCGGCAGAAAGATGGTGATAAAAAAATTCAAAGATGATATGACTTACAAGAGTAGCCTACATAAAATCTAATACTTAATGGAGTCCTTGAACTCCAAAGAGTGAATAATGTGAAAAGGTCAAGAATGGATTTGGGAACAACAAGGATAAGTATTCAAAAGGAGAAATATTTTCTTCATAGGATTCTTATTTATCTCTGTCAATGACCATCAGAAAAGGACTCTTTGCTCCTGTGAAGTGATTAAAGACTTGGTGTGAAATCTTTACTCAGTGAAGTCAATGGAGTTTGCCATTGACTTCAATGGAATTAATATTTCAATCTCACGTTTCCCTTCATTTTAAACTATCAGATTTTTTATTATTGCTTTTTTTATTTTTAACCTTTATTTTCTTTGTTCTCAAGCCAGAGGACCAAATTTTGCTCTCACTAGCTCCAGGCATAAATCCATTGAATTCAAGTGCTTTTTATGGATTTACACCAAAGTAACAGAGCAGAACTTGGCCCCTGGCATTCTATCGAACATAAAGGTTTTAAGTATCAGAGGGGTAGTCGTGTTAGTCTGGAGGTTTGAAGGTTATTTCCAAGCACAGATTAACTTGATGGTATTGTACCTTTTAGATGTGCTTCAGTGTAAATCCTGCTTTCATAAATTTCAAACCATTATTCAGCCAGAAATTCTGAACTCTTTCTGGCAAATGCCAATTAACAAGACACTCCTGACTTCATTGTTGTTTCCCTGTTCTGGAAACTTAACAAGTCTGTTCTGCAAACTGTCTCTTATACTGAGATTTCTGTCCCTTTCCCTTACCCTCTTTTGTTCTTCCTTCTTCTTTCACAGGAGATGTTCCTTCCACGTGTTCATTTTAAACATGGCTCTGTTTTTACCATTGTGTTTCCCACAGCAATTTATTGTCATTCTAGAAATGTGGCCAAGAATGGATTTTCCTTTCCTTGTATCTCTTTTTCAGATCTCAGATCAACTACTTTGTTGTGAAAGAGAGTCTTAAGACTACAACTGAAAAATCAAATTCAGCAATACATATGAATGGTCGATCAGTTAAAAAAAAACATGTAACACAAGGACAAATATTGTGGGTTTAATGCTAGATTGTGGCTTTTCCAGAAGCATTGTGTATTGGGCAACATATAGATGCACCACCCTAAGAGCACTGCAGGGAGGGAACTGCACACTGAAGATGCTCAGTTTCTTAAATGCTTCCCTCCTTGCTCTGTGGGAAGAGGTCTATATCAACAGGAAATTAGGACACCTCCCTTGTTAGCTCAGTTTTACTAGTCAGTATGTTGTAGAGTGAGAGGCTCCAGCCATATCCCACCTACTCCTCACTCACCTAGTCAAGATCTGGTTAGCATATATAGGAGCATAGCAGGCAAGGGATAATCTAGCCTTAATCAATTAATGTTTATGAAGCTTCTGACAATCCTGAATCTAGTATGTAGCTTTATATTTAATATACCAACAACAATGATCTACTAATATTATTATGTATTACTATGTCTAACATAGGACCCAGTTTTGTCACCATAACTCATGTTAAGTTGTTACTTGTTAACTCCACAAGTAGTCCTACTGACACTGAAAGGACTATTCAGAGTAAAGCTCTACTTAGTGTGAGGCCATGTCTACACTAGAGATCTTACAGTAGACAGCTGTATCGATAAGCTGCACCACTGTAAGATCTCCTGTGTAGCTGCTCTATGTTGGCAGGAGAGAGCTCTCTCTTCACATAATTAAACCACCTAGAAAGAGCAGTGGGGATGATGAACCAGAGGGGGAAAGTCTGAGTGTCTAGCAGTTAAGAATTTAGGATCAAGGGATTTGGGGAGACTCGGGACTGGAAGAGCTCTTGGTGTCACTCTCCAGGAAGTAACTGGGCTAGTGGAAGCTATAGTGAGATATTATGCTTGTGGGCAGGCTACTGGCATCAGGGCTCTGATCCAGAGCAGCATAGTGTTAAGGCACCCAAAGTTACAAGGCACTCATTACTGGTCATAGCCCCCTACAAAGAAATCCCACCTCCAACTGCCTGAGCTCCCCCTCCCATGCTCACACAAGAATTGGATTTGTAGCATGTTTTGCAGATCAGCAGATTTGGACTATTTGTACCAGAGTGCTGGGAAGGAAGAGGGAGGCACACAGTGCTCTATCATCTTGTTGTTAAGTAATAGGAACATGACGTGAGTTGTTAAAGATGAAAAACTGTTGTAGGGAAAATGAACAAACATTTCAGCTGGCTTCATGAACATCATTCATTATCAAATGCACATATTCTATGAAAGACTGTTGCATCAGCCAGAGTGACTATGCTTAATGACATTGCATCAAGCATCTTAGAGTGAAGGTGTGGCTCAATCCTACAGATACACAAGTCTCCATGCTGGCACTGTGAACGACACCAGGTAAAGTCAAGACACCCTTTTGTGTGTTGTGATGGAGACTTTGAGAGCATAGTGTGCTGGAGTGTTTTTGTCCTTCCGTGCAACAAAGCCAAAGAGAATATAATAATGCTGTTAAATTTAATGAGTGCTTGGAGGAATGCCAGGTCGCTCTGGGATTATGACATTTTGCACAAAGTCAAAATACTTTATGCTCAGGATTTGGCCCTGACAGCACATAGACGGTCCAGACTTCAGACCTGTATAACAATACAGGTATTACAGAGATTTGATAGATCATGAACTTTGTTTCTACACAGAGATGTTTTTGCATCCATAAGCAAGACATGGGCTTCATGAAGGAGGCAGCAAGACCCATTCATCAGAGGACATCTGGTTTGCTGTGACCATTTGAACTCTGCTTTGAGCCTAGGTATATAAATTCATTAACACTCTCCATTGTGTTCAACTCCATCTGCACCAGGGATTGTGGTGGCCCGTGTCTGAGATTCTGGACCTTGGTCTTCTGCCATAAGGCATTCAACCTCACTGTGTGGACAGCATCATGGAAACCTTGAAGGATCATGCTGAAATTCTCTGGCTTCCCCACAAGCAAGGCAGTATTGTCAGAACACTTGTGGTTGGTAAATACTTCTTGACCAACCTTGATTGTGATGTCTGGAATGGCAAGTCCTAATATCCAGCTGATAACTCAACAGAACAGTGGCCTACCCTGGGATTATACAGTTGAAACTAGAGGGGAAAAAAAACAGCTGAGAAATTATTTTGGTTGCATGTACTTATTTCACCTAGAGATAACTTCTGAACCAAAATAACCTCCTTGAAATTGGCACCCCATATAAGGCAACATAAAAGGAAGTGAAGTTATAGACTGACTCATGCACTAAAGTGTCTCTCACAGGAGGGCTCCTGGAATACTGAGCAGCACTGTTTGAACTCAGCTGTTGTAAAAGTATCTAGAACTAAAGTCTGTACAAGGTCAGGCTGTCTAAAAAAAAAAAAGAAGTCTGATGAAAAGATCAACTGCAACAAGAGCAGCTTACCAACAAAAACCAAATCAAAAAGAACACTGGCCCAAAGAGTAACAGCATGTTAAAACTTGGGTATGTCAGAAGCTCATCACTACTCTGTGAGTTTACAGTACTAGGGATAGGTCACATCATGTATGCTTCACAGAACTACCTGCTTCCCCCCCCCCCCCCGTATTTATAGCATGACAATATGTAGTGTACATGATCCTAGAGCTTCAGTCCAAGGTTCTGTGTAGAGACAGCTGGAATTTTTTGACAGAAAATTCCAGTTTCTACATAACTTTTGTCAGAAATATTTCTTATATCTGAATGGAATTTGTGGCAAGAGACCAGCCCATCCCAGAAGAGTCTGGTGGTTAGGGCACCTGAGATGTGGGAGATCTAGTTTCAAGTTCTTGCTCTGCTGATGAGGAATAAAAACAAATCTTGAAAAATTGAGTTTTTTCACAAAACAGAATTCTTGTTTTCCAGTCCTCAACATGGGTTTCTCCAAAGATAAATAATAAAATCATGCATATTTTTCCTTTAGACCCTCCAATAGCATGAAATAAAAATGATCACAAATTATTAGAGACAAGGTGGGTGAGTAATATCTTTTTTGGGCCAACTTCTGTTGGTGAGAGAGACAAATGCTCTTCTTCCAAAATCCAATGATGTGTCAATGAAGGCACCCTTTCTTGGTTCCCCTCTTGGTTCTCAAATCAATGCATGCATTCCCAGGAGATTTAGTATATTGTTTCCCCACTTGGGGCTAATTTAGTAAGACCTTAGAGAGCAATCAGAGTTCCTTTGCCCCTTTCAGACTCAAACCTTGAAGAGGAGCTCTGTTTAAGCTCAAAAGCTTGTCTCCCTCACCAACTGAAATTGGTCCAATAAAAGATATTACTTCTTCCACCTTGTCTCTCCAATATCCTGGGACTGACACGACTACAGCAACACTACATATCACAATTTGTGTCCTATTTGGAAAATGGCCACTGTGTATTGGACACAAAGATTTACTGCACAGATTCTGGGTTAGAGCCTCAGTTTATGTAAATCAGCATAGTTCTATTGACTTCTGATTGACATCAAAATGCTATTTATTCACCTGAGGATCTGGCCCTCCGTTTATTGACTGAATGTGGGGTGTGTTCTGAGCAAAGGAGCAAAAAAAAAACTGTTAATCAAAAATCAGTAGAACAAGAGAGACATGGTAACAAGTAAATGAATAATTTCCCATAATTTCCCTTAAACTTCATGTTGAATAGGTTGGAGTATTTTCCTCATTTCAGAATCAGTCTGTATTAAATCAGATATTTGTAGGATGTCCCTGATGTACAATACAGTACAGCAACAACTATAAAATAATCTCATATTCCTTATTCCATAGTGATTACAATTTGAATAATCAGGAGCATATACCTCTAGTAGTTTACATTCATGTTTGAATATCATTTAAGCAAATTAACGAGTTTTGGCTAAATTAAGGGCAACTGGTTATGTTCAAAGTCTTTCCTAGGAGGCTCAGTAGGTTATAATCAAACGAAAAAAGGAAAAAATCTTGATTTCAGAAGCGGCATTGTATAAGAATTCCAAAAATCATTCTTGTTTGTCATTTATCTTCAATACTAATCAAGTACTCATCTTTCAGAAAGTTTTCCATCAAATGTCAGATCTGTACTTTTATAAATCAGACAAAAATATAACTGAATAAACTCATTTTAATGAGGAATTAAGGTCAATACAGATGGATATTACAGTTCCATATAACTGAAAAATTAGTAACAAGCAGCAAAGAATCCTGTGGCACCTTATGAGGCTCCCTGATTGAACTGACCTCGTTATCTCTAGCTTGCTTGCTAGCATATATATACCTGCCCCTGGATATTTCCACTACATGCATCTGAGGAAGTGGGTATTCACCCACGAAAGCTCATGCTCCAAAACGTCTGTTAGTCTATAAGGTGCCACAGGATTCTTTGCTGCTTTTACAGATCCAGACTAACACGGCTACCCCTCTGATACTTGAAAAATTAGTAAGATTCAAAAAAGTGACCCTTGCTAACAGTGAGAATTTATTGTTTATACATTGCTTGAACATCTCAGTCACCGTTTTGATGTGCAAGGAGCTGTAAAAGCTACACTGTGAATGGCCAAGCTGGTGAAGCTTATTCCTAAATTGAAGAGTAAAATTCTTAATTACAGCAAACCTGCTGGAAGTGGCTTCTGTGCTGCCACATAATGCTTGTGCTCACGAGTATCATGTGTTCTTCCCTCAGTGCTGATTACAAATGAAATTGTTCTGGGTCACAGCAGAATAGATGGGGCCATTCCTCAGTAATCAGAAATTCAGATTGCCAAAGGGTATACAAAGAAGCTGTCCATCTTTTCATCATCTTTAGCCCTGTTGTAGGCTGAAGTCCCAAAGCATGCCCCATGATGTGGCAATGCAGACATTCTGTCTTGGTTCCCCTCTTGGTTCTCAAATCAATTCTCACATCCCCAGGAGATTTAACATAATTAATGTTCCGCCACTTGGGGCTAATTTAGTAAGCCCTCAGAAAACAGATTTCCTTTGTCCCTTTCAAACTCAAATCCTTAAGTCTTCAAGTCTTCAAATTTACCCTTGTTTCAGGTCCTCAGGCTTTGGCTTTTTCTCTCTCTCAGCTCCTTATGTGCAGGAAACTTCTGCCAGTTCCACTTTGAATGCTTAGTTTCTCTGAGAAAACATTCCCCCAGGTTTCTCCTTAGCCCATTCCCTAGGCTCAAACTCCTTCTGGCATTGGACAGGAACTCCACAGGCCTTCTTCTTGGGATCAGCATGAATGCAGGCAAGCTTCCCCAGCTCACCATAATCCTGGTTTTACCTTAGTAGAGCCTTCATACAGGACTTTTCCAACTCTAGGCTCAACTTAACTAAATGTCACTTACAGGTAGACATGTGAGTCAGGCACTTGGCCCCCATTCACAGTCTTCCTCTCTTTCTTTTTGCGTTTTCAGGCTTCTATTCAAGTGCGGTATTTGGTAAGCACTCTTTTTCCATTCTCAGCACATGACACAGCCACTGATGTCTTCGTCTGTAGATTTGTGAGAGAATGCCATGCCAGGAATTTTTCTGACTTCATCATTTGTCTTCCTATCTTTCTGTTATTCCCAATATTCTTCTCAGACATTTGCGGTGAAATGCATCTAGCATTCACATATCTTTCTTAGTAAGTTGCCATGTCTCACTGCTATATGTTATGATGGCGATAACAATTGCTTTGTACACATTCAGTTTTGTCTTGAGGGAGATGTTTTTGAGTTGCCAGATATTTTTGGAGTCTTCCAAATGCAGTGTTTGCCTTCCAGATTCTTCTTCTTATTTCTTCAGAATTAGGATCATCTTGGCTGATGGTACTTTCAAAATATGTAAAATTGTCCACCTTCTCCAGTTTCTCTTCAATTTTTATTTCTGTCCTTATAGTCTCAACTAACATGACTTTACATTTCTTTGCATTGTATCTCAAATCTGTCTTCTCCATTACTTCTTTTACTTGGTTTGTGCATTTTTGTAGTCCATTGGCATCTTCATTGATAAGAGCGATATCATCAGCAAAGTCTAGATGAAATAGCCTTGAACTGTTTCATTTTAGGCCACATGTATCACTGTCACATTCTTTTCATCCATAGTAGATGAGTGGCATAAACAAAAAAGGACAGGACTCACCCCTCAAACTACCTGTTTATAAATGGACCATGCCTTAGAACACTGTTTAAAAAAAAATAAAAAATGGAGATATACCTCTCTCAGAAGTGGAAGGGACCCTGAAAGGTCATCAAGTCCAGCCCCCTGCCTTCACTAGCAGGACCAAGTATGTTTTTTTGCCCCAGATCCCTAAGTGGCCCCCTTAAGGATTGAGCTCACAACCCTAAGTTTAGCAGACCAATGCTCAAACCACTGAGCTATGCCTCCCCCAGAATCCCACTGCCCTTAAAGGAGACTGAGGATCCTTGTAGAAGCCTGTATACACCTTGCAGCCAGTAGAAGATAGATATCAATGCAAAGGTCTTTGATTGATGCAGATTCTCAACTTCTTCCAATAAACATCATCCTAAGGCCAGATCTACACTACAAACCTATACATCACTCAGTGGTGTGAAAAATCCACACTCAGAGCAACATACATTACACCAACCTAATCCCCCATCTCCAGCATGTAGACAGTGCTATGTCTCCCATTAACATAGCTACTGCCTCTCAGGAAGGTGGATTAACTACCTTGACAAAAGAAGCTGTCCTGTCAGCATAGTAGCATCTTCACTAAAGGACTAGAGGGGTATAGCTGCATCAGTGCAGCTGCATCAGAGTAATACTGTAATTAAGGACAAACCCTTATTCAGAATTAAAGTAGATTTAATATGATTTAGTGTCCACACAGGGGTTTAATGTCAATTTAGCTAATTCACTTCAAAAGTTAATTCAGATTGAGTGTTCCCATGTAGACAAGCCATAAGGGTATGTCTATATTAAAAATGCTACAGGAGCACAGCTGCAGCTGTGCCACTGTAGCGTAGATACTTACTATACCGATGGAAGGGGTTCGTCCATTGTTGTCCTAAATCCACCTCTCTGAAAGGCAGTAGCTAGGTTGATGGAAAACTTCTTCCATCGACCTAGCAGCATCTACCCTGGACCTTAGGTTAGCTTAATTACATTGCATAGGGCATGAACATTTTCACAGCCCTGAGAGATGTAGTTAAGTCAAACAAACTTTGTGGAGAAGACCAGCTCTAAGTAACAAGCAGTGAGTACACTCTGTCAAACTGGAAACTGATATAATCTCTATGACTTCTGATGGACTCCTCAACCATTCTAACATTACTTTAGTCTTGTTTGGATTGAGCCGCAGAGAGCTATCCCTGATCCAAGCCCCAACCCCATTTAAACATTGAATAAATTGTTGAACTTCACTAGCTGTTTCAATAGCAATAGATCTGGATGTCACCCATAGAGCTGGGTGAATTTTTTTGCAGAAAAATGCAGTTTGGTTGATCCAAAACTATCTGTGTCCAACTCACCGATACTTTTCACCTTACTGAAACACTTTGATTTTTCAGTTGTGTCAAAACAAACCATTCATGTCAACATTATTGCCAGAGGAGGAGATAGTGCTTCTGCTCACCTTATACCATTTAGCCTAGTAATTAGGCATTCATCTGGGATATGAAAGTCAAGTTCAAAACTCCCACTTTGCCTGGTGTGGAGAAGGGATTTGAATTTGTGTGTGGCAGTAGGGTGCCCTAACCACTGGGCTATGAATATTCCGGTGAGGGTCTTTCTTAATCTCTCTAGTTGAAGCTGTTCCACTCTGTATAAATAAATAAGTAGTCACTGGAACAGGACTTGAACTTGGTTCTCCCCTATGCTATGCACAGTCCAATGCACCAGACTATATAGAATCATTCACTCAGTCTTTCCCTGTACCAAGAACTATTCATTCCCATTCATAGTGGCAATCCATAGCCATTCATAATAGCTAGTTCAAATCCCTTCTCCACATCCAGGAGGAGAGAGATTGAAACCATGTCTCCCACATCCTAGGTGAATGCCCTAACCATTGGGCTAAAAGCTGTAAGGAGGGAGACATCACTACCTCCTCCTCCTCTTTCCTATAGTTAAAATGCCTGAAATCCAACTAAAATATTTTTGAGTAGAATCAAACTGAACACTTTACTCAACCCAAATTAAAATGCTTTCTGATTTTTTGATTTGCTGAAAATTTTCAAAAAACAATTGTTTTCAATTCAACCCAGAAAACGCTCTTTTTTTTTAAGTGCCAACAAACCAAAAAAAAGCCATTATTTGTTATTGTTAGTCATCAGTATGCTGAAGGCACTATAATCCATATGTTCTGACTTAGCCTTTTAACAGTTTCAAAATGCAATGAGCACAGGGAGAATAGTTGTACCCTACAAGAGAGAGCCCCCCCTTCTCCTATCTGAGAGTTCTCCAAAATAAAGCAGTGGAGCCACTCAAGAACTACCACCTGCAGACATGTCACCAAAACCTCATGCAACCTCAAAACCTTTGCAGTTTGTGTACACACACAAAGAAATACCTTTGATAATACCAAGAACTGTAAGAATGAAGCAGGACTGCCTTTAGGATAAAATTTTCTACTTGGCATCCAGCCTAAGTAAAATGGCTAAGTACTGGGGAGCTCAATGGTTAAAGGGGGTATAGGAATCCTTCACCCATACAGGCCCCAGAGCAGCAGCAGGTCTACTCCAACTTAGTGATTAGAATATCATCTGGTCTGCAGTCTTAGTAATGTCCCCAATGGGGTGGAAGTGTAGGAAAGGGATGAAGGCCCCATATTAGAAGCCAGCTATACACAGAGAAATGAAGTGTCTTAGATATTGTTTGAGGCCAAGTTAAGAACTGTAGCATTGCTCTAGGAAAGGGATACATTTCTCCAGGTATCACTGAGATGCTTCTGGCTTCCTGCATCTCAGAACCAGCTTCAGCCCAGGCATGAATTAGAGCTGTTTCCAGGCAGCTCTAACTTTTGTCACTGATGCAGGGCTGCTAATGGGCTCCTTGACAGTGAAGGATTGCCACAGCAAAACAGCCTCTCTTCCATTCACCTCCTTCTGTCCCCAATATGCTTCCTATATCAGGAAAGTGAGTGACAGAAACGTGGTGCCTGGATGTAACACTGATACCCTATACTATGGAAATTCTTTGCTGGGCATTTGCAACTAGATTATGCCTCCTTTATGCTACCTGTTACAGCCATTCTGTGGGCTCTGCTTGGAAACCAACATGTGAAGCTGATGATTTTACTAATTCATGATTCGTATCTCATCTACACTTTTTGGAGAAGTTGATTGACAAGGTTGCAAGCTCTGTCAGTTTCTTGAGTCCTCAGATATCTGTGACCCAGAACAATCTAGGAGTGTGTGTCTGTGCTTGGACACACACACACACACAGGCTTCCAGGCAATGAATAAGGATAAAGTAACTATGCTGATTCTACAAGAACTCTCAGCCACTTTTGATACCATGGACCACAAGGCTTTGCTGAGGTGTCCGTGGAACATAGAAGAAATGGCTCATGGGTGGCTCTGTTCTGATCTTACTGACAGAACCCCAAGAATGGTGGTGAACAATTGCCCATCTGCTCAAGGCTCTCTTGTGTGAGGCACTAATGAGGTCCCTTTTGTCACCCCTTTCCACTGAGTATGTGAGGATGTTAGGAAGGCTGTGATGTGTTAAATATGCTAATGAGACCCAGCTTCCACATCGCCATTATGTCTGACCCAATTTCTAAAATGAGAATAATAATAAATAATAATAAATAATAATAATAAATAATAATAATAAATAATAATAATAATAATAATAATAATAATAATAATAATAATATTCTTTTATAACCATCCTTCATTTGTTGTGTTGGTGTTAAATTATAAACTCTTTTGAGCAGGAACATTCTATTATGATGAGTATGTACAGCACCTAGTACAATAAGGTCCTAATCTTGGTCGGGGCCTATAAACATGACTGTAAAACAAATCATAAATAATAATGAATTCACAACCTCCACATCATGTAGGCTCACTGTGATTCCCTTTCGCCTGCCGTAACTTACCCCTTCCACCCACCCCCAAAACTTGAAAACAGAACTAAGCTGGCCTTTATATCCCAGTGGAATTTTGTCCAGTTGAATCTGAGTGCACCAAATCATAATCCCACCAAGTGACAACTGGCCTTAAAGCTGTAACGTGCTTCAGATTTCAATACTACAATCAAAACAATCAAGTTTTGCTGTGGTTTCCTTTGTTTAGTTTTTAAACAGTCAAGGAGGTTTCAATGTGCAGCACAACCAAGAGAAAAGATAAATTCAGCAATAATCCTATCATGCTATAACAAGACCTTTCCTGCTATCAGCAAGAACTTCTTGCACACTCCAAATGAAAACAGCCTTGAGATTTAAATATTTTCTCCTGTGCTGATTACCATCAGCTTCCTTAGCCGTTAGATGAAAAGAACCATAGTGCAATTATGACCCCAGGATCAGGAACAGGCAAAGTGAAACAAAGCTATTTTAAGGAAGAATAAGCGTTAGGTATCACAATAGCCAACCAATCTCAGCTTTCCATCTGTTAACCATTGTTGAACAATTAAACAAAACCTGCTGAGTTCATCAAAGAGAGAAGTACTTCACTGCTGCTTCGATCTCCGGATCACTGTAAATCTAATCACAACAGGGAAATGAAAGAATGATTTAATGAATTAGTAGGAAAAGGGACAACTTTTCGCTCATTTTTTATCTCTCTAGTGGCATATAAATCTGAATAAAATACAATAGAATCTCGGTATTAGCCTAAGAATTGGAAGCAGACTGTGTACACAGAGTCAGATTTAATTGTTAATGGTTTAGATAAATACTGTATATACTTGTTCATAAGCCGAATTTTTTAGTAAAAAAGGGAAGCGCCAGAGAAGGGGGTCGGCTTGTGAACAAGTATAGAGAGGGAGAGATGGGACAGAGTCCCTCCCCCCAACAGAGGGAGCAAGGAGAAGCAGCACAGCCAGAAGAGAAGAGGCAGGGCCAGAGTCTCTCCACTTCTGGCCACATTGTTCTCCCTCCAGTCTCGGAAGCAGCTGCAGCTCGGGGCTGGCAGGCTGCAGCCATGCCACTTGGCCCCGCCCACCAGAGCATGCTGCGGCCGTGCTGCCCAGCCCAGCCCACTGGAATATGCTGTGGCCGTGCTGCCCAGCCTACCGGAGCAGCTCCAGCCAAGCCAGAGACATCCTCCCCTGGTCCTTCCCAGATAGAATGGGAAGGGATAGGATGGGGAGAGTGCAGAGGGCATGGGGTAGGTCATGTGGGGGGTGGTCATAGGGGTTACTCCCCTGACACCCAGCTTCTCCCCACAAAAAACATTTCCGCACCAGTTGCTGTCCCAGCCTGTCAGGGTAAGCAGCTGGCGCATCAGGACACTTAGGTTTACCTCCGTGCCTGCGGACTCTCAAGGTACAACAAACCATCTCAGCCCAGCAGCGGCTCATCCTGATGGCTCAGGAGCCAAAAGTTTGCTGACCGTTTTATGAATGAGTCATAAAAATTTTCCATTTTTACTTATCCATCTTGGGAGTATCAGCTTATAAACGAACCGGCTTATGATCGAGTATATGCAGTACATACAAAATGAGCAGCAGCAAATATGATTGCATTATCAAGTATATGTAACCATGACTGGCATGCTACTCTAGATATAGAATAATCTAATTATTGTAACTATAAAATTGGATTATATTCATGCTAGTTTGCCTGTCAGGCTATATAGTGTGATGTTTATTATTTTTTCCTCATTAGTTCCAAAATATAGCTCTCTCCTTTCAGGGGTGGCTCCAGGCACCAGCACAGCATGCCTTGGCGGCATGCTTACGGGAGGTCCGCCGGTCCCTCAGTTTCGGCGGTAATTTGTCGGTGGGTAAACCGAAGGTGCAGGCCCGATGGACCTCCCCAAGGCATGCCACCGAATCCGCATTACCAGCGGACCTCCCGCAGGCACACCGCCGAAAGCCGCCTGACTGCAGTGCTTGGGCAGCAAAATACATAGAGCAGCCCCTGGTCCTTTATACAGAGAGTCTGATTTATTCATCTTTTTAAAAACATTGCTGGGGGAATATCTATTTCTGGAAAGTTTCAGAAAAAGTTTTAACCTCTGACAAATAGCTATTAATATTGCATGAGGTTTCATAGTCCCATCTAGTGGTCAGAAAATACCACCACTGCATGGAAAAGACATATACAGTACATCAGCAATAGTTCCAACAGAATGGCAGATTTATTATCTGTTTAAACACAACAGTCATATCATTATTTTCAACACTACCTCAAGGCCCACTAGGATCTTGGCAAACATCAACCTAAACATTCGATGTTAAGCATCAGTCATACGCTGAGCATGCCCGTTCCCAGTAGTACTTCTTTAGAAACTGATGCATTCCTTCTCTACACTGGACTCAGCTAAGGAATACTATTATTTTGTAGCTGACTTTGCTTCTTGAGAATATTTTCTTGTAGTAAATATCATTCTGTAATGGTATTCTGTAAAGTGCCAGGTGAAAGTAGCAGCATAAACAGAATTTTACAGATATTGTGGGACATATTAAGATTGATATCATGTTAAAACCAAACAAGATAATTCTATTTTCCTCTCCTAAAGCAACATCTGCTGCATAGAGTTTTGAGACAAGCTGATTCCTACTGTTAGAATGGGTGGTTTCTTCCACATGGGTATGTGCTTTATTGCCAAGATAAATAGTACTTAAATTATTAAGACATTCAATGTTTCAACATTCATAATTTGCTAAAAATAACCAGGAAAAGGATAACACATTACACTGCTCTACAGTCAAAATGCTTCTGAAATAAATATAGTCCAACTTTACTAATTCTGGGTCACTGAGAACGAAAATGATGCTTAAAATTGTTGAATGGCTCTAGTTTTCAAGATATGCTATTGGGTCAGTATATATGACCCTTGACTTGGGAATGGCGGAGGATAAGTGAGTTATAAAGGGAAGGGATCTCAATTTAAACCAGAAATGACTAAAATACATCTTTGACTGGATCTATGAATAAATCTATGACTGGGTTTGGACAGTACTTGCTTTTTAGGCAAAACAATGAATGATGCAATCTGAAGTGGTATTGCATCATACATTATATGAATTGCATCATGTTATTCCTAGAAGTCATGGATGATGCAATTATAACGAAGCTTACATCACTCTGCTGAACAAATTGCCTTATATCAGCTCTAGAAATCATATAGTGTTGTGCTGTCCTATTTGTCAGTGTTTGATTTTACAAAGGGACACATTTCTGTTTAGCCAAAGTGAACAGAGATGCCTGGTACTTGTGTGAACAGTGCAGATAACTTCTGCTATGTTTGTGGTGAAGTGACTTTTGCATCACAAAAGCGCAGTATAACCACTATGGTTAAGAAAGCCTATCACCTTTCTTTTGGCTGCAAAATTGGAGATCAGGACAAGAGGTGGGCCCCACAAATATGCTGCAACACTGGTGCAACAAATCTTCGCCAGTGGTTGAACAGGAAAAGGAAATCTATGCCTTTTGCAGTGCCAAAGATTTGGAGAGAGCCAACAAGATCATACCAGCAATTGTTACTTCTGCATGGTGCCTCCAGTTGGGAAAGGTGTGTCAAAGAAGAAAAAGTGGACTGTGTATTATCCAAACATTCCATCAGCTATACGCCCAGTACCCCATGGAGAAGGACTGCTGGTTCCTGATGCACCAGAATCATTCTCACTTGAGACAGACGAGGAAGAGGAAGAGGATGAAACTTCTGGTCCTGAACCATCAATGTCACAGGACCCACATTTTCTCCCATCCTCCTCCTCTGAACCACTCCTCATAACACAAGGTGAACTGAATGACCTTGTCAGGGATTTGGAACTACCCAAGAGTAAGGAAGAGCTGTTGGGCTCCAGATTACAGCAGTGGAATCTTCTGGCAGGCTATCAGGGCAAATGGAGCCCGTCAATGCTTGCAGACTATTGCTGGACAGTGACAAGAGATGCACCATTTAATGAATACAAGAGACAAGCCAAGAAGCGCCGAGTAGGCCCTGAATAGGACTAAAGTATGTACATAATAGTTTTTTGCCATTTGTTTCATAATCAATTTTATTTATATAACTCTTTGGCTGATTTTTTAAGTGTTACATAAACAGGACAGGTGAAATATTATCATGTAAAGCAACCATAAACACATGAAAAGACCTAGGTTTAAAATTTATGATTAAAACTCTACTATCCACACAATATACATAGACATAAAATGTAAAAACTTTAATATCTTAGAAACAGTAGCCAATCAGTTGTTTTAATTGTCATATTTGAATTCAGCACATCAAAATGCATAATAAATATCACATTTTATCTCTGAAGCAGACGACTTCTCAAAAATTGTAGACCAGTGTTATTAATGTGGAAAAATAATTCTCAGAAACTCCCATTTCAATGAGCTAATGTTACATATTACTTCCTAACAGCATGTACACAAAGCAATTGGCTGCCATGCCATAGCATGGCTTCCCTATAGGAAACAAGAACATTGATTTTAATCATTTTAGGCTAGATTTTTACTTTACACATGGTGCTAAAAGCAAAGGATGGTGCATAAACTGCATCCCCTCAGAAGTAAGACTACTTGGTGGCTTGATTCAGCAGCACAACTTCTGAGTACAGTTACTCAATTACCTATACTAGCAGCAAATTACAATGTTTCCTGCACCAGCTCAACTGCACTGGCCGGTAAATAGAGCTAAGGCTGCACCCATTCCCTGCCTATTCATGCTTGTTTTCTGCTCACCTGTTCTGAGGACAGGATGCTCACTCACTCCTGCATGCCCAAACCAGAGGTCCTAGTAATCCATTCCTGCTTATTCACTTTGTGTGGGTGTATGGTCCAAGTCACAATTTAACCAGTTGTTAAAAGCCTAATTCAATTACTTTTCTAATGTAACTGTTTCCTTCACAACTTTCAGCACAAGGTGTCTCTTTGAACCATGAAAATGCAGAATGAACATCAGTTCTTTTCGAAAATTATATTTATTTCATATTACGCTATGGATTTGCTCAGTAAGAGAACATGGAAACGTTAAATGCATAACATAACTGCAAAATAAAAAAGAGTGGTATATTTTACCTCAGAGACCTCTACCACCTTCCTAAGTGCCAACTCCTTTTGATCTCACACTCAAGGCATCTGGCTGGAAGGTTGTGCCCAGGAGACAAGCCTGCTTTCTATTCCAGTCAAAACTGAATATAAATATTTCATGCACTGACAACATGCAGAGCTCTTTAACATAAGAACATAAAATTGGGCAAACGGAGTCAGACCAATGGTCCATCTAGCCCAACATCTTGTTTTCTGACAGTGGCCAGTTCCAGATAGTTTAGAGGGAATGACCAGAACAAGGCAACCATCAAATCATTCATCCCATATTGTCCAGTCCCAGTTTCTGGCAGCCAGAGGTTTAGGGACACCCAGAGCATGGGTTGCAACCCTGACCACCTTGGCTAAAAGCCACTGATGGACCTATCCTCCATGAATTATCTAATTCTTTTTTCAACTCAGTTATGTTCTGGCCTTCACAACATCCCCTACGTGATGCCTGTGTATCCAGTTACAATAAGTCCCAAATAAAATAAAAGACCCAAAAGCACAGTCGCAACCGGCTCATGTCAGCTGACTTGGGCTTGTGGGGCTCAGGCTGTGAGGCTAAAAATTGCTGTGTAGACATTTGGGCTAGGGCTGGAGCCCTGAGTCTGGGACCCTCCCCCTTCACTGATTCCCAGAACTGAGACCAAACATCTACAAAGCAATTTTACAACTCCACAGGAGCTCAAGTCAGCTGACCCAGGCTACCCACGGGTGTTTACCTGCTGCATAGACATACCCTTACAGACTGGAATACTTACTTTTTGGAAATACATTAGTCATTAGGAAATAGCTTTTAAAAATGCTGTTTCTTATTTAGATATTCCGCATCAAAACTTAATTAAAGATTAAAGTAGTAGAAGATAGGAATAAAGCTGCAGAATGCACATTAAGCTTTAATACACTCTAGGTTCATCAAAGACTTAGAACTGACATGCATAACTGAAATTACATTTAGGTCAGGGAGATCACTGTATTATTACATTGGCTAGCCAAATTGTATCGAGTCAGAGAGAGACTAACGTCTGAAGTTACATTACACAAGAAGCACAAATTTATTCTACAACTCCCTCATTATTTAGCTTCCTCTGACATATCAAAGCAAACTTGACTGAAATTTTTCTTCAGCTGTATTCAGAATACAAATGTAATTTTTTAAAAAGAAAGATAATCTGCCTGGGAAAAAATACTCTGGCACATTGCACAGAATAAAGAAACCCGAATGTCTGCTGGTAAAAAGATACTGGTAATGACCTATATTAGTAGCAGACAAATGCTCGAACGTTTATTACAGAACATTAAAACCTGACATACATATCAAGAGTTGAGTCAAGGATTATTTATCTATATTGAACTAACATAGTTTCACTATAAGATGGACATGTTAATGAGATATATTTAGCTGATTAAGGCTTTGGGGTTTGCATGTGGAGGTGGGATGTATTTTTCACCTTCTTGTGAATAAATCATGTCCGTAAAGTAGTAGTATGGCTTCTTTGGAAGTGTGGTTTAACATCTCTGATGCTGGATGCATTCTTTTTAAAGGCCACTGCTTTACTTTACCTGTGCCATGCCAATTAATATAGTAATTGAATATATCAGTAAGTGTACTACTGGGGTCTGGTCTTCTTTTTTTCTGGAAAGAGATGTTCTCAGTGACACATGAACCAGCAACAGTGGATTGATCTATTGCTACTGTTGATAGAACCAGCACCTTGGCTCTGCAATCCCATGACCAGAGATTTTCCCAAACAAACCCTCCTTATGGTCTTAACTGAACTGCTCATGCAATAGCACTCGATAGCTGTGTTTACCACTATGGAATTCTACCAAAAAAAAATTCCAGCAGCTCTAACACTGGATGAATATTGATCAATGTTAGCACTAGTAAGACCCATTGTGTGCACTCACACTGATGGCTTACAGCATTTTTAACAGCTTGTTAGTTATACCCACTGGAAAGCAAGCTTGACTGACATGGTGGTAAACATAGATCTGTCCACAGGAGCCTTAGTTACATTCCTGTTGCACCACAGATTGAAAACTGGTTGGAATTTTTCTATAAAATTCCTTGGAGTAGTCAAGAACAGTTTTACAGAAATAGTTCTCATTGAGTAAAATACTGTCGTGAGTTCCATGTAACCAAGAAAGTTATGATTCCGGCAGTCCTTGTGGAGTGAAAGTGAGTGAATACACACATGGGATAATTATTATTATTATTATGCTTTTATTTACAGTTTGTGCAAACAATATACAGGAATATAATCTTGAACAGGAATATGAAATAAAAACAGCAAAGCATGGTTTACAGGCCTCTGAGCTTTAGAGCGCAGCTGTTATATCATTATAAAGTCAGATTTTTTTCTGTACTATTTTAGCACATCATTGTTTTTACCCCATCCACTAGAAAATCATTCATGTTGTCACCATATTCTATATTTGTCAATCAATGTTAGATACGGGCATCAATGAAAACCACCCTATATGCTGATAATATTGTCTTGCCTTTAGTCTGCCTACATCATGCAGCTCAAAAAAAGTATTCATTCTACGCATCAGTTAGCATGGATAGGTTTTTCAGAACCAAGTCATCTAACTTTGCTGGAACAAATATAATTGTCATTGATGCCGACAACAGTGTCAGCAGGCAGAACCCCAATTATGTTAGGATTCTTAACTTTGCTATCTGCTGAACCCAGTGTTGTTAACAATGGGAACATGTTCAAAAAGTTTTTCTGGTGTAGACAGGGATTTTTGTTTTATCACCCATATGCTCAATAAATAATAGCAATTCCTTAGGATTTGAAGGAACTTCAGCTCTTCAGGCAAAAAGTGATGAAAGCGTTCCATCAGATGAATCATCAGCATTAATTGCCCAAATTCCTCACTTCAGCAACCACTACTGGGCTGGAATGGTCTGTAGTGGATGTTAACCCTTTCAAATGGATTTTTTCTGAACACTTCCAATGGAAGTTTTTTATAAGAAGTCTGTGTGTTTCACCCTATATCTTAGCCACAGTGTTAGTTTATGACCCATGAACTTCCACAGCTAACATGGCTATTTCAGTTTTGGTCCTCTTTAACTTGCAGGTGGGCTGATTTAGCTGAATGAACTCTAACCCCTGAGAAAGGCAAAACTATCATCTGTGCATCTATTATACTAATCTTCCCTGTTATATTTCTTTGATTCTCCTCTTCTCTACCTCCCGTACATCTCCCATGCCACTTTCTGTGTTTTCTACTCCCTCCTTCTCCTTCTCATTCTCTCCCCTGATTATTTGTTTCATGCCCTTCCTATTCTTAACCACTAATTCCTCCCTATTTCTCCAATTCACTTACGATTTCTTGTCTCCCTTCCCTGCTGCCATTTTCCACCCAAACTTCAACTGCTCTGGTAGTTCTGTGGCCAAGCGGAAAAAAAAAACTTATAAGATCTTGCTCTCTAAAAAATGTTGACATCCTCACATAGTTAACTGAGCGGGGGATGAAATGATATAGCCAAAAAAAGGCACCTGCATCATACTGTACCATGTACGTGCAGCCCAGTTCTAATTAAGGTATAATTTACCTGATAATCCAAAACAACTCCTTTGGAGAGATTGTGGTTCCTTGAGTAAGTACATCTTCAATTTGCATGCTAATCTTGAGATCTCATAGTAATTACCCAATAGACTTTAATGGCTCCTTCCCAGCTGTTACGTTCTATCATTCACCATAATCTGTCTTTTGGCAGTTTTTAAATATGAATTTTTGACCTAAAAAGACAATGAAGATTCTTGAGCAGTTGTTTATAAATTACTATGCAAATCATTCTAAGTGCACATGTTTTTGAACTCACTGTAATAGCTCCGTCAAAATGACTGTGGTCTGTAGTGCTAATCAGTCTACTGGGTTTAACACACACATTGTATGCACTACAAATTGTTATTTATGATCTCAGAAATTAAAATAAAGTAGTCTTTATAAATAAAATGATCTTTGGAGCTACATCCTCATATGCTATGTTCTTTTAGAACTAGTTTTTGATTGGTTTTTTTTTACCAAGTTGTAAACCATGGATAACTAGGATTTATAATGGAACTATCAGGCAAAGAGAGACAGACTTGTGATTAAAGCCCTGTATGAGAACTTTAGCATTATGGGATCCATTCTTGGTTCTGCTTTAAACATCTTGTGTGACCTTGGACAAGTCACTTAAAGAAATGAGATGCAGAGGGACTATCTGTAAAATGTGAGTACTAATACTTCCTTTCTTATGCCATGCCTGTCTTGTTTATTTAGACTGTAAGCTCTTGAGGCAAGGACAGTCTCTTACTACATATATACAAAAGGGGGACCTGATCTTGTTTGGGGGCTCTTAGTACTACAATAATACAAATAAAGAATAATAATATAAATGCTGACACATCCATCCTGTTGTTCAATTTGTCCATTTAAATTGCTAAACATTTTCTAGAAATCAGGCTGGGAATCTTGGAAGTTCAGGCTTTCCTTCAAGATCTCCAGTACTGCCTACTGTCAGCCAGTTTGGAAGTACAACACCAGCACCAGTATATTGGTACTTCTGCTTCTACTCCTGACTGAAACCTGAAATAATTGTAGAAAGATAATCATAGTAAGACTTATCACATCAAAACAGCATCTCATCTTCAATGTAAAGGCAAATGATAACTAATATCACCTCTGTAAGTTAAACAAGTGTTCTTATCCGCATTTTGCAAATTTTTGTCACAATTTAAAATAGAAAGAATTTCTCTGTACCAGCTCATGTGCAGAAATATCTGCTTTGATTCAGTTGGTGAGTGGAAGGATGAATGACTGGATGTACAATATTAGCACACTTCTCAAAGAAGTTCCTAAATCACCTAGAATTAGCAAACAAATCTACATTTAGTGATACTTAAGGTTGTGGTAGGATACACCTCATCCACCCCAAACCTTAAAAGCATGGTAATAAGCAAAGAAGGGGAAAGACATATGCATTTTTTTCCACTTTCACATTGCCTACAACACAGTTGATAACACATTCCAGTTCTCCATGAGGCTGTCACTTCCATCTCCAACAGATACCCACAAGCAATATATACCACAGTTTCAACAAATTTTCTCTCTAACAAAAAGCCTTAACAGTGACTTCAGACTTTTTAAATCCATTATATCAACAGGTCAATATATCTGACTGTCACGTATTCCATGCATGATCCCACCTCTGACTGGTGAGTTTCATATCCTGCACTTAGTGGCCTCTCCTCTTCCAGAAATGGGGCAGCCTCTTTCCTGTTGCACTCATCCCTATACTATTTAACCACTTGACCCTCCAGACTGCTTCTATCTAAATGCCAGTCACTAGCTTCTTTACCTAGTGCTCCCACCTCCAAATATTGACTCCACTCATCTCACCTTGGGCTCCCCATTCTTTCTCCAGTTGTATTCTTGTGTACAAATGATAGCCTTTTGAACTGTTTCTCCTGCTGCTCAGCCCTGTTTCCTCAGAGTCAGGCCACTTTAAGCCTTCCCATTCTTTCCTTTCCAAAGTAGACCTTATTCTGGCAGCTGCTCCATCACTTCTGTCAAGGTTCCTTCCCCACTCTGAACTATAGGGTACAGATATGGGGACCTGTATGGATACTTCTAAGCTTAGCTACTAGCTTAGATCTAGTATCGCTGCCACCACCCCAAAGGACCCCCTTTTTCCCTGGGTAGTCTTGAGAAACTTCACCAATTCCCTGGTGAACACAGATCCAAACCCCTTGGATCTTAAAACAAGGAGAAATTAACCATCCTCCCTCCTTTCCCCCCACCAATCCCTGGTGAGTCCAGATCCAATCCCTGTGGATCTAAAAAACAAGGAAAAATCAATCAAGCATTAAGAAAAAAGGCTTTTAATTAAAGAAAAGAAACGTAAAAGAAAACCCTCTGGGAGAGATTAGCATACCAGTTACTCTCACAGACAACAGATTCAAAACACAGAGGATGTTCCCCTGGCACAAATTTAGTTACACAAAAAAAAAATACTCAAATACCCAATTTGATTCTACCTCAATTTGCATAAGACAGGCCACAAAGAAATAAATGTAAACCTATTTATTCCTTTCTAAAACTTACTACTCTGATAAGAGGCTGGTTCCTTAATCTTTTTCACTCCGGCTGAAACTGAAACTCTAAACAAAGGAAAAACTTCCCTCCTTCCTTTTGAACATCTTGTTCCCCCATTGGTTCCTCTGGTCAGGTGTTAGCTAGGCTAGGTGAACTTTTTAACCCTTTACAGGTAAAAGAGGCATTAACCCTTAACCATCTGTTTATGATAACTTCCGACCCAATTCTTACTCAACTTACTCTCTTATCTCTGAAAACCATAAAAAGTAATCTTATGTATGCCATCTCTTTTTAGAATTCAGTAATAAGAGGGTTAAACCATTTCTACCAACTCTCCCTTATTCACTTCCAGGAACTCCACAATACAGTATGTTAACTTCAGTGTTGTTCTAACCAAGAGATGTACAGCTAATAGTCTGTGTACCTTCAAGGTACTTGGTCTAATGGTTCCTTTTACAGAATATACAAACACTTCTGGTGTAAATCTACTTTTCAAGCCAATAGTCTGAAAGGTTGAGCAATTTACTGTATATTGCCCTCTTACAGTTCAGTGCTGGGGAAATTAATTTAATCTTGTCAAGTCTTGAAGCAAGTGTTTGACTAAATGCAGTTAGTTTCCTGATACATGAACAAAGCCAGGACAAGATTTAATTACATTTGTAGAAACATGATCTAATGCAAAAGGCTGATTTTACTTCCAATATCTAAGGGACCTTGCCAGAATCATTATAGCTAAATCACCCAACATACTAGAGTAATTACTCTATATTTCTTTCAAAGATACAATATGTTTCCTAGAGTGTTTTCAAATTTACCGCTGGATAACTATGAAAATTTTGTGGAACCCCTTTTGTGAAAATGTTTCTATATAATATGACTATCAGCACAGCATTTGCCAGACTGAGCAGATCAATAGTTCTAGTTAATCTTATCTCTGACAGCGGACAGTACTATATGCTTCAAATGAAGCTGAAAAAGATGCTATAATGGATAATTATGGAATATCCTGTTAAAACAGAAAACTTCTTTCTACCCCCATCATTTAGGATTTTGTTTATTTCACTGAAAGAAGAGGGATTATATCCTTTCTAATTATCTATCTAATGTAACTATAGATGTCCTCATTATTATTATAATGTCTAATCCTTTTTTGAACCCCACTGAGCTCATGGCTTCAATTATATTCTGTGGTAGTAAATTCCACATGTTATTATGTGTTGTGGGGAAATCTCTCTCGGGAGTTTTACATTATTGCCTTTCAATTTCATTGAATTTGTTCTTTTATATGAGAAAGGGCAAAGAGGAGTGCCAAATCTATCTTCTCTGTATCATTATTTTATATGACTATCATGTCCCCTTTATTTGTTCTTGTCTAAACAGTCCAAATCACTCCTTATTAGTTTAGTCTCTCTCCTTGCTTCTAACCATTTTATTCCACCTTCTATGCCCGCCATAGTTTATGCTTCTTTAAATTAATGGTTAGTCTACACTAGAAGCGCTACATCTGGTGAAGATGCTCTGTGCCAGTGGGAGAGCTGTCTCCTGTCGGCATAATTACTCCATCTCTGTCAGAAGCAGAAGCTTTGTCAACAGAGAGCGTTTCCTGCCAGCATAGTGCTGGTGTGGACAGTGCTTAGGTCGCTGTAACTTGCATCACTCATGGGGGTGACTATTCACACCCCTGAATGATGTAAGTTATATCAATTTAAGCAGTAGTGTGGACCTGTCCTTAATTTCACTAGGATTGGATTTCCATTTGCTGAAGGATAACATTTTGACCCAAATAACCTTTTGAACTTTATCATATATAATTGTAATTATTTTATCATTAGAATTTCTATTCCCAAAGCAGAACAGAAAACAAATCACATACAAGTAAAACTATCTAATCCACAATAATTTAGTAATTTCAAAATTAGCTACATAGTAATATTATATAAATCCAGTCAAAAAATGGTACTAACATGGAAGAGGATAAAATGGCAAAGTGTAGTCAAGTACCCAGGACTAAGGATTTCAAGATTAGAACTAGAAAGGTAGTATGTTAATAGTGAGAGATTCCTCTTATTTAGATTATAGTTATTAAAGGATCAACATTGCAATCTAAATACAATGGGCCAAAATAATCCCTTTAACTTCGTTGACTTCAACAGAACTTGATTAAGTGGAGTTATACTAGGAATACATTAGGCCCAGTAGTTTTTGGTCATAGGGTATGTCTACATCTACAATTTTGCAGCGCTGGTTGTTACAGCTGTCTTAGTACAGCTGTATAGGGCCAGCGCTGCAGAGTGGCCACACTTACAGCAACCAGCGCTGCAAGTGGTGTTAGATGTGGCCACACTGCAGCGCTGTTGGGCGGCTTCAAGGGGGGTTCGGGGAACGCGAGAGCAAACCGCGGCGAAGCTGGTCTACTTCCCCGGTTTGCTCTCGCGTTCCCCGAACCCCCCTGCAAACCGCAGGGAAGGAGACCTGCTTGCTCGGGGATTCGGGGAACGCAAGAGCAAACCGCAGGGAAGGAGACCTGCTTGCACGGAGGTTCGGGGAACGCGAGAGCAAACGGGGAAGGAGACCAGCTTCGCTGCGGTTTTGCTCTCGCGTTCCCCGAACCCCCCTACAAACCGCAGGGAAGGAGACCTGCTTGCCACGGAGGTTCGGGGAACGCGAGAGCAAACCGGGAAAGGAGACCAGCTTCGCCGCGGTTTGCTCTCGCGTTCCCCGAACCCCCCTGCAAACCGCAGGGAAGGAGACCTGCTTGCACGGAGGTTCGGGGAACGCGAGAGCAAACCGGGAAAGGAGACCAGCTTCCCCGCGGTTTGCTCTCGCGTACCCCGAACCCCCCTGCAAACCGGGGAAGGAGACCTGCTTGATTACCAGATGCTTCCTCAGGTATGCTGGGATACCTGCTTATTCCACGGAGGTCAAGAAGTGGTAAGTGTCTACACTTGATTACCAGCGCTGGATCCTCTACACCGGAGACAAAACGGGAGTACGGCCAGCGCTGCAAACAGGGAGTTGCAGCGCTGGTGATGCCCTGCAGATGTGTTCACCTACTAAGTTGCAGCACTGTAACCCCCTCACCAGCACTGCAACTTTGTGATGTAGACAAGCCCATAGTTTTTCATTAATATAAATGCAAACTCAAGAGAATGAGCTGAAAACTCTAGATCTGGCTGAAGTGTCAGTGTAAATATACAGAAGCATTTATTTTGGTCAAAATATTCTGGTTTTCCAAGGGAAAAAACAAACTGAAAATTATTTCTTTTTGGAAAATATTTATGGTTTCAATAAAAAAAATTGGCTTTCAATTTCTGATAACTCAAAAATATTACAGAAAGCCAAAAAATTGTCCTGAAAATGGTTTTAGAAAACTGATTTTTTTTCCATGGGAAATTTCAAACATCCAATTTCCCTCACACCCACCAAAAAAAAAAAAAAAGAAAAAAAAAGGGGCAGGGAGCATTTTTTCACCAGCCCTATTCTAAAATTATCTCTCATTGAGTTTTTCCTAGTATCTCTCAACAAAGGATATAAGGCATAAAGGAAAAACAACCTTATTCTTTACAACAAGAATTCATATCTTAGGAATTCAAACATGCTCTCTCTGACTATTTTTGGCCTGTATCTTCTCCCACTGAAATCAATGGAGGCATAAACTGGACCCTTGTGCCATTAATATAACAGTAATTAGTCATAACATATCATGGTAGGTCACAAGAATACTGTGTTTTCTCCCAGAGACAGCCTGCCTATAGTGTCATGTTGATTATATACCCAGCCAATTAATCTATTGAGCTTCCTCTTCCTAAGATATCTTGATAAACAACTATTCTTTATATATTACAATTTAAAAAAAATCAAGCATCATCTATCCTTCCCATATGATTTAGTCTCTCAAATTATTGAGTGTTTCCCATTCTGTGCCAGAAAAGTAGCAGACAAAAGTTCCGAAGTCAGTCTGCATTCTTTCTTTCCCTTAAATTATTTTAGTGCAGCTTTGTATTCTAGACAAAGTTTTGTTCTCCAACCATTCATGAGCAGTGAAGGCCAAGATGTCACTCTTTCAAAAGATTTATGAGTTGAATGAACAGAAGCTGACTGAATGGAAGAAATGGATAGGCCATTCTGGCAGATATGTCTTGGAAGAAAATCAAAGCAAAAAATAAAATAAAGCAATATTTTGGAAACTAAGAACCAATATTTTGAGAGACTAAATTGCTTGGGAAGCAGAGGTGACATTTGATTTTATTAATTTAGAGAGAGAAAGGCTTACACAGAAAAACTGATTGGCTAGGTCAGGTGATGCATGTACGAGCTCATCTTTGCCACATTCACCGTCATTTGCATTTTGTCAGTGTCTCAAAATCAATATTATTATTGCACTTTGCACTTAATGCAACACTTACTTAAGACTCTTGAATAGATTTAATAAAGATGGTCATATATAATTAGCTGAAATTTACCCAGGAGAAATATAAGGATAAAGTCTGTGATTAGAACACAGTGGGCAGATTATCAGATGGTGTGAATTCTCATAGCACCATATTATTTTTCATTAAAAAAAGAGTTTTGAACAAAAAAAATTGACTAGCTTTATTCAGAACAAATCTGAGGACATACCATGAAAGCAGCATTTTACACTGAGAATTCAATTCTTGCTGGCTGTGTCTGAATATTAAAATCTGGAAAGCATGGTGCATCTATGGAGCTATGAGAATTTCCACCAGCTGAGGATCTGTCCCTGGTGTCTAGGTCCCCTGACCTAACTACAAGGCAGAAAAAGAACCAGATTTAGATAAATGAGTAGATGCACTGAAACAACACCAGGAGGCAGATCATCAGCTGGTGTAAATTCCCATAGCTCCATGAAAATGCCAATATTTTTGTGTGCTCAGACACGGCGAAAAAATAAATTTCATTCTTTGACGAAATTATAACTTTGGTTGATAAAGGTAACTGCACCAAAATAATATATTTAGACTTTTGTAAAGCATTTGACTTAGAACCACACAACATTCTGATTTTAAAAATTGGCACTAAACAATATCAATAAAATACATGCCAAATGGATTAAGAGCTGGCTTAGTGACAGATCTCAAGGTCATGTCAATAAGGAATCCTCATCAAAGAGGGGTGATTCCAGTGGGGTTCTGAAGGGATCAGTGTTAGGCCCAACGTTATTCAATATTTTCATCAATCATCTGGAAGAAAATATAAAACTGCAGATAAAATTTGCAAATATCACAAGGATTGGCAGAGTGGTAAACAGTGAGGAGGACAGGACACTCAAAAAGAGCAATCTGGATCACTTGGTAACCTGGGCCCACTGAAACAAAACATATTTTAATAAAACCAAATGCCAAGTTATACATCTAGGAACAAGGAACTCAGACCATTTCTACAAAATTGTATCCTGGAAAGCAGTGACTCTGAAAAGGATTTAGAGGTCAGGGCAGATAAGCAACTCAACATGAGCTCCCACTGTGATACTGTGGTGAAAAAAGCTAATGCAGTCCTTGGGTCCATAAACAGGGATGGAATGAGCAGGAGTAGGGAGGTGATTTTATCTACGTATCCAGCACTGATGAGACGAATAGTATAATGCTGTCACAGTTCAGGGGCAAGTTCCACCTGTGATTTCTCCTCCAATCTTCCATGGGTACTCTCTCCAAGTGACAGATCTTTACCTGGACTTCACCTTCATTTAGACTGGATCACCAGGCTACCAAATTCTCTGTTTCACCAATCATTCTATCGTGATTTCAGCGAAACTGTACCTTGGATTCCTTTGCAGTTCCTAATGGGGCCACCCCTCAGGTGGAATCCTGCAGTTCTACCAATCTTTGACTGGATGCCAGGGCGGCAGCCCCCATTTTTCAATTAACATGACAGGCCCAGCTGAATTTGGCATCTACAAGAAACTTCTCTCCAGAAGCCTGTGATCAGCAGCTGATTAAAGTGACTCAAAACAGCTCCTTCCAAACATATTCTCTGTTCATCCAAGAGTATATAACAAGCAGCGGAAAGGTTAAAGCCACAAAAGATCTAAACATCTGGGTCTTAGCTACAGCTTATATTTCTCTCAAAGTTTGGGCAAACCTAGCTACCACAGACCCATCCCATCAGGCCCTGCTTATGCCTGACCACCTTCCACGAACGGCGTCTGACAACTGAACACCCTTTCCTCTCTTTAAAAAAAGAAAAAAAAGAAAAAGTTTTTAAACCTGTGAGTGCCCTTTTGATCTCAGGCCCTCAATCTTTGCGAACCAGGTGTGTAACTTTGCCTGGAAGCAACATCTTCCCTTGTAGTGGCCCAGTTATCGTTAACTTAAATGCCATGAAACTGTCTATGCACAGATGTCTTTGACCATTCTTGTGTTTCCTGCTTGGCTGTTCTTAACATCCCCTTTAGGTAGTAAGACAGAACAATATCAATAAGGTAAATTGAGGCACAGATAATTGTCATAAAAAATAATACAGATTGTGACACTACACCCCATATTCATCATAGTAATATTATTATATATGATATGATTATGGCATAATTATGATGCATTTTGTACAAGATGGGTCATGTAAGGTGTAATTGGAAAAGTTATGATTTGCTGAATATGATTATCCTATATGCATGTATCATTTTTGTATCTGAAGTTATAAATATTGACTATGGATCTGTATTTCAAATGCACTTACTCTGGAAAACACCCACAGAGAGCCTTTCAGGTACAAGAAGGAAAAAGCCAGACAGTAGCTAATGGCTCATCAACAAAGATAATAGTCTGTGGAATAGCTTAGCCTTCCTGAAACATTTTGGCCAGCCTGTAAGTAATGACTGCTGTGACTCTTCAAGGGCATGTGACCAGACCACATGACTCTGAACCTCCAGTTTGTGTAGCTGTATTTTTTCCGCAAAGTGGTCTGGCAACTAAGTTGGAAACCAAGCATTCCTGCCATATGGAAAAGCTATATAAGGCAGGGAGTGACCTCATCTGTTGTTCTTCCCTTCCCCACCTGAGAGAAGCTCTGAAATAAAAGGACTTGGAATGGGGGTGGGGAACTCAAGCTGCAAAGCAAATGCAGCTTGTGTTTTGAGAATTTGCAAGCCTACTTGTATCATCAGTCAGGGTGAGAAATTGCTAATTCATATCCAATCTTCTCTAATATTTTAGGCTTAGTTTTCAGTTTTGTTTATTTATTAGGTAATCTGCTTTGATCTGTTTGCTATCACTTATAATCACTTAAGTTTATTAACTACAAAAAGATAGCTTTTGTTTTTGCTTTATCTAAACCAGTGTACCTTTGAGTGAAGTATCTGGGGGAAAATCTCAGCTTGGTTAACACAAGCATATTGTGCATATCCTCCCACATCAAGGGGAGGGCAACTTTATGAGCTTACATTGTACAGGTCCCTGGCGGTGCAAGACAGTACAATTCTGGGTATATACTCCATCAAGGGTGCAGGGTGGAGGATCTGGGAAACTGGCTGTTGTCTCCTGCCTGTCTTTGAGTAAGGCACACCAATTTGAGTGTGTGGCACCACTTGCTGTCATGCTGGGTGAACATAGGGCCTGAAGAGGCTGTGAGTCATCAATAGAGAAATGTAGGAAAGGCCAGCCCAGCTGCGAGGTTAAAAGGGCATAGCGGTTCCCACAGCTCCCAAACTGCACCCCAGAGTTGACAGCCCATCGAACAGATATCCCCATGTTCTCCACAATTATGTACAGTTCTGGTGTTCATATTTTTAAAAGGATGTTGAATGATTGGAAATGATACAGAAAGATCCACAAAGATTATTCAAAGGCTAGAGAAAATGCCTTACAGTGAGAAATTTGAAGGGCTCAGTCTATTTACAGTATCAAAAGGAAGACTGAAAGGTGACTTTATTACAATGCATAAGTATCTTCATGGGAAGAAAATACTGGGCACTGAAGGACATAACAAGAACTGATGATTGAAAGATAAAGGCAGACAAATTTAAATGAGAAATTATGCATATGTTTTTAACAGTGAGAGTGGCTGAACATTGGAGGTTTCTCGGGTCCAGGATGGCATTTCTGGTCAATACCAAAGATATCTCACATCACAGGTAAATGATCTATATGTGAGGCTACTGGCAGGGGTGCTGGATGGCTCTCTCATTTTTCACAGAAATTTTCAAAACATCTTGGTTTCTCCCAATAGGAAACAGGGGGAAAAAAGAAATCTCAAATAGTTTCACACCTTGGAAAACTATTTCCCACACATCTCTAGTGGCTAGGTGCTTTACTTCATTAGTATTTATTAATGGATTGTTACACTGATTGATTGCTGCATTTTCCCCCTTTTCCTTAATGCTTCTAGTATTTCTCTTAAGCTAATGAAAAAAGTATGCAAGCTGGTGCATTCATCCTTTTCTTCTGGAGGAAAAAAAAGGAGGAGATCCATTAATTTTTATTAAAAAATAAAGGTTTTATCATGGTAAGACACTAAAAGGATGATGCTTTGTTCTAATATAAAGCTCTATTAATGAGAATCTTGTAACTGTTTTCAGTATAAATACTGTGCTTCAAATCACAAATCTTCAAAAAAAAATTAATTAGGTTTCTAAAAATCATGATGACTGGGTCTTTAACTGCCCCTTCCTACTCAAGATGTAAGACCTAATTCTGAACTCACTCACACTAGTGTAAATCAAGAATAACTTCACTGAAGTCAACCCAGTATAAATCATTATCTGTCCTGCATTGTCTCAGTACTCCTTTTAACATAGAGAAAGAAACACTTAAATTCACATTCAAATTAATTGATATTTGGAAGAGATTACATACCCTTGGAACTGATTTTAGATTTTATTCCCACAGGCACTCTTCATACTGCAGACTTGCTTTTTCTTTAAACTGATATTTCTCAGACTGAAAATGAAAGTAATTGTGATAAATGCTACATAGCATTACTATATTTGACTATGGTGATGTTTCATATGTAACTTATCCCATGATCCAATTAGTTTTCCATTGACATTTATAATTAAATTGTACTGAGTTTGAGGAGTTATTTAGCATCCAATTCTTCAACACTGACTCATATTAAATAGCAGTTACTCATGTGAGTGGCCTCATTCAAGTCCATGGAAATACTTGTGTGAGACAGTGTTAATATATGAGTAAAGAATGAAGAATCATTTAATGCATATATGCTCTAAATGTTATACATGTCATCTTGATAATATAGGAAGTAATTAAATAATTCTCAGATGAAACCAGATTTTCCGCTCCGGGAGGACAAAACAACAGAAAAGCAATAAAAATTAGCTAACTAGGATATAGGATATAGCTCTATTGGACAACAATAAGTTTTGACCCTTCCATACAACTAGCTTAACTGATTCAGAGGTAAAGTTATTTTTCTCTTGTTGAAATTTAACACATTCATAATTAAATGTATTAGTTTACAAGAAATTCAGGAAGAGCTCTGTGTAAGCACAAAAGCTTTTCTCTCTCACCAACAGAAGTTGGTCCAATAAAAGATATTACCTCATCCACCTAGTCCCTCTAATATCCTGGGGCCAGCACAGCTACACTATATACCTAATATAATCAATAAGATTTTAGCTTTTAGCTTATGAAATTAAGGCGCATGATGGAACTAATTATTGTACTTAAATAGAGAAAAGCTGCAAATTCATCTTTCATATATTAGGACTGCTTTCTTAGAATTTTATTCACAGTTATATTCTATGGATTCCACACCCACTCAATTAACTTTTGAGGACTATTTACAGACAATTTAGGTTGGGATTTTCCACTGAAATGCTATACGATTTAGGTGCCTGATTCCCTTAGAACTTGGAAAATCCCAGCTGTAATTACATATTATGAGCCAACCTGAATAACACAACTGACTTCAACCAGAATTTCACCAGAATTTAAACTGGCTCTTGACCCGAGTAGAATCAACTCATGCTACCATCACTCAGATTCTAAGCAGCTCCCTCCAAATAAAAGTATCCAGACCAAATGGGACCAGGAACAATACCATAACACATCATCTCTTACATTGCTAATTAGCTTGACCAGATGTCTCTCTCAACCATTAATTGTCTTCATCCCAGTAGGATACAGCTACAGATATAGCTCTCAAAACCTTGCATACCAGCAAAGATGTTTGGATCTTATCATCCAATATACTTTTTAAAGCTCAGCTTTTTATTTTCAGATATGGCAAAGTTTAGCTTTGATGCCTAATATACAGAGAACAAAGGGCCTCCTGATCCTGTACCATAGAAGTCAATGGGAGTTTTGCTCAGGCTGTAGGATCAGAAGCTGAAAAACAATAGACACTAGACCATAAACAAGGTACATTCATTGACAGTTGGCCCTTTTATATTAGAGATATGGCAAGTTTGTTCTCTTGCTTTTTGCAATGGTTATTGAACCTCTAGCTGCGGGCATAACAGACTAACTGACAATCAAGAGTGATGGGATCATTAACAGAACAAAAAAATTCCTGTATATACCAATGAAATATTATTTCTCTTATCTCCCAGCTCCTTTATTCCCTGCATTAATTAATTCTCCTGACAGATCTGGATAATTCTATGGTTATAAAATTAATTACAACAAATCTGAAGCTATGCTATTAGCATTCTCCAAACAACTAAAAGACAAAATTTCTGTTTTCCATTTTGATGTAGCCTTTTGGGACACAAATACTTGGAAATTCCTAACATATCTTATCTCTTCACACAAAACTTTCTCTGTATCCTTGTAAAAAGTTTAAGCACCAAAGCATATATTCTTCACAATGCTAGGCCATATTAACACAATTAAAATTAGCTAACCATGCCCAGGCTACATAACTTATTTTTATGCTATTCACAATTATTTCCATTTTTAAAATGCTACATTATTTATTTTCTGTGTATTTGGGAAGACAAACTCAGGAATATGCTTTAAAAACTTGTTGAGTTGAGATTCCCTAACTTTTAGTTGCTTTATCAAGCTACCCAGCCTCATCCCTTAGTTTGTTAGATGGCAAAACCCAAATCCATTGCCTCAGGGTAAATAGAGGAGGGGCATGTAGGTAAATTTAGTCCAAAAATGTGTCCCACACAAGAACTCCCTTTAAAGTCAATGGAAAGACTTCTGTTTTCTTCATGATGTAGCCTCATAGCTTCAGAAATTATTCTATAAAGTGCAGACATGATTAAGTTAAAAAGTACTCTGAGGATTTGGAGATCTGTCCAGTTCAGAGCTGGTATTAAAGATAAAATAATCTCAAATATATCTCAAAAATAAACTACCCCTCTGTAGGATATCAGTTTTATAGTGCAACTGATAAAAGTTTGGTCCACACACTAAAAATGAATGATTTATTATTCTTTTCTCAGTTTATCTAATTCTTACATAAGAATGGCCATACTGGGTCAGACTAAAAGTCCATCTAGCCCAGTATCTTGTCTTCCAACAGTGGCCAATGGCAGGTGCCCCAGAGGGAATGAACACAACAGGTAATCATCAAGTGATCCATTCCCTATTGCCCATTCCCAGCTTCTGGCAAACAGATGCTAGGGACACCATGCCTGCCCATCCTGGCTAATAGCCATTAATGGACCTATCCTCCATGAACTTAGCTAGTGTTTTTTTTAACCCTGCTATATTCTTGGCCTTCACAACATCCTCTGGCAAGGAGTTCCACAGGTTGACTATGTGTTCTGTGAAAAAATGCCTCCTTTTGTTTGTTTTAAACCTGCTGCCTATTAATTTCATTGTTGACCTAAGTTCTTGTGTTATGAGAAGGAATAAAAAACACTTCCTTATGTACTTTCTCCACACAAGTAATGATTTTATAGATTTCTATCATATCTCTTCTTAGTTGTCTCTTTTCCAAGCTGAAAAATCCCAGTCTTATTAATCTCTACTCATATAGCAGCCATTCCATACCCCTAATCATTTTTGTTGCCCTTTTCTGAAGCTTTTCTAATTCCAATACATCTTTTTTGAGATGAGGCGAACACATCTGCATGCATATTCAAGATGTGGCCATACTATGGATTTATATAGAGGCAATATGATATTTTCTGTCTTACCTAGCACTTTCTTAATGACTCCCAACATTTTGTTTCCTATTTTGACTGCCACTGCACGTTTTCAGAGAACTATCCACAACGACTCCAAGATCTCTCTCTTGAGTGAAAACGGCTAATTTAGACCCCATCATTTTATGTTTTCCATGTGTATTACCTTGCATTTATCAGCATCAAATTTCATCCGCCATTTTGTTGCCCAGTCATCCAGTTTTGTGAGATCCTTTTGTGCTCTTTGCAGTCTGCTTAACTTACATATATTGAATAGTTTTGTATAATCTTCAAATCTTGCCATTTCATTGTTTACTCCTTTTTCCAGATCATTTATGAATATGTTGAATAATAAGAATGGCCTCTGAGCATATGTACACTTTGGGTTCTGTAGACAAGAGAACAGCTAGTGGTGAATCCTATTGGGGCTTGCTCAGGTGCTGAGCTGCTTGTTGGTGTCAGAATGAGGCCCACCAGCAGAAATTTAGGCATGCAAGGAACTTTACTAGTGGAAATTTAGTCACCTAGGGAATTTAAGGCAGCAGCTAAGCAGGGGTTTGTAGGATCTAATTTTGGACTTTGGCGCCTAAAGTGGAAAACAAACACCTAAGTAAGACTTGTGAAGCTCACACAAAGATAGGCTACAGTGGCTGTCTGAGCACCTTCAGGCCTGGTGGACACACAGAATTGTACCGATGTAAGCTATTTTGGTTAGATTTGGGGAGGGGGATTACCAAAATAGTTATACCTGTACAAAGCTTCACAGTGTAACCCATTTTCTTGAGGTATATCTCTGCCTCTTATCGCTAATTAGCAAATGGCACTGTTTGGAAGAAGTCTCTTCCATCTCATTAACAAATTCTTTTTAAAGCAGAAATACTTTCTTTTCTAAGCCTGAGAGCCTAATTGTTAATATCATGTTCATAAGATTTATTTGGAAAAATTCTAAAGCGTCCTTCATTTACTTTCCCAATTGGAAAAAAAATTCTAAACTTGTAAACCATACTTAATAATTTTCCTAAATAAACCAAACTATATTTTGGTAGTTGAGTTGAGATGAGGATGGCCTTTTCCAGATAAGTGAAAAGGAACATTTTTTGCCCCCAATCTCCTTGTAAAAAGCACTCTATATGATCTGCAATGAGTCATTAGAGGTCAAACCTAATTCTTAAGTTCTAAGCATGAGAAAGTTCAAGAACCAGTAGTACAAACAAAAATTAGAGGAAGTTGAAACATCTATTGAAAGAAATGGGGAAGATGTGAGAAAACATAATCAGGTTGTGAAAAGTGTCCCAAGATCATTTATGAGTTAAGACTGCAGTGCTGGGAGAATAGGAAATCACACTCATTCTGCTTTGGGGTGAAAAACAGTATTGAGAAGCACTCACATCCAATCACATAATTCAGATACTGAGGCAAAGATCAAACTAATATTTTGAACAAAGTGGGCCAGCTTGTACTGGGACAGTTCTATTTAGTGCAAGAAAAAGTGGGAGATATATCATGGGACCATAACACATCACATGGTAATGTTGGTGCTTTCCACGAGAAGTAATAATTAGCTATAATAGTGATATAAAATACTATTCTCTGTTACCATAAGGACAGGCATTGTAGTCCAGCAGATAGGGCATTAGATGTAGACTCAGGGTACCTTGGTTCTTTTCCTGGCTCTATTATTGACCTTCTATGTGACCTGGAGTGAGTCACTTCATCTCTCCAGGCTTCTCTCCAGGCTTCCATTTCCTCTGCCACTCCGTCAGTTTTGCCTATTTAAATGGTTAGTCCTTCACAGCAGGGACTGTCCTGTTCAATATGAGCAAACAATGCCCAGCACAATGGGGCTCTGATCTCATCTGGGGCTTCTGTGTGATACTGTAATAAAAGTTAACAATAGTAATAGCCTAACATTGGACCAAATCCTCAGCCCTTCTACCTAAACTAAACCAAAACTATTTTAATGGTTCAGAATCTCCACTTGTCCATCTTGGGTTTACCGTTACATTCTTAGTTAATTTGTTAGACTTTTCTGGGCTTGTACTATTCAAATCTTGAGAGTTCCTGAGCTTCCCCAGTTCGGAGGCATGTAATGAATGGTTGGGCTTCCACTAGCCAGGGAACCCAGAGATCATGCATGATGGTATTAAAGCAAATAATTCAGACCTGACAGCCAGGCAGCTCTGCAGCTGAAAGTCTGTCTGACTTCCATCTTGACCCCAATGGAAATAATGATGTTGGGGTCATATTGGGGACAGAACATTGCGGGAGAAAAAGACAAGGAGAAGACGACAATGACTGGACTGTACTAAGAGGAAAATGATGAAGTCAGAACTTACAAAGAATGGCTTTCAGAGAAGAGAGAAGGATTTGTTTGAGAGAGAAGAAGAAAGAAAGCAGCATGCATCACAAAGGAGAGGAAAGGAGAAAGAATTCAAAAAGTTAAGCTAAGAAGGAATAATCTTCAGGTCAGCATCCAAGTAGATTCTTTGAACTGCTGAACAATTTGAGGTGTGAAGCCTCCACTACTCAGATCAACAGCAGTGCTGTGAAAGCTTTCCCTGAACCCCAGCCCTGTCTGGCTGGGCATGGACAAAGAGGAAATGCTACCCTCTCCACTTCCCGGAGCCCGAAGAGTGAGCAGGAAATCTCAACCCTATTTGCTGCTGTCGCTCTCTACCATTACTAGGAGAGGACATGTGCTGCTGCTGCAGAGATACAGGAGGCCCAAACAGAGCCTGAGTTCAAGTCTGGGACTGGCCTAAGGGGCAGCCCATGTTTGTGTGGTGCCTCTGACGCTGCACTTAAGAACTGACCACTACCCAAAGGAAAGGAATTGCGTTAGTTAGGGGGAAAGGAACCATGGCTGAAGGGACAGATGAGACAGTAACTGACGGTGGAAGAGTTCCTTTTAGGCATCGTTAGGCATTAATGTCATATCACCACTGACATCTTGTTGTTTTCCTCCAGTGAAATTGGGGTTTGCCTGTACTAATAAAGGAATTGGGATAAATCGGAGTGATTTTTGGGTCAATTCCAGACTCTCCAAAGGTTGTAAGAATTTTAAACAACCTACCAAAAGGGGAGCTCCCACCATAGACATTTACTCTTCAGTACAGCAGATGGAAACTATATCTGTATACTAAAACTAGTCTATAGCATTTTGAAATGTATGCTTGACAATATCAGGGTTGGTTTTACAATGTCAGAGGTCCCACTTGTGACTCAGAGATCCCCCCATACTGTTTTGTCACCGGTATTACCACCAAGAAACCATTCCTCATTCAAGACAAGAGAGAGACTGTATGTTTTGTTAAATGGTAGAATCATCTTGACATACACGTATTACTGATTAGTTCACATTTTGAAGTCTTGCTCCGGCATAATTTTATTTATTTATTTTCTGGCTCCCTGTCCCATGACACAGGTCAAGTTACAAAAGTTTAATAATACCCCTGTCCCATGACAGAGGTCAGCATCCACTGATTCCAGAGGCTGCTGTAACAGAGAATCAAAGAAAAGAAAAGAAACAAAAAGGCTGCCTCAAATAGAAGGAGAAGCAGAGAAGCGCTATTGGTGCTATTTCAGATTTTGTTGGGCGGGGGAAACTTTAAACATAGTTCCAGGGGCTACTTAGGCACTTGAAAACTCTAGGTTTTTGTTTGTTTGTTTTCCAGATAACTTAGAAATTAGCTGATAGAGCACTTTAGTCTTCTTGATATTAAAAGTGAAACCAAGACATGCGTAAGCATCAGCAAACACATTCAAGATAGTTTGAAGATCTTTCTCAGACTGGGCAAAGTTTGCATTGTCATCAGCATACTGAAGTTCCACAATAAATGTTGTGGAAATCTTACTCTTGGCTTTCAGCCTGCTAAGCCTGAACAGCTTTCCATCCATTCTGTAAATGATTTCAACACCAGCTGTAAACTTCTCAGCAATTAGGTAAAGAATGACGGCAATAAAAACTACAAACATGGTTGGAGCAACGATACAGCCCTGTTTGACTCCTGTTTGTACTCTGAAAGCCAGTGCTGCTGAGAATAGTCACTTTCATGTTAGCATGAAGCAATTTTAGGACATTGATGTATTTATCAGGACAGCCAATCTTAGAAAGTACAATCCAGAGGACACGGTGATTCACTGAATCAAAGGCTTTAATTATATCAATAAAAGCCATGTACAGTGGTCAGTTTTGCTCCCAACACTTTTCTTGCGGCTGTCATGCTGTGAAGATCATATCCAGAGTTCCATGACATGGTCAGAATCCACTCTGTGACTCCAGTAAAATTTCTTCTGACAGGAGCAGAAGATGGGTTGCAGGGATCTACTCCAGAACTTTGCCTGCAATGGCTAGGAGATAGATACCATGATCATTTGCACAATCCACTTTATTCCCTTTCTTGAAGAGGGTGACAATCAGGGCAACCCTCATTTCACTGGGTATCTTCTCCTTTATCCAGATTTTAAGGATAAGCAAGTAAAGCAGCTGAATTAGCTCTGGTCCATCATCTTTAAAGATTTCAGTGGGGATCCCATCTAGACCTGCTGCCTTGTTGTTCTTCATCTGCTTGGTGGCATTGTGTACCTCATACAAATTGGGAGGGGCTCTGAGCTCATCCCTAAATGATCATTGAGGGATTTGCTCAAGGACTCCATCTGCAGCCATAGAATTACAGTTAAGGAGAACTTCAAAATATTCTTTCCAGTGAGAATTGATGGCTTCAGTGTACTTCAGAAGTGTGGTTCGATCCTTAGAGCAAAGAGGATTCATACCATGACAAATTGGTCCATAAACAACCTTGGTGGCTCTAAAGAAACCACATGTATTGTGGAAGTCTGCTGGATGTTGGAGTTCTTGCGCTTTCTCAGTGCATTTGTTCTTAAGTTATCTGGCTTTAAACTGGACTTCCACCCTCGCCTTGGCATGGGCTTTTCTCTTTCTATTACAATTATTGTTGTTCTGCCAAGCACAAAATGCCATTATCTTCTCACTGATGTGTTGCTCAATTTCAGCATCATTCTCATCAAGCCAGTCCTGATGTTTTCTGGTTTGGTAGCCTATGGTTTCCTCACAGGCATTGATGATTACTGCTTTCAACTAGCTCCAATGTTCCTCTATTTCTTCCGGAAACTCTGATGAGAGCTTTTCTTCTAAGACTGCTTGGAAATGGACATGCCTAATAGGATCCTTCAAATCTTGAACCTTCAACTTGTGCCTGACCTGCTTTCTTTGCAGCCTCCATTTTGAGAGTGTTCTTAATTTTCATTGTAGATCGAATAAGGTGGTGATCAGTCCAACAGTCATCAGCACTTGTCATTGCTTTTGTGAGAAGTACATCACTACAATCTTGGGCACAAACTATGATGCAGTCGAGGAGATGCCAGTGCTTTGACCGTGGGTGACTCCAAGATGTTTTGAACTTTTCCTTTTGTCAGAAAAGTGTTTGTAATAAGTAGTTCATGTTCAGCACACTTGGTCAGGAGCAGAATTCCATTTGAATTGCTTTTGCCAACTCCTTCTTTCCTGATTGTTCCTTTCCACAGGTCTGAGTCTCATCCAACATGTGCTTTGAAATCCCCCAAAAGGATGATCTTGTCTTCTGTACGGGTCTCCAAAAAAATGATTTCCAACTGAGAATAAAAATCTTCCTTTACATTTTCATCGGCATCCAGTGTTGGTCCATAGGTGCTCACAATAGTTGCCTGTTGATTTTTGGTGAGTCTCAATCGGAGTGTCATAAACCACTCATTGATGCCAACGGGTACCTCAAAGAAGCACCTTATGAGCTTGTTCTTTTATAGCAAAGCCATATAAAGGGGTTCATCTATAGATTTTCCCTTCCAGTAGATGTATCCTCCTTTCTCCTCCCTCACCTGCCCTTCACGAGCTCTTCTAGTTTCAGACAAAGCAGCAATATTGATGTTAAACTGACTCAATTCACAAGCAATAATGGCTATACGTTGCTCTGGTTGGTTGCTGTTTGAGTTGTCCATCAAGGTACATACATTCCAAGTTCCAAAGTTGAAAAGTTTCTTACATTTGTTGCATCTAATTCCTATATAAAGAAAGAAAATTAAATAAATATTAGACCCACTCAGCTCTAATACTAACGTGCTCTGACATCTTGTGTCAAGTTACTGAGGGGACACTGGTTAAATTTAAAATTTTAATGTATATTCCTACTTTGTTACTAACTCTTGAATACAACAATTAAAACAATTGTAGAAAAAATTTAGATTACTCTCTATCATTCTTTTTGCAGCTCACCAACTTGGAATAGATCATTTAACTTTTGGAAACATCCTACTAGGGCAAGGCCCCGTGAGTTCATACTAAACCTGCCTGGGGCTCTATTGGTTTTACTCCACTACAAATAATGGACTAGAAATTGACTTTAAACAGGAGGGAAAGTGATGCTTTTAAGTCACTTTACAGTATTGTCAACCCCAAATATTCAAAAATCATGAATCAGGCTCATAAAAAATCATGAGGTTGGCTTTAAAATCATGAGATTATGTAAAAATAATAGATTTTATGTTCTTTTTATTTGCCTTCTGCTTTTTGAGCCTTTAGGGTGCACTTGGATCACATTTTGAAGCTTTCTCCACAAGGACTAGAAACTTCATTTTTCTTTAAGAATGAAGGCTGAAATCATCACATATTCACTTGACTCCAGGAGCTGGGGCTTTAAGGGAAACAATTATCATGAGGCTCATGACAAAATCATAAGAGTTGGCAACACTGCTTTCACTTCTGTTTAAAAGCTAGTTACTTTACAAAAGTAAACAAACACAACACTGCAGTGATTGAGATGTGGTTCTCACAGGAGAATATTTAAAAACCAAACTCCAAGAAAATTCAACATTTTAAAGTTGAAAACAAAATTGACACTTTGTGGTATATCAGGGCCACAGTAGGCAGGAAAGGAAAATAAACAGGCACAATAGCTGTGGGGATCTCTTCCTCTTAATAAAAGTCGGAAGGTCAAATCTTCTAGTCCTTAATCAAGTAAAACTTCTATTGCCATCAGCGCCTCCACTCATAGATATGAATATGTGCTCAATAACTATATACTTCATATTTAAAAATCTGAGTCAGGCTATGCATTTTATATACATTGTCTTAGGGACAACATTTTCTGGTATATTCTGAACAGTGCTGAGCACACAGATGGGGCCCAGTGAATAATAGAAATCATAACAATAATTGTCGACTTTATAGATGCAATTCTGTTCTTTGTTCTGGAATTGGCCTGAATACAGCTGAAACCCTAAGAATCTGAGGCATAAACACATCTGATATTCATATGACACTCTCATTCCTTCCTTTTCTCAAACTCAGAACAAAATATGACAAAACAAAATGGTTTTCAGTTAAAATGTAAAATTTCACAGCGGCCATTGCTATACTACCCAGCCTGGGGCAGAACATGCCACCTCTTGGTGATCTCCTCTCACCTGATTCATTCGTTCTTTCTTCTGCTCTTGCACCAACAATCTTTGTCATCTGATTGGGTCACAACTTGTTACCCTGTAGCGTGATTATTGTGCAGCAGAGGGATTTGAGTTACTGCAAAAATGGCACACATTCACTTCAGGGGAGTAGGACATTCAGCTAACTATGGTTAAATACTATTTGTATTAACCCTTTCAATATTGGGATCCAGCCCATTGTCTTCAAGTTTTACTCGAATAAGGACTTCAGAACTTGGCCTATTGAAATTAACCACGAGAATCAACCGACTGTATGTAAATATTTCAACTATACTAGTTCCCAATATAGTTTAGACCAAGGTTCATTTTTTTCTTGTTATTGATTGATTTCTTATCCAAAATCCTGCTCATCCTGCATTGTGAATATTCGGCATTGAGTAGAAATAGAGTGAACTTTTGCATATTTATAACACAAATTCAGAATACAGATTCATAATTCAACATGTTACAAAATATCAAAATAAGTAACAAACTTAGACTGAGTTCCTTCAAGAGAGCTATGCCATGAAAAATTATAGAATGTGGTTACTAACCTAATTAATTTATTTCCATATAATTGTCAGATAATATAGGACACTGTAGCCAAATTATCTAAAGTATTTGCTTCTAGTAATTGTATCTGCATTTTGTTTTTCCATTTCTCTTTCAGTTTCTTTTGTTTATTTTCTTCTTCTATCATCTGTTTTCATTTTCCTTCAGCAATAACCAGTTTTCCTTCATCTGTCTTTCTATTTCAAAGTTTTATAAGCATATAGCAGGTTGTTAGTCATCAACTGTAATTAGAAATAGCAGCAGACAGCCAAATTCACTCACATTTAATGAGGCACAGAATACTCCTGTTAGGGAAGGGACTGGAGTTTACAGCATGACCTACTTTCTCCTTCACCATTATTCAAGTGCACTTCTCTTTACCATTTACACAGATTATTTCTGGCTAAATAATCATTCCCCTTCAATTCTAAAGAAGATACTTAATAGCTTCTTATCATGAAAGAACATTTTAAGTTAGTCCATAAATCTTCTTGCAACTTACATTAATAGTTTCAAATGCATCTTTTGAGGGCTTATTTAAAAGATGTTCTGGTGAAATAAAGAAATCTACTAACTTGATTTAACAATTAGAGTAGCCAGATGTATTTTGGCAAAAAGGTTTTGGGAAAAAGGTTTTAATGCCCATAATTTTTGTTCATCCTCAAGAAAAACTAAATCTCACTCTTGCAAGTCCTGGTGAGATAGATGGTTGAAAATCTATATTTAATTCACTCCAAATCCTTGAAAGGTGCCGATATGGCCTGTCAAAATTCCCTCACCTAAAATATCGGTAGTCTAAAGCCTTGCAAAAAATATATAACAGGAAGTGTGTTGCAATACTGCCACTCAGTGGTGACGGTGGATGAAAGAAATGACAAGAAGATGGAGGACAGGTATCTGGGTCCTTTTGATATTCATACTCACATTTGGGTGGCTGATATTCAAATTTATCCAAGTAGCGTGATTTTAAATTCAATAAAGTCCAATGGATCTTAGAAAGAGGATGATAGTGCAGTGAGAGAGTTTAAAAAGAGCTTATTACAGGATGTATGAAGTGACCATTTCTCTACATCAAATATGAGCCCATGTTTTACCCCAGGTCTATACTATTAAGGCCACTTAATAGAGTTGCTTGGCAACATTTGACAAAAAGTTAGAAAGCAGTAAGAAAATGGGGGAAAGTAGGTTTTTCCATATTTCCTTCGTTTTCAAATTTTCCTGAGAGAAAATCATAATTTGCTGACTGGACAATTTTGAACCAGGATTTTTCCTATGAAAATTCCCATAGGAAAAATTCCAATTTTCCATCCTGCCATAATCAAAGAAAAATCATAAAATCAGTCTGAAAATTTGTGTAGGTTACAGAGCACAGATTTAATTTGAACAAGAAAATAAATCACTTAACAGACCAAATTCTGCACCAGCTGCAGTTTCCAGATGATTTATGTTGATTTAATGTACAGTACATTGAATAGTCTAGTCTTGAGGTGACAGAGGCACAGCTGATAGCTGCAAGGTCTAAGAGAAAATGGTAGCAGTCTCCTAGCTATCCCCAGAGGGGAAAAAAAGCTGACTCGGTTGTAGCTGGTACCTACTTTTCTAATAGCATGTAAGAGTCTCACCAGATGCAAACCTGAACAAAAGGCAGACGCATACACCTTCACTCAAAGGGGAAGAAATTGCTTCCACTATCTCTTCTACTTCTTTCAGCCAACCACCACCACCTCAGTTTTACATGAACTTAAGCTCAGCCATGCCCCAACTTCTCCCAACTACTGAGTAATACAATTATTGACTACAGGCGGGTCAGTAGAGATAGAGATTTAAATCTGGATGCTGTAACCCATGTTTCATCACACAAACATGAGAACAGCTACAATGAAACGTAACAGATTCCTCATTTTCAAAGGAAAAATGTGTGGCAGATTCCATCCTCTCCTAGTTAATTTGGGCAAAGTAAAGAATAAACCACATCATGTTTATATGTTATTTGTGTGCATGTTTACACCCACCTGTAAAATCAGGAAAATACTGTTTTAACTATGATGCTTCTGTAAGGCTGTATTAGGAAAAAGACCTTTACTGAAGGATTAAAATTTGAAATCCCACATGCACAGAGGGTAGGAATACACCATAATTTCTATTTGGACCTTTTGATAGATTACTGTTTCTCTTTCCCCCTAGGTTTCTGTCACACAGGCTCTGTCAAGTACATTGTAAGCCTTCAGGCCTTAATTCCTCTCTTGTATTATATACCTCCTCATCCCCTGAGCCATTAAATAGCTCCAGGGCTATGCCTCCAGGGTACTTATTTTATTGCTAACTTTTTTTTCCTCTTCAATATTCTAAAAGCCAGATGGTGAGGGTAACATTCACTTCCTTGGATTTAATCTGCTTGGACAGGAATAACCTTCAGTCTGGATAATTTTTAACAGTAAATAATGAATTTATTCAGTGTTATAGACAAACCAGACTGACTTCTAGACAGAATCAACAACTATTTCAAAACTTTCCCATAGTTACAAAGCATTTGCAATTCAGCCTGGCTGCAATGAACAGCTATAAAATGTCGAACTGTCATTTAAAATGCAATACACCGCCGATGCTCCTGACAATACAAAGGAAGGCATTTTTACCTCTAATATTATTACTAATATTTCTGTTAGGGCCCTCACGGCCTTAAGTCCCATATCCACTCAAGACAAAGGGGTATGTCAATTCTCAATGTGCCTGAAGATTTAGCCCCACTGTCTGGACAGCCACCAGACCGCCAGGAGACACTAGATGGAGAATCCAAATAATGAGCTCAGTAAAACATCTTGGGTTCATCTCAGATGAAGTATAGTTTACTAGAAGAGAGAGCTTCATGGGAGTCTGATTTAGTTTTTGCCCATATGGAAAGATGACAATGCAAATATCAAATGGAAAGCTGCAGACAAAGCCAAATGTTGCACTGCAACAGACCTGCAGAACTGCAATTGTCATCATGTAAAAAGTCACTCACATTGCAAATGGAAACATGGCACAGCATGGAACCTGGCTAAGAGTAGTTACCTGAGCCAGGAGCTTGGTGAAGCACCTACAATGGAGAGTGAATGTTACTAGGCAGCTGGTCTATTAAGAAATATACTTAAAGGGCAGGATTCTAGTAAGCTTGTATAACTTTCCGTGATGTGCTATACGTTTTGACCAGGGAGCTGCTTTTCTCTTGTTATTTAGTAAGTCTACTTCTGTACCAGGCCAACCTGTCCTCTGAATATGTCAATCTGCTATGACTTTCAGGATAATCAGACAACATATTTGCCTACGAGTAAATAAAGCAAACAACTGAACTTGTATAGTTACTAAGAACTGCCTAGCAGGAACAGCTTTCACCTCCCGGATTTCCAGCTCCATCCAGGCAGCATGGCATCCCTTCTTCTATAATCCACACCACCTCATGTGTGAAGTTATGAGCACACATATGGCCACCCAACTCACAGGTGCAGTTGCAAAAATTTCACACATGTTAGTGTCCTGAGGTGCTCATTTACCGCAGGTGGCACCTCCTCCCAGCTGTTCTGGAGATTAGCTCTTTTCCAGATCTAATGCCTCCCCTTGCAGACTCTCCACCTGTTGTCCTCTATCTCACTTTGCAGCCCCTCTCTCACTTCAGATGCTACAACTTCCTCTTCATGACTCGGCCCTCTGACCAGGTCACTATGTGGTGTTCCCTTCCAGGATACAGAGTCTCTCTTGACCTGCTGTCCAGTCAATGCCATTCTGTCAGTGGCTGATGGGGGAACCCAGGCCTGCTCACATCTCTGGATTCCAGCTCAGGGACCCTACAACATGCAGCCAAGGTCTGTGCAGTCCTGTGCACAGAAGGTGGCTGCAGACTTCCTCACTGCCTATTTCTTACCAGCTTCCTGGCTCTGTACTAGCCTAACACACACCTGCTTAGCTGAGCTTCATCTTCCAATCAGGGGCTGCTTCTCCAGCCTAAGCCCTTCATGCATGGCCTATTACACTATTTGGCCCTTTCTCAGCTTCCTTACTCTTTCAGGGCTGTTGTGGGGCGAAGACCTCATCAAAATTAGGTACCACAATTTCACACAACTCATACCTAGCATCTTTGTAAATCTACCCAATACTACTTACTTAAAAAAATGCAAAAGAATACCTGGGCAAAATTCTGGTTTCGTTTGCTCTGTGGTTTCACTGCACTGGGTGGCTGGCTGGCATGCAGAGAAGTCAAGCAAGGAGACTCCACAGTTCCCTATGCAATGCATAAAGGGGGATTGTAGCATTGTGGACCATGAAGGCAGACCAGTCATAAAAACATCTTTCAGTCACAAAACAATTTTATTTTAGGTGGTTTCTAACTATTTCCATGACAAGATGAATATTTTACTTAACAAGATGGCATGGATATACCCAAGGAATCAGGATACATGACATGGATTTAAATTGACCATAAACTGACAAGGTTTGAACTGAAGGACAGCAATTTGCAGGCAATGAATACAGAATGACTCCTAGATTGTGTGTTGGATTCTGTATATTCCATCTTTGCCATTTAAGATTAATCCTCTGAAAAATGGAGGAGTGGCTTAGAATTGGATTACAAGCACCTAGACTTGCTGTAGCCAGAAGTTGAGAATAAGGCTGGATCAGTGCGTCCTTTCAGAATAAATTGGGTATCATAGAGTATATTCTGCAGCTGAGATTTTGCCTGCTGTACATAAACTTTAAAGATGCTAGAGCATTTTTCTTAAGAGAAAGGGTTTGCTCCCAATGTTTTCTCAATACCCCATAGTGCCTTTGTTGTGCAGGTATCACTCTCCATTCCAGAAAAGGCTGAATTTTACCGGTACCCAAAAGTTTATATTTTGCAAAGTGAGTGAAAGGCAATTGTAAATGTAAATATTATATCATGATATAAGCTGTAGTATGTTTTGAAATTTTCCTTTACAGAGCAAACAAAATTGAAAGATGAATAATATTGACTTGAATTGTTTTTACAACCTTATATGGGAGTTTATAATCCCATCAAGATTTTTCTCCCATCTCTTTGATTTAGTGTAAAGAAGGTTCTCACGGCACGACTTTAGAAGAAGAATGTGATAAGAAAGTTTTTAAAAATATTCTTTCCCTTTCCCCGAGAGATTTGTCAGAATTACAATCACAACTACTTGCTGGAAGCATTTTAAAAAGCCCATTGCATGTGTATTACAAGATATAGGCTTGCCATTTCGTTGAGATTTTATAGATTATATAGAATCATATTAATGACTCCCGGAATATATGACTTCTAGAATAGTTTACAAAACAATCAGCTTCCTATATTATCAAACTTTATGCCAAGTTAGAATTTTCCCTTACATAGTATCATATCTATTACGAAAGTTTCAAGAAAAGCAGATCTTATCTTCACATCCTACAATCTTCATGTAGCTTGCCAGAAGACACTGCAGACCAGTGGAGTATGATGATGTTGGCCTTGAATTCCAACCCTAAAAGGAGACAGAGACACACTATCAAATAAACCTGAATGAATAGGCTTTATCAGACTTTATCTGTTTTTAAAAGTCAGCATAATTTTCAAATGCAGGCCAGTAAAATCAAGATGAAATCTGTATAATGCCCACAAACAAGACAGTGTATTATTCTTTCTCATACAGATACCTGTATTCCTTAGATTTATAGTGTAATTTATAGAAATGAAAAATGCAACCCATCCTAACACATAAAATACATTTCATACCCCCAACATACATAGTTTTAAAATAAGCCAATAGGAAAAACCACTCCATTTCACTTACAAAAGTGAACCAAGCTATTGTTTACATATACTTTTGATTGCATACTATCAGTGTCCCTATGTTCCCTCTGCGCACCAAGTCCATGAACATGCATAGATTGCATACTGACATTTTTCTTGCCTCTAGTCACAAAAAAATGAGTCTAAGAATACTGTAGAGGACTCGATGTTTCCAGTTTTCTGTGGAAACTATTCCTACAAAAATGTAGCAGATACAATTGGAAATCTATGAGATGTTTGTCTGCATAAGAATGACATTTGAAAGGTATATCATGTAGCACTTAACTTACATTAGTGACAAGATTAAAAGTACATCTACACTACGAAAATAGGTCGATTTTATAGAAGTCAATTTTATACAATCTATTGCATATGTCCACACTAAGCGCATTAAGTCAGTAAAGTGAGTCCTCACTACCATGGCTAGCATCGACTTACAGAGCATTGCACTGTGGGTAGCGATCCCATAGTTCCTGCAGTCTCTGCTGCCCATTGGAATTCTGGGTTAAACTCCTAAAGCCTGATGGGGCAAAAACTTTGTTGCAGGTGATTTTGGGTACATGTCGTCAGCCCCCCACCCCCTCTCCTTCTATGAAAGCAATGGCAGACAATCATTTCGCATCTATTTTGGGGGGGGTCCCTTCCACCGGACCTGCTCAGCCTGCTGCCTGCCTGGATGATCAGAATCCCAGGCAGGCAGCTGGCTGAGCGGGGCTGATGGACGGAGCCTGGCTCAGCCCACTGCTGATCTGGGGCTCCGTCCACCAACTTCTGCCAGCCAGGGTCCCGCTCAGCTGGGAGACTTCCGTGAGGTTGATCAGGGTGCCTGGACAGACATGGCTATCCTCCTCTTAGAGAACCAAATGGGAGTGACTCCAGGTCATTCTCTTCTTTAAGTTTCATCTCATGGAGATTCAGTCCTGCTTGGAATATCATGTGAGCTAGAGGCTTCTGCCTCAGGCTGCTCTCCCAGCCGGCATTACCATGCAGTTGCACCTACCCCAGCCTGTCCCTTGCTTCCATGGCTCATGAAGCCTGGACAGTAGTAAGGAACAGTCCAACTTATGGAATGACAAATCCAGAACAAAGGATTGCACTCTATGGGCCACATTAAGATTATTTCAAAGTCCTAGATAGCATTTAGTCCCTATAAAGGGCTTCCTGCAACTTTTCCCTCACCCCTAACAAAAATGTTAATTTATCAGAGCAGCTGAAAGGGTAAGGAACTCGAGACTATAACTTAGAGAGAGCATCCATATTATTTAACTCATAACTTATATAATTCAAAGTAAAATGTCACAGCATGGTCTATTCTAAGACAAAAAATGCAGGAGGGGAGTCAGAAAAAGGAACAGTGACCTCTTCTGAACCTGAGATGTTTTGCATGTTAGGTGAACATGATAACCACTACACTACAGGACTTCTTTTTTTGCCACAGATTTTGCCAAATGCACTGGAATGTTTTCTCTAGCTATAGAAGCTACCTAATGCAATCTATGGCCTTCCTGCTCACAAAGCAGTCATGCCCCCGCCCAATGCTGACACAGCACAGAGTGCATGTGACACAGCAACCTGACTCGGGCAGGATCGCTAGTGAGGCATGACACTTTTGCCATTAAGCAAACACAGTGATTCTTTCCTGGCCTCTGCCACTGAATGCCTCCATGCATTATGCTGTGCCCTGTCAGTGCGGGAGGACTGCATGAGCTCGGAAAACATGTCATCGCAAGAGCGTTTTTTTCGCCTTCTAATCTGTAATAACCTCAGGGACGGAGATGATAGGGGAAACGTAGAAACATTCTGGGGTGACTGCATGATCACCTGTGCTGCTGAGTGCTGCTGAGTTTGTCATGCTGGCCAAACAGGAAATGAAATTCAGAAGTTCCCAGGGCTTTTCCTGTGTACCTGGCTAGTGCATATGAGTTCAAAGTGCTGTCCAGAGCTGCCACAATGGAGTACTCTGGAATAGCTCCTGGAGGCCAATACCATCAAATTGCGTCCACACTACCTAAATTCGACCCAGCAGTGTTGGTTTCAGTGCTAATACCCTCGTTGGGGAGGAGTACAGAAATCAATTTTAAGAGCCCTTTAAGTCAACAAAAATGACTTCATCGGTTGATGGGTGCAGGTTTAAATCAATCTAACGCTGCTAAATTTGACCTAAACTCATAGTGTAGACCAGGGCTAAGTCTACATAATGTAATTATCAGATCTAAAATAATATATTCAATAGCTGCCATTTTTCCCAATGATAATAATGGCTCAAGATACCCTCCATTTCGTTTAATTCAAAGTAGAAATTTCAGAAGTGTCTAAATAACTTAGGATCCCAAAGTCCCATTTTCAAAAGTGACTTATGCATTGGAGATAGGCTTCTAACATGTTTAGGCACATTTTGAAAATCCTATTAGGTGCTAGATTTTTACAAATATGAAGGTACCTAACTCCCAGTGATTTTAATGCAATTTAGACACCTAAATACCATTACAAATCTGTCCCTTAGGAGCCTAATCTCACTGAAAGTCAATGGGACTTAAGCTCTTAAATGCCTAACTCACTTTTAAAAGTGAAACTTCAGAGCTTTTGAAAATGTTACCCTAGATTTCATGACAAAACTTCCTCATGTCACAACAGTAGAATACAGTGAGCATGTAATTCACCCCTCTAAATGTAACTGGTTATACCTGTGCAATTCATGAGAATAGTAGACAAGTCAATGATTACTTAGAAGCAAGTTGCCTCACAATAATAAAACAATAAATAACAGTTAAAAACAATAATACTTCATCCAGGTATTTCATTCCAAAATATCATGCTTTTTTATCTCATAATACCAAGCCAAATTTATCCCTGATGCTATGCCATTATAGTCATAGTATATTAGAGATGAATTTGGCTCATTGAGTCTGATATGAAGCAGCAGCTTCTGTCTTTACAGGTTAATTATGGGCAGGTGTGAGTCATAGCACTTACATATCTAACTAATTTGCAGGCACAATCAGGCAGATGTATATTGCTCTCCATTAGGCCTGCAGAAGTTATTACTATTATGAATTGTTTGTATTGCAACAACACCCAAAGGCCTCAATCTGGATCAGTCCCCATTGTGCTAGGCACAAAAAGACCTGGTTCCAGTCCAAAGAGCTTACAAACTATAAAGAATAAGATGAGATGACACTTTTGAAAAGCAAAACCCCTCTGTATTAGGGCTGTGGTGGCAAATATGATCAGAGTTGGACATGGGTGGGTGTCCTGGACCTCTGCCTAATAGGTCAAAAACTAGGAGCTAGTGTTGGTAGTTATACTGAGTATTTATCCCTAGTTGTTTCCTTCTGGAAAGCTACAATTTTGGTCTTCAATGGGGTGCAGTATACACACCAGATGACCATGCAAATTACTAGTACATAACAAAACAATAAATAAATAATTCTAACATAGACTACCCTAGCCTCAAGATACTTGTCCAGGAATACTGTAATTATTATGATGATGTATAATTATCTGTATAATCAGTTTGGATAATTTGCTACTATATTAAGATGACACTTACGTCATCTGGCCCGTTTTATCCCTATATTTATTTTTTTCTAAAACATGATAGAAGTGTTTTCATTATTTTTTTTTTTGCATGTAAACATTCTCCTGCATTGTTCGCACTCCAGACACTGCAGCCTTGGGCTAGCTTGAGACCCAGAAAGTGACACAGACTAGAAGATTATTGAAAGCAAAGTGAAATTGACTGGAGTTTTTTTCATTGTCCAAGATAAAGGTAGTGTAAAAAATGGGGGGGAAAATACACAGCACTGGCGGAGATGAGCAAATTAGATTTTTAATGTTTCAGTTTGACTAATCTGAGGGGTGATTAGGAACACAGGTAAGGAAATGGATTTTGCAAAATATAACAGTGTCATTAAGTTCTAAATATGCTTTCCTAAAATTCTTTCACAGTCCCTCTCAACCAACAGGAAAAGACAGAGAAAATGCTAGTTGAGACTGCTAGCAGATCAACAAATATAGAAAGTAGTTCAACAAGGTCATGCCCACCTTCTCATGATGTGTTTTCTTCAATCAGCAACAAAGTTCAAGATTTTTGTTTTTCAACACATGTTGTATTCATCAAATGTGGTACATTTCACACAATTGCCTCAATTTCAATGGTTTGTGCTGCAGTCAGGCAAATAAAGAAAGTGGGATACTAGAGGAAAGAGAGAATGGCTTCTGGAGCAAAAGAACCTTAAAGGTTATTTACCTACAGTATTTTTATAGCTATTGATTAGAGATTTAACACCTTTATTTGGAATAATACTTTGGGCAGAATGTGTGACTGAACAGAATGTGGAAAGACAAATAGTTATGGATCTAGGAACTAGACTAGGACTCAGGAAATGTGGGTTAAATTCCCACCTCTGGAACAGAATTCCCATGTGACCTTGAGCTAATCACTTAGGCCTGGCTCAAAGCCTATTGAGGTCAGTGAGAAGATTTCAGTCATGGACATAATAAACAGGGAGTCATCATCTTCACCCAATTCCTCAAAAAGGAGAAAATGTAAGTAAGCAAGATAATAACCTCCACTGTACAGATCAGAGGTGGCTCTAGGTATTTTGCTGCCCCAAGCACAGTAGGCAGACTGCCTTTGACGGCTTGCCTGTGGGAGATCCCTGGTCCAGCAGATTCGGCGGCACGCCTGTGGGAAGTCCACCGAAGCCGCGGGACCAGTGGACCCTCTTCAGGCATGCTGCCAAAGGCAACCTGCCTGATGCCCTTGCGGTGACCGGCAGAGTGTCCCCCATGGCTTGCCGCCCCAGGCACGCGCTTGGCATGCTGGTGCCTGGAGCCGCCCCTGGTACAGATGATACAAATTTACCACCACAAGGAAAAAAGAAAGATTACAGACTGACTTGTTAACCTGGTAAATTTGTGGAACTACATTTTGGGCAGTAATTGACTCACTGAAGCAGATACACAGTATGCCAAACTCTCTCTTCAGTATTCATCCAGAAAGTCTCTTTTGGAATCTGCTATATGCAGACAGACCCCTGAGCTTGTCCAGAACCCCACTGCAGTCAATGGGGCTCGACATGGACAGAGGATTCTACCTGGCTGAAGCAACTTGCCGAAGCGGAATCTTAGTTTGCAACTGGAAAGACATGTAAAGGCTCTCTTCTAGTCATTTAAAATAATGAAAGAATTTTAAACATTCCACTAATCAACAAAAATACCTACAAAGAAAACTTTACTTACCATACATCTCTAATGAACGTGTATCAATTCAAGCAAAGCTGAACAAAACTTTACTTAAAAAAAAAAAGAATTCAAATGCAGTCAGACATATGCTATTCCTGTCTGGAGAGGTCAGTTAAATGCCAAACGTGTGACTAAAAGCTGAGTACATATTATTTAACATTTAATAGTTATACCCTGTAAGCTGACATATATTATATCTAACTGATGTACTTCATAACCACCATAGAAAGAGAATTAATAAAATATTTACTAAACAACCATGGTACATTAAGTTATAACTAGTTTTTTAAAAATACACTTACAGAAATAGCACAAATTGGAACTAGATTCCTCTTATTTAAACATGTTTTGATGTGAATGAATAAAGCATCAGCAGATAAAATACCTCTAAAGCTCTGGGATACACATTGAAGCTTGACAGAATATTACCATATGAATGAATTAGAAAAAAAATATTGTATATTTAAATGATTTTTTTTATCTTTGTCTAGTAATGTCTGATACTACATGAGTTGAGTTCAGAATTGTACATGAGTTCCTTTGAGATCTACTTCATAAAAATAAAATAGCACCTTTTGAAAGCTTTGGTGTAGCTTCTGGCAGATAGACTGTAAACTCAACAGAGTTCATCACAGGCCACCTGATGTCTGCTGAATAGTGGCTAATAATAAAGTAAGTACATGAAAGACTGTGTCTCCAGTGCTTTTCTACTTGAAAATCCCCTGCTGAATCATAAAAAGTGTGTGTTTTATAGGCACAAATCCTTCTTTACAGTATATATACACACCATGCAGAGCATTCTACCTACTATAAGAGGGCCAGACTCTGATATCCTCATTGATGGTGAATAACACCTTATTTCTTAAGTGGTCCCATTGAAGTAAATGGAACTATTCTTGGAACAAGACGATACTTGAACATGAAGTAAGAATCTCAGAATCTGGCCCAAAATAAATAATATACCTGAAAGCAACTCCAGCATTAGATAGTTATGTAAGCCAATAAAAAACAGCAATAACAAAACAAGGTACAGTGTAAATTACTGTATTGATGTAATGGTAATCAGATTTTCATCAAGTAATTAAAATATGGTTCCAAAGGCTATTCAGTGTATTTACATTTACCTCTAAATGGGTTTTTTCCCCACACTGAATTTTTGACAAAGGAACCTGTCTATTGTACTTTTATGAATTTATTAAAAGCATAAGCAAACAGATATGTTTCTAGAGGTGTCATAAACAGATAGCTAAGGGTTAATGTCTCTTTCACCTGGAAAGAAGTAACCTGAAATACCTGACCAGAGGACAAATCAGGAAACAAGACTTTTAAAATCTGGGTGGAGGGAAGTTTGTGTCTGAGTTCTTTGTCCTGTGCCTGTCTCTCTCTCGGCTATGAGAGGATTTCTGTCTCTTGCTTTCTAATCTTCTGTTTCCAAATTGTAAAATATAGTAAGGCAGTAAGGTTTATATTTTTTCTTTTGTATTTACATGTGTGTAGTTGCTGGAGTGTTTGGAATTGTGTTCTTTTGAATAAGGCTGTTTATTCAATATTTCTTTTAAGCAATTGACCCTGTACTTGTCACCTTAATACAGAGAGACCATTTTTATGTATTTTTTCTTTCTTTTTACATAAAATTTTCTTTTTAAGACCTGTTGGAGTTTTTCTTTAGTGGGGAACTCCAGGGAATTGAGTCTGTGCTCACCAGGGAATTGGTGGGAGGAAGAAGTCAGGGGGAAATCTGTGTGTGTTAGATTTACTAGCCTGACTTTGCATTCCCTCTGGGTGAAGACGGAAGCACTTCTGTTTCCAGGACTGGAAATAGGGAGGGAACACCTGGAGGAGGGAAGGGAAATTGTTTTATTCCCCTTTGTTGTGGGATTCAAGGAATTTGGGTCTTGGGGTCCCCAGGGAAGGTTTTTTGAGGGGACCAGAGTGCCCCAAAACACTCTAAGTTTTTGGGTGGTGGCAGCTTTACCAGGTCCAAGCTGGTAACTAAGCTTGGAGGTTTTCATGCTAACCCCCATATTTTGGATGCTAAGGTCCAAATCTGGGAATAGGTTATGACATGGTGGCAGTGGTGGGATAGATAGAATCCAGAAGCCAGTAGGAATATTATATTTTTCTTTTCTCTGCTAGGGGCTTTTTAGCAGAGAGGGTTTGGTTTTAAAAGGAACCAGAGAGAATTTTTTTTTCTGCTCTCTCTGGCAGTTGTGGCTTGCATATTAAGCAAGGAACCATTAAGGAGCTATTAAGGGTCTTTTGTGACAATAGCACTCCCATTGAGAGTCATTACCAGCACAATACACATGCAAATAAAGTGGTTTTTCTGGTTTACTTTACATTGAAAAATTAGCTAGAGGAAGAAAGGGAAAAAGGCTCTGTTGCTAGGCAGACTCCAGGAGGCAACAGAGCCTGCAGTTCAGACAATAAACACCAGAGGGCACCCCAACACAAGAAAACAGGAACCATGACTTCCAAGGAAAAAAGGAAGGCAGAAGAACAAATCAAAGAAGCTGAACACAGGCACAACTGGAAAAAAGACAAAAAGAGGTGGAGAAGAAAACATCAAACTGGCAGCCTACAAAAGAGAACAAGCAGCCAAAGAGGCAGCCCACAAAAGGAAACTAGAAGAAGAAGAGGTGGCCCACAGAAGGAAACAAGAAGAAGAAGAGGCAGCCTACAGAAGACAGATAGAACTCCAGAGGGACACCCACCGACAGGCCATGGAATTAGAAAAGGCTAAGCAACAGGCTCCAGCCAATCCTAACAACCCTTCGCCAGTACTTCTTCCACAGCACAGGAAATTTCCCACCTACAGGGCAGGTGATGACACTGAGGCCTTCTTGGAAAAATTTGAAAGAGCCTGTCTTGGGTACAGCATCCCTGAAGACCAGTACATGGTAGAATTGAGGCCACAGTTCAGTGGACCTTTAGCAGAGGTGGCAGCTGAAATGCCTAAGGAGCAAATGAACGACTATAAACTTTTTCAAACCAAGGCCAGATACAGAATGGGGATAACCCCGGATCATGCCCGTCGGTTATGACAAGAGGATAATATGGTAATACGCAATAGCCAACCTGGATTTGTCAAGAACAAATCATGCCAAACCAACCTGCTGGCCTAGTGGATAGAGGGGGAGCTTTAGTCATGATATATCTTTATTTTAGTAAGGCTTTTGACAAAGTGCCATATGACATTCTCATAAGCAAAATAGGGAAATGTGGTCTAGATCAGTGGTTCTCAAAGCCAGTCCGCTGCTTGTTCAGGGAAAGCCCCTGGCAGCCCGGGCTGGTTTGTTTACTTGCCACATCCGCAGGTTCAGCCAATCGCAGCTCCCACTGTCCGCGGTTCACCGCTCCAGGCCAATGGGGGCTGTGGGAAGGGTGGCCAGAACGTCCCTCGGCCTGCACCACTTCCCGCAGCCCCCATTGGCCTGGAGCGGCGAACCGTGGCCAGTGGGAGCTGCGATCGGCCTAACCTTTGGACGCGGCAGGTAAACAAACTGACCTGGACCGCCAGGGGCTTTCCCTGAACAAGCCGCGGCCTGACTTTGAGAAGCACTGGTCTAGATGATATTACTAAAAGGTGGGTGCATACCAAATCGAAAAAACATATTCAAGAAGTAGTTATCAATGATTTACGGTCAAACTGGAAGGACAAATCTAGTGTGATAGCACAGGAGTCTGGGTCTGGTACTAGTCAATACTTCCATTAATTAGTTGGATAATGAAGTGAAGAGCATGCTTATAAAATTAGCAGATGATACCAAGCTGGAAGGATTTTGTAAGTACTTTGGAGGACAGGATTGCAATTCAAAATGGCATTGACAAACTGGACAATTGCTCTTAAATCAACAGGATTAAATTCAATAAAGACAAGTGCAAAGGAAGAAAAAAACCAAATGTACAGCTACAGAATGGAGAATGATTGGCTGAAATGGATCTGGGGGTTATAATGGATCACAAATCGAATATGAGCCAATGCTGTGATGCAATTGCAAAAAGGCTTAATATCATTGGGGTTTTTAATAGTAGTACCATATGTAAAATACAAGAGGTAATTGTTCCACTGTATTCTGCTTAAGTTGAAGTGAAGTGTCCAGTTTTGGGTGCCACACTTTAGAAAAAGGTGTGGACAAATTGGAGACAGTCCAGAGGAGTGATTTTAAAAAATGAAAAGGTTTAGAAAACCTGACATATGAAGATACATATGAGGATACCCCACTGGCTAATCAGAAGTCATACAAGCAATTCCCTCAGACACTCCAATTTCCCAGTATCACCACTAGCACCACTCATAATGAGGATGAATCGTTATGAAAACCAATACCCCAGTAAAAAAAAAAAAGAAGAAAAAGTTCTCCCATTATCCACAAATCATGCTGTTCCCAATCCTTTAGAATCTAAAATCTAAAGGTTTATTCATAAAAAGAAAGAAATATAGATAAGAGTTAAAATTGTTTAATGGAATCAAATACATACAACAATTGCAAAGTTCTTAGTTCAGGCTTGTTTCAGACTTGATGGGATTATTGCTGATTTAAACCAATCAAGTCTCTGGAGTACAAACATCCCACCTTGGATGGGTTGTTCAGTCCTTTGTTCAGAGCTTCAGCTTCAAGCAGAGTTCCTCCAGAGGTCTGAAGCAGATTGAAGACAAAATGGAGGGGTTTCCAGAGCCTTTATATCCTCTGCCATGTGAAAGGACCCCTTTGTTCTTACTGTGAAAAATCACAGCGGCAAGATGGAGTTTGGAGTCACATGGTCAAGTCACATGTTCATGCATGACTCAGTTTGCAGGCAGCAGCTGCTGCTCACATGCTACCTTGAACATTCCCAGGAAGGCTCCTTAGATGTGGATTGGAGTCTCCGAAGACCCATTGTCAGTTAACTGTTTCTTGATTGGGCACTTATTCAGATTAGTCCTTTCTCAAGGAGCTGACCAAATGCTTCACTGATGCTACTTAGAATCAAACACATTGAGATACAAGTATATAGCCAATATTCATGACTTCAAATACAAAAATGATATACATATACAGAGAGCATAATCATAACCAGCAAATTACAACCTTTTTCATAGAACCTTACTAGACCTCCTTTGTACAAGATTTGGTGCAACTATAGGACCTTGGTTGCAACAATGATCTATACAGTCACAGTTCATGTCAATAATGTCACAGGGGGATCAAGCACCATGGGGTTCTGAAGATCCCTGGCAAGGAGTAAGTTTGGCAGCACCTCTGGGTAACTGGTGAGGGGCAAGCTTGACAGTTCCTCCGGACTCTGGTCAGCACCAGGCATTGGTCGGGTGGGCCAGTCTTCAGCTGCACCGCCAGTTGCCAGGGTCTCCCAGCCAGGAGCTAGGTCAGAGGCATCTGGCCTCTCCAGCAGCTGTGCTCTGAGTGAGCTCTGGCTTAGGCTTTTCTACTTCCTGTCCTGCCTGACCCTCTGGGGGGCGGGCTCAGATCTCTCTGGCGCTTCCCACTCTGGTGTCTGCAGAGGGTCATCCTCCTAATTACATCCACACGCTAATATAGGTCTACCTATTAAAACACGCAGACCTTTATGAGATGCACAACCAAGACAACTTGCCACATACTCTTGTATCCCCTTGCCCTCTCCTTCCTCCATTTCATTTCTTCCTTGTTTTGTTTATTTTTAGGATTAGAATTTTGCTTATATGTTACAGTTCTGGGAAGGTGGCAGTTCAGAGCCACACACTTCTAGGAGAAGTACTGAAGAGGCTGTGAGTCAGGCACGTGCTGCTCCATACGTATATGGGGTGCATACTCTGCACAAGCTGTAAGAATGGCATAGAGTGCTCCTCTTAGCTCACCATCTCATCTCAGGTAAGTTTTTCTCTGTGGATTTGGGGTCAGATAGAGGTTCCTCTTATGCAAAAAACATAAAAATAAAAAATACCCAGACAGCTGGGTATTGGAGCAAGGCAAAGTTGCTAAAGCCAGAGGCAAGAATCTGGGAGAAGCATAGCTCAGCAAATGGAGTCAGAATACTGGCTTGCTCATGCATGTCTTACTCTTCAGAATGAATCATTTTATATTACACATTTGAGAAGAGAATTCCATGCACCCTTCATGTCATACAATCATGATCATGCTTAATGGACTGAATTATCTTGTAATCCTGCACACCACAGAAATTCAAATGTTTAAATCGCATGTGCAAAATTTGGTAGGTGCTTTCAGCCATGGGCTTCTGAAATATCATTGGCATTTTTTCTGCCTCTCTGACTTTCACAATACAGGAAACTTGTGTAGGTTTCGGGTTCAGTGAAGCCTTCACTTCTTGTTTGTTTTTAAAAAGGATGCATTGCTATAAGAATTCTTGCTGTCAGAATAAAAGGTTTAAATATAAGATAAAATAAAAATAATTATTTCAGTATTGTATGGTGGCAAATAATTAAGCCCATAGTCAGTTGGTTAGTGGAATCGGAGCCACCAAAATGAGAGACCAGCTTGCTTATATTCTAAACACAACAAACACAAACATAAGACCTTTGAAGAGTGTGTGGATCCACACTTCCATATTGGTGGATTTCCTGGTGTTATCTATCTGTAAAATCAATAATCACTTGGGTTAGACTTACTGGGCCAGAACCTGACCTGCAGCCAAGGAACAATCAGCACAGATCAAGAGAAGAATTGCAAAAGTTGACTTGAAAGGCCACCTTTACATTCCCCTGATCTCAGAGTCGCTTTACACTGGCCAGGCTCTGGTGTACGTTAGAGCAGGCTAGAGGCTGCTCTAATGTACACCAGCTGCCATCAGCTCAAAGGGGCCATTTCAGCAACTGGCAATAAGGTGGGCATAAAGGAGTTACCTGGCTTTTTCCCCAGCCATACCCCCTATGCTAATAGCCAGGAGCAGTGGAGGGTGGCATAGAAGCTACTACAGTGGCTTTATACCACCTCTACGGTAGGAAAAGTCTCCAATGACTAGCTAAGTTAGCTTCAGGGCAGCTTTGCTCTGCCAGTTTTAGACTTGCAAAGCTGTCCCAAGGCATACAAAAATCAGGCCTATTTGTTTTGCCTTATAAAACCCCATATAAGACATGAGCCAAACAGGAGTCCACATCATTTTATTGAGGATTTACCATCGCTCAACATTTTATAGGTGACATCTGGCCAAGTTACATCTCACTGCATGACTCTGATAGCATAACATTTAATTTCCATTGTTATATGTAACTAGGGTTAGCATTTATAGCTTCTGTCTCCTGAAACACATGTAGTAATGAGGATCTAATGTCCCTTATATGAGGGACCATATGTCACCAAATGTCAAAATGTCACCAATGTGACATGGCTGGCAAAACTTTGTAGTACACAATGTGTTTGACAAGATGGAAGCTTTGTAACCTATGCAACCATAGCGCATCAGTGAATTGTTGTGTGAATTAGAGTTACAGTCTAACTTCCAATTTATCAGCTACATAGGACCAAATTTTCAAACTTAGACCCACGCATGCTCAAGTTAGATATTTGCACACATTCGATAGTCATGCAGAAATATCCAAGTAATTGTAAAGAGCCAGATTTTCAAAATTAAGATCTTTTAATATCCTGTCAAATTTTCATTGAAATTTGCTGACACACAGTGATATCAGTCCTCCCAGACATCACAGAAGAGTGACTTGCTGTATTTGTATACTATAAATTACAGTTGGTCCAAGTACAGAAAACAAAGAATTTGTGCACTTGGTTATTCATAAAGTTAAATGATGGAAATAGGATTCTTTGGATGAAGTGGTTTCTTAAGCAGATTTTGAGGGGAAAGACTTGGTTAGGTATCTTAGTCTGGAAGAAGCTATAAATGAGAAAAGAAAAAAAACTTCCAAAAATTTGTGCAACTCAAGAACTTTTTGACAAATATCTTAAAAATGACAAACTGGTCCAATGCATGTAAATAATTAGGCTTCTCTATACAAATAAGAGTATCTGCAGCCAAGATAAGAGCATTATCAAAGTAATCTATTAGTTAACATAACACCAAGAGAGTCTGGAATAGATATTTGGAAAAGTCATGTATGTAATACTATAGAAAGTGCCTAATGTATGATATGCAGAAATATATATATACTTGTATTGAGACAAAAAAAAAAGAAGATAAATTTTTAAAAACCATGTTGTGATGCTTGACATTATCCAGTACATACTTGCATGCCAAGAATGACTATTTTATAATAGAGTATTTTTCAGGATAGTAGTTCCCATATAAAAGTTATTTGTATGTCACTAATTCAGATTGCTCCTATATGGAGAAAGCCAGGGAACATCTGATGACTCTTAGAAAGCAGCATGTCCCAATCAGCATAACAGCTGGAAATGGAGAGGTTGACAAAGCGAGGAAAAAATCACAATAAGATATTAGATTTCCTTCACAAGAAATTTCTTCAGGATTAAGCAATCGAAAGAAGTCTCAGTGGTAAGTAGAGTCTTAGGAATAAATGAATAGCAGCATTTTATCAGCTCAGCCAAATTCAGTGGGAGTACTTGAAAAACCAATGCCAGCTTGAGAGATATTACCAGATATTGTAGTATCCCCCTTTTAAGTATAGGGAATCTCTCTGAAACCGGAATTTTAAGTGTACTCGTTGTACTATAAAACTTTCCTGAGTTCACTAACATCAAATATCAGTTGATCAGCAAATATACAGATTGAAACTTAACTGGTCTTTTTACATGCATATCACATTCATGCAGCTATTTATCAGTATCTCTCTTCTGTAGCACCCAGAGTACTAGGGGGTAGCAGCCACATGCTCCTCTCACTCACTCTGAGGCCCACCCTAGGTCCAAAGGGTTCTTTGTGCTCTTTGTATTGATGGTAGATCTCAGCCCTTAGGTTGCTGGCCTTCTAGAGCTGCACTAGGTTTTAAATATACAGTGCCCCCATACATGAGTATATAGCACCTATATTCTCTGGAACATTAACAACTTCTATACTTAAAACGAAGCAAGGACAAACCAGTCACAAGAAGGAACAAACACTTTACTAGGGGAAAAGGATAAGCTTCATTTGCATGTACAGGTGAGAGTGGGAACCAGATTAAGAAAAAGGCAGCAAAATTTCAAGGGATTAGAATTATTATTATTGTATTACAGTAGCATCTACAAGCGCCAACTGAGATTGGTGGCCTGACTCTACTAAGGTAGCCTTCTTGTAGCAATTACTTTTTCAAATAGATTATCTTAACCGAGAATGCTCTCGGCAGAAGATTAATACTGTGCCTTTCAGGATATTAAGTTTCAGTTTGCAATGTAATTTTAGTGTTTATACTGTTTTACAAAGTAGTAACTAGAAGGATATCTAGCCATTTTGCAAATCCTTTCTTCTGATGGTGCAGGTAAAGATGGGTGAAATATTTGGCTTGAACATTTTTACTAATAACATTTATATAGTTGAGCAAATAATTCACAATGAATAATTTGACAAATTTAGGTTCCTTTGCTTCCAGAATATCAGCTCACAGATCATCAGTTCTTCACATTTATTCAACAGTCTTTTTCTAGAAGTATTTTTTTTCAGGATTGATTGGTCCTGAACATTTTACTGTGAATAGTCCATATCCAAAATTCATGTGGTGATGCCTATTTATCAATGGTCAAATAAGTGGCATGGCATTGTTTCTGTTTGTCTCACTGCATTAATGTAACTCCAATATAAGGAGGTCAGCTTAAAGAAAATATCACCGCCTGGAGTTCTTCTATTATGAGGATTTGAAGGCTCCTGTAAGAGATTTATACTGATCCAAGTACGCCTAAGGCAACATGTGTTCATGTTCAATTGAATTTAAATATGCAAGCCTTATATGGATCTCTTTTGCCCAATTCTGCAGCCAATAGAGCTAGTGTGGGACAGAGTCCTCCATTCATGAATAAATCACACCGCTAAACCACACCGCAATGTCTTTTCCTTATATAACTTATGACCCACGTTATGAGGTTGGTGAATCCAAGTAAATCTATATGATTGCTCTTAAATGCATGGGGTCCTTTCCTACTGCATTATTACTATTATTTTATTATTATATTTGTACTGCAATAGCAGCTAGAAGGAACAGTCCGGGATCATGACACTATTGTGCTAGACCCTGCAGGCAAGTATAAGAAAATAAAGACAGTGCCCACCCCAAAGAACATGCAGCCTCAACTTTGCCAAGATTTATGCGCACATGTGTTTAATTTCAAGCAGATGAGTATTATCAGTGACTTCAAAGTAAGTATTTTAAGTAAATATTTTTAAATTCTTCCTCTTTTTGAACATATGGCATTTGGAATGACATAGAGAAATTACTTGATGTAGCTTTCTGTGCTTCCTGCTCCTCAAACCCAGCTACCCTAATATTATGTGTAAAGTAGCCAGTTCTTCCCCATTCACTGACTCATGTTATTTGGGGGGAATAAATGCAAAGGGCCTCAACTTGAAACAGGCTATCCCTGGCTGCATTCTGAAAATCCTCCTTGAGGATCTCAGCACTTAGATACAATGACAGGAGCTTTGTGAGAATCTGAGACAGTGATAGTAATGAGAAGGAGGAGGCAGTTCGCTTTCCCCTCTTCCCCCCAAAAGGACTAGCAAGAAGGGATTGTTTCTATCCATGCCATCACAGACTACTGCTTCTATAATTGTGATGATTAGCAGATGGGGCAGTGATACCATAAAAGGTGTGTGGCTGGCAAGAGGTGCTGAAGGCTAGATAGTGATGAGCTGGCAACCTCACAGTAGCATGTAATAGGACAGCAGGATTCAGGATATTGGGAAGTTTACCATGGACTTCAGTAGAGCCAGGATTCCACCCTTGGTGAAAAGAGAGGATTGAAGAGGCCTCTGTGACATTAGAATCTCCAGTAACCTTTATGGAATTGTTTGTAGAATTGCTTGGTTTCATTAGTCTTTCGGTTTTTCAGATGTGGAATACCAGATGGTATCTGTGTTTCTACCATGTACAAAGAAAATCTAGATGTTAAAGAGAGCTATTTTTCCTTCTTTTTAAAGGAGCAAATAAATAAATAAAACTATCATGCAGACTCCACAGTCTGGAGTATCTTTCTGCCAAAAGATGCCTATAAATCTAATTTCAGAGACCTAAACAAATGGCGTGATAATGAAGATACACAAGTCTTCACCATGAGATGAGTTAAATATCTAAATATAAGAATTTTTAAAATGAACAATTAGAAATGAAGGATATCTATACATCTTCATGCCTTCTACTGTAGACAACACAAGGTGTCAAAACCACAACACTGAGATTGTGGTAGCATCAGCAGAAATAATCGTAAACTACTTAGGGCAGGGTATATCTTCTTCATTACTTGTCCAGTGCTTACCTTCTTTATTCATTTATGCATCCGACAAAGTGGATATTCACCCACGAAAGCTCATGCTACAATACATCTGTTAGTCTATAAGGTTTCACAGGACTCTTTGCTGCTTCTACCTTCTTTATTGAGATTTATAGGAACTACCATAATAGAAATACATAATACTGAGTAATTAACCCATAAGCGATCAGCTATCTGTCCAATTCTATAAACAATAGCATCCTCTTTGACCAAACGGGGTTCAGTCAAGGCTGGATTAATTTGGTGATACTTATAATTAGGCTACACATCTTGCTAATTGTTTAACTTGATTTCTCCACCACAGTAATTTAAGTTTTTAGCAAAATTTCAAGAGCCTTAATATTTTTTTGTAGTGAAGGATGCAAAGTCCCCTTCTGTTGAACCTTCAGTACAAGCTTTTGAAGAAGAGGAAGTGCTGCTCGTCTACTTTCCCCCAACATCCTGAAAGGATCACATGGTCTAATTGACTTAACATAGACTGAGGGATGAAGGAAAGTCTTGAGTTCTGCTCTCTCCTCTGCCAACTTTTAATAATAGTTGGCACTGATCTATATAAAAATTCACGTAGTTTTTGACATATGCATATTTAGTTTGAAAAAGTGCAGCTTTTTGTGCACATAATTTTTATCACAATAAGGGAAATATTAATTGCCTCAATTGCTTTAAAAATAGAGGGGTTTAGAGAATAAATATGAATAATTAGACTTTAAAGAAACTTCCAGAGAATCTCATGTCTTTATAATGTTCCTCTGATTTTTACTTGAATTCTTTTCCTCTTCTATGAGTATTTTGCCAGATAGCCTTTTCTTTTCCTATAAAAGGAATGAGTCAACTAGAATAATGTATTTCTGCATAGAAACAAGAAATAATAATGCTGCCAGGTTACTCTTTTTTTCCCCAGCTTATGTTTTACAGTAGAGTTTATGTTTATGATTTATTGCAAACTCCTCCCCTCCAAATTGATATTAAGTTTTAACTTTTAACTTATAGTTTCAAAAATACAAAATTAATTTTAACATAACAGCTTCTGGTTTAGATATTTTCTCTAGTTTTACAGAATGTTAATAAGACAGTTCTACTCAGAGTGCACTTTATTTTTTCACTAATAGACTGTTTTCTATTATTCCAAAATAAATACATACAAATATCTTAACCACCATCATTGTTCCTTGGTGCTTTTATTTTGATCCGGAAAAGGGTGCTCCCTACCCCTTTTTTTCTCTGCTATATTGATTATCTTCAGTATTTCTTTTCTAAAGTACTGTCATGGCCTCTGTTTTACAATGGTGTATTTCAAAAGAAGACTGACCTCTTATGACCCCATCAGGAGCATAAATGTAGCTGGATTGTACGCGAAGAGCTGATTTCTATTACAATGAACACAAAGAAAGTCATTTCAAAAGGAGGAAAAATATTAGCTATTTAAACTCTCAGTCTTTCCACTCCCTAATGCACCTCTCGCAGGTGGGTTTGAGCCCCCAGAAGGGAATCAGTTAGTCTGGGCAGAGGCAGACTCCTGATTCAATGGGAGAACTATTCAGTAGTCAGGGGAAGCACTGACCACCTGCATTAGTATCCTTGGCCATGGCACTGCAACCCTAATTCTCACCCTGTGCAGAGGGGAAGCCCGGGGGAAGGGCGGAGGGGAGGCACTAGAGTGTGAACCTGCCCCACATTCACCACATAGCAGTCCCACAGGGCTGGGCCCAAATGCCCACTCCAGAAGTTGTCACCTGGTGCACAGGGTCGCAACACCACTCAGGCTTGGCCATCAGGACAGAGAGGCGGTCAGGCCAAATTTTAGTAAGGATCACTGTGCCACTCAGGTTTGGCACCCCTGGTTTCATGATTTCTCTTGCTGAAATTGAACCTATGAACACTCACTAAAGCCATTGCTGCAGTTAGGTGACCTTTAAATTGTTCCTTGTTTAGGCTGAACATTTTTATTCAACAAAGCCTCCTGCCTCTTCCCTGTCACTGTCCAATGGATCTACTGCTGTCTCCTCTCCTATTAACCTTCCAAAATAATCTTGCCAATTCATTCCTTGAGCTCCACCACCACTATGGTCCCCCTCTGCCCCCCATCCCCAACCTTGCAAGCACCATGGCAGTCTCTCTGCTTGGTCCCAACTACTTAAATCCATATCTCACATGGCATGCCGGGCCCTCAGGCATACACAGCCACAGAATGGAAACACTTAGGTTACCAAAGGAACTGTGCACTTGCAGGTTTCATTGATTTCCATGCTCAGGATCTCTGAAAAAACAGACCACTTCTTTTTGGTGAATATGGATTTAGATGCCAGATCTTAGGTATCCAAAACAAGTCTAAAAATATTGACCTCTATTTTAATTATATTAAAAATAAGAAAAAAAAGAAAAAGGGGAGTTTGTTGGGAAATTAGTTAAAAGGCAAATGCATTATTTACTACAGTGTATTTCTTTGTATAACCATTTCAGCAACTTATGTGTGGCTGAAATAGGTCCAAAGAAGCTAAATGACTGCATGGCTTCCCCTCGTATGGTTTACTGTTCTTTTAAATTTACCATGCTGTATTACAAGAACTGGTCCCTGAGTGAACTGGCATGTCACATCACTCTATTGATTATAACGTTCTATTGGGGGCAGGGGGATGTTCTTTATTCACTGGCAAATGTTTAATTTAAACATAATGCTCTTTGTAACTGAGGTTGTGTTGTTTCTTGTGATTTTGCAGTAACTATGGTAACTACTCATTTTTGTACTGAATAAAAGAGTGTTATAAATCCATGCAACTTGGTGGCACATAAATTAAGACTGCCTCCAGGAACAAGCATGCCAGAGTTCAGAGTTTTCCCACTTAGTTTTAAATTGACACTTTCATTCTTGATGAAGAAAGTGCCTGTCTCAGCTCAGGAAAAATAGATTTGTCCCAACTAGGTAGAAAAGGTCATTCAGTTCACTGCACAAAACACAGGTGCTGATGGCTAGCAACCAAGGATTGAGTCAGTGAGGCTGAGAAAAGAAAATATCAGAATTACCTTTTAAAAAGTGATGGCAGGAATACCAGCCAAAAAAAAAAGAGAGAGAGAGAGAGAGAAGGGAGGAGGGAGTTAAGGGTGAAACCAGAGATGAAATGTACCTGCTTTCTGTAGAGAACAATTTAACTCCTAGTAATGAGAACACATTTTGACAGCTGAGGTGTAGATTGTTGTTTATAGAATAATTGAAACTATCTACAGAACACACCTTATCAGTGCCATCCCCTCATCAATGCAGCCATATTCCTTATGGTACATTTTCTAGTGCCTAGTCCAGTCCAGAATAAAATCTCAAGAGGTGGAGCTTTCATGACTTCCTTTGAGAAATCATGTTTGCAGTGTAGTTTTAGCCATGTTGCTTCCAGAAAATTAGAGAAACAAGGTGGGTGAGTTAATTCCTTTTATTGAACTTACTTCTGTTGATGAAAGAGACAAACTATTGAACTACACAGAGCACTTCTTATTCCATAGCTTAAAATATCTCAGTGTCAGTTTTTCCTCCCGAGGTTCAGTCTAAATTTTCCCTCTCAATTTCATTCTATTATTCCTACTTTTATTAGTTTTCGAAAAGGGACAGAATTTCATTTGAGGTCAAATTTTGCAAAACTTTACAATTTTCCTTTTGCCTTTTTCTCCTATGCATATGTCACCTTACTGCATTTTCAGTAAGTCTTTATTTCAAATATATCCAAACTATCTGGGCCTGATTATGATCCCTCACCTGTGCTGTACTGGTGCAATTCCATTGATGCCAGTGGAGTTACTCAATCTATACAAGTGTGAAGGAAAGGAGAAACAGGCTTATGTCTAACTGATATAATAATACATGTAATGCATCTCGATTTCTTTTTTTATTTCACAAAAGCTTATGAATATAGGAATTGCCAAATTATCAGAATTTCTAAAATCCAAACTACAGCTTATCTCTAAATTTTACCTTTTTGTACTTCCTGAAATAATTCTTTTTTCTTCTTAGGCTGCAACTTGTGTATAAGTATTGGCAGCATTGGCACCTTGCAGGTTTATCCCTTCAACCTCTGAAAGGCACTATCATGGATTTTCCTGCTCTCAGTCATGTCTTATCCAAGCTACTCATGTTTAGCCCTACTAATATTTCCTCTTAACCATTTGATTCTGATTCTACTATGTATGCATACCAGCAACTCCTATTAACTTCAGTGGCAGCTGCTTTCATATAGGGATTGCATAACTGACCCATCAGTCTATTTCAGCTTTAATAACAGTACCTTTCAAAATAATGCCTCAATAAATATCAATGTTTTGGTTTACTTTTCTCCAGATTTACCATATTAGTTGTATTGGATGGCCTCCATCTCTCTCTCTTTTTCTTTTTTTTAAACAGTACAAACCATTTTGGTCTGTTGAACAAATTATTTCTGGAGAATAGCTCTGAATATCTCTGACAGAAATAGTAACAGCATTATTCACTCTTATTAGAGATGGCACTAGCTATTGTGTGATAGGGACCATACATCCTCACGTATATCAGAGAAATCTTGCAACAAACCAATTTCGCTTCTTTATATCTCTGTGTTTTAGATTCTTACATAATTGGTCAGTGTTGGTGCATTAGTAATAAGCCACAGAAAGGTGAATACCCCCCAAGAGATTTATAGGAAGGCAAAGGATGAATTAAAGCTAGTTTTGACAAAGCTGCCAATTCATGCACCGTGCTCTCAGGGAACATTCTGGTTTTAGCAGGTTTGTTGCAGAGTCAGATCACTGCTTCAGTGGTACTCTTAAATCAGGCAAAGCTTAGTGGAGATAATGCCAGATCAAAGCAATATTCCCTGCTCTGATTCACAAGAAGATGCCAAAACTGGGAAGACTTTATTGCCAAAATTCCAGGTCATGCTGATGCCAAGATCTTTCCCTTCAGTATGCCTAGGGTGGCAAAGAATGATGAAGAACCTGATAAAATTACAAGTTCCCCTCACAGGAACTCATCACAAGAGGAAAAATAGGTGCAAGAGACTGAAGGATGGAAAAAGAGGAGGAAGTCTAGAAATGCAGAGAGAGAATATAAAATCATAGTATAAAAGGGAGGACTGCACTTGTGTCTCCCATCTCCCTACCTGTCAAAATATTCCCATTCACTCTGATACCCCTTCATAACCATACACTATGACCTTCCCTTTTTCCTCCATTCATGGGGCAAGCATCCTGATTTTTCAATCTAGTATTCTATGCTCAAGGCTGGTGAGAAGGGGTGCAGGGAAACTCATTTTGTCTCCTCACTGCTTTGTGTCTGTGCAGGGGCCAGCCACAAACCCACTAGTCTGAACAAGGACCACATGAACTGCTAGACTCCCACATGGGACAGATTAGAGAGAAAGAGTAGGACCTTCACAGCACAGGAAGTAGCACATACATCCTGCACCCCAGAAACATGTGACAATGGTCCCATTCCAGCATATACTCACCTAGATTTGACCAGGATGCCTTTGGAGATTCATGTTTCTGCATGACCCATCTATAGCCTCTATCAATCTATTTTGTGGTCTTTTGCTGGCAGTCATCACCACAGCATCTGAGCACAGAGCAAGCTGTGACTGAAAAGCTAATTAAAGCCCTTCATGTCAATTGTTACCTTAATGTAATGGGGGGAAAACAGCTACAGTTTTAATGCTTGCAAGTGTTATTTATGCAACTGGTCGAGGGACAGTAATGTTACATGCAGCCCAGTATGTTTTTATATTTGGAGAAGCAATGTGAACAATAAGATACAACACAGATAAGAGGAGGAGGAAGGCACAAACCAAAGCACTGAGGAGTCAGGAAGAATGAAAGGAAAGACTGATTAATACCTGGCCTAATGATCCATCAGGGGAGGTGTCATTGGGAGAAAGGATACAGGAGGGATGGGAATGAAGCATTTAGGCATTCCAGATATCTCTGAGAGGACTAAAACTGTCAGCATATACACAGACATAGATTAGATACTCTATTTATTTTTCTAATTGTATCCATTAGGAGTTTGGATTTACATATTCTACACAATAAATTTGCTTCTGACTGTCAATTTCTTGCATGAATGCAATTTTACATGACAGGAAATAAATATCTGGAATACTCCTGGACTTCTGGGGGTACTCTGATCTGCACATGTAAAACTCCCATTAACACTAGCAAACATAAAGAGGAACAGTGAGAAAGGAATACAGCCCTTTATTTTTCATTTACTGTTTCTGGCAGCCCAGGCTGTCACTTCGAATTTGAGGGGGGGAAATTAAGCTAAACCACAGTTTAAACAAAAAAAGAAAAACTGAAGCAGGATCTATGGACTCGTGTCTATGCAAAAACTGTTTGTGATCCATGGCATCAATACTTGATCTGATCAGCTATTTTATTATGCCGAATGCTGTAAAGATCTATAGGTTAGGTATAGGAATGTTTACCTTGCATTTTATTGAGAGGTAAAACTAACTGAATTTTATACTTAATCATCCCCAAATCCCAGGCTCTCTGTGCTGATCTCTGTTTTGATTTAAAATAAAATTCATTTTCTGGTTTGCTGTATGACATTTATTTTAAACTTGATTTAGAGACTTATGACAGGGATATAGCTTTTCTTGCTGACCACTGCAGCAATTTTGGTCCCTGTGGTGATTTCCACAACATTGCAAGTGGGAAGAAATACTCCTATAAAATCATATGACATCCTTACTTCAGAAGCCAAAACATATGTTCTTAGACTAAGATGTCTGAGTTCAGTACCAGGAATGAGAAAAGCCCAGGAGGTTCTGGACCTTGCAGTATTCTGAGGAACCGACACCATGTTTCAATTCAGTGCTGCTTAATTTTGGAACAGAGACTATTTGTTGACGCAACAATGAAATGATCACCACCACTATGGAATCAGGCAGAGCCGCTGGGTAATTCACCAAGTTTACAGTTTCACTTGTAGAGACTAAATTTGACATCTGATTGCAACCACAAATAAAAATGATTTCCTCTGGTGAAAATTGGTCTACACACCATTGCATTATACTAGAGCTGCACCCAGTATTCAAGGTATGGGCATACCATGGATTTATATAGTGGAATTATATTTTCTCTCTTATTATTTATCCCTTTCCTAAGGATTCCTAACCTTGTGTTAGCTTTTTTGACCGCCACTGCAGCAAAGTAGATGTTTTCAGAGAACTATCCATGCTGATTCCAAGATTGCTTTCTTGAGTGGTAACAGGTAATTTAAACCCCATCATTTTGTATGTGTGGTTGGGATTATGTTTTCTAATGTGCATTACTTTGCATTTAACAACATGGAATTTCATCTGCCATTTTCTTGCCCTGTCACCCAGTTTAGTGAGTTCCCTTTGTAACTCTTTGCAGTCTGCTTTGGACTTAACTGTTTTGAGGAATTATGTATCGTCTGCAAATACAATTGTTTCATGTTCTTTATGTCATTTGAAAATGAAATGGAGCATTAATCACTTATACATTAATGAATATAGAACTCTCATATTTTAATGGGTCAGTGGAAAAAATTACCTTCTTTAGCAGTTTTGCTTTGAAAGCACTTCCCAAGTAATTAACTTCAAGCAACTGATTTTATTCTATTAGTGTGGTTCTGACTACCTAATTCTGCTTCCACACTCAGTTTCCAGAATATTTCACATAGAAATGGGCTGAAAAGCAGTGCGAGACATGCTCACCTAGAACTGCTGAACTGTCTGGCACTTCTTTAATCACAGAGCAAAATCACAGTGCCAGAAACCTTTATTTCATGTTTCACATTATGGAAAAAAATCCTAATTCACTGTCTCTTACCCATACAAAAAGAATAATGTAATAGAAAGTAGCCCTTATATAGTGTTGTATGTCTTCAAACACTTTACAAAACATTAATCTGCAACACTCTTAAGGTTTGTATTATTATGCACTTTTTAGATGTGTCTATCTTATATGGTAACTTATATGGCCTTCATTACCTTAACACTTCACAATCTTTAATGCATTTACCCTTACAACACCTCTGTGAGGTAGGGAAGTACTATTATCTTCATTATACAGGTAGAGAACTAAAACACAGAAACTAAACTACTTGCTGTCTTGGGATTCTCTGCTCATCACTGGGCTGCTCCCTCATGGCTACATTGTGGAAGCAAGCGCTCCTCTGCTCTGTTGCCACCTTACACCATTCGCTCACCTCATAGTCTGCCTATCTCTCTGTATCATGGAGTGCTCTCTCTCTTCAGGACTCAGCCCTCCAATTAAGTCATTATATAGTCCCCTTCCAGGGTTACCAAAATTCCTCTGGACTAGCTGTCCGGTTGGCATCTCCTACAATCCTGTGCCACTTCCCAGTGACTGGTAAGAGAACCCAGGCCTACCCACTACTTTGGATTCCAGCCCATGGATCCAACAATCAGCAACCAAAATCTGCACAATCTCCAACCTCACTGTTCCTTCCCTGAGCTGCTTCCTATTCTGCCTCCCACAGGCTTTCTCCTCCACCATTCCAGGTAAAGCCTTCCCTCAGAGCCAGGATCCCGGAGCTTCTCTCTTTCTCTGAGTTTCCTCCTTCTCCTTCTGCAAGCTCAGAGAGTGACTACTGTTTTTCACACTGCACCCCTTTTCTGCTGCAAACTTCCTGGCTTTATATCTTAGCCAGCTTCTCCCCCAGCTGGGCTTTAGCTGCTATTAGTCATTTTCTGTCAAGCCAGACGCTCAACCAGCTGCAACTCAATAGGCTAATTGGCCCTATCCACATCCCTTTAGCCCCTTCAGGGCTAGCGTGAGGTAAGCACCCAATCACACTTGCCCAAGGACACATATGAATAAATTCAATGACAAAAAATATTAACTCAGAGAGAAGGTTGGTGGTATGTTATCCCCTTGCAAAACACTGAGTTGAGCAAAACTCAAATGTCTCAAAACCAGGAAATGCAGTTACGGTTGCCTATGCAATCTTAACACTGCCCTCTTTCAGCAGGGCCCCAATATACCCAGTTAATATACACACCTTTACTCTGCCAAACCTTCATTTTGTATTATCTGCAAATATTACTGATAATATTTGCAGATAACACAAAAATTGAGGGAATGGTATGCAATGAAGAGGATAGGTCACTGACACAGAACAATCTGAATCACTTGGTAAATCTGTGTGCAAACAAACAATATGTATTTTAATATGGCTAAATGTAAATGTATATATGCAGGAACAAAGAACCTAGGCCGTACTAACAGGATGGGAGACTCTATCCTGGAAAATTGTGACTGAAAAAGATTTGGAGGTCATGGTGAAAAATCAGCTGACTATGAGCTCCCAGTGTGATACCGTGGCCAAAAAAGGCTAATGTGATCTTTGGATGCATAAACAGCGGACTCTCAAGTAGGAATAGAGAGATTATTTTGCCTCTGTACTTGGCACTGGTGCATCCACAAAGCACAGAAAATTCTAAGTTTAAGTCTCCCCGGAAGTATTCACATGTCTAATTTTTTCTCCCCACAAATACTTAGAATACATTCCCCCAAAACTATTATTGCCACCCATGACTTACAAATTGTAAAAACATCCAGCCTCAGTCCAAAATTCCTTTTTCTTAGTTGGAAATTTCTGATTAATTTATTCTTAATTCCCTTAATTCACAGTAGTCAATCTCAATGAGATCTGGGATTCATTGTGGGAGGGATAGCTCAGTGGTTTGAGCATTGGCCTGCTAAACCTAGGGTTGTGAGCTCAAGCCTTGAGGAGGCCACTTAGGGATCTGGGGCAAAAAATCAGTACTTGGTCCTGCTAGTGAAGGCAGCAGCAGGCTGGACTCAATGACCTTTCAAGATCTCTTCCAGTTCTAGGAGATAGGTATATCTCCAATTATTAAAAATTTATTCATCCAGTCATAAATACCTCTCAATTTAATGATATAAGGCAGCTGAGGAAAATTGTTTTAACTTGGAAAACCCTCTATGATCCAAATTTGGGGTCATATGGCTAACCACTCCATGAGGCACATCAAGTTTCAAAGCAATCCAATTAACCATTTGGATTTTGGAACACTTATAGGAGTGTAGCTTTAAGCATATAGAAAGGCAGGAATGGAAACCCTCTAGCCAATTTTCTGTATTGGCACATGTGCATTATAAAAAAAATTACATAGTCTTAAAACCATCATCAGTTTGAGTTCCCTAAAGGTTTAGTGGATGCCATGCACTACCTTTCGTAAAACTCAGCAGATTGAGACCATTTTGACCCACATCACATCAGTAGTTAGATCTCTAGCTCTGCACAAAAAACCCAGCTAGAAATTTTTTGAAAATGTTTTTTTTTCAGGGCTTATATCTCCACAACCCCAAGCTCAAATGACATGAAATTTGGATTCCTAATCCTAACCAGCACCTGGCTGAGGCACACCAAATTTCAAAGGCATTGGACTGAGGAAGTCAATTTTAGAGGACTTAAAATACTCAGACTTTAAACAGAAGTCATGGCACAACCTTAACTATAGCAGCGCTGCTGCCCCACTACAATAATGGTCATATCATATTAAAAATTGAAAAACTCTTCATACACAAGATGCTCTGTAAAGACTTGCCATTCTATTTTTTTTAATATGGAAAAAATAGCAATAATAATTAAAACCTTTATTGATCTCCCTGAGAAATAAATTCCTTAATCCTTGAATCATTTGCTTAATCCTTAATTCCTTAATCCTTGAATCATTTTATAGTAGCTCAGAAAAATTTTAAATATCTGCTAGGCCATGTCATTGTACAGCATGATATACAATGGAATATGTAAACTGCTCAGAAAGAGTAATACAAATATCTAGCAGTTTATAATGAAAATATATGTTGTTAAGAACAAAATCAGGGCCAGCTGTTCAGTATAGAAAACAAGCAGTGTGACTCTCAAGGGAGGAGACTAAAGAGGACCAGATACTGGTCTCACTCCAGATTTAGATCAATGTAAATAACTCCACAGACTCCAACTTGTAATAGTTTAACTGAGATCAATGTCCAAACTTATATGATTTGACTTTCAGTTTGTGCTGTATTCCAAAGCAGCATAATTAAATTTTGGTTTTGGCTTAGTCCAATTATATACCAAAAGACTTAACAACACACCTATATATTGCACAAACCTACATTAAATCCAAGGAGCAGACAAGTTGAAAAAATTGAAATGAAATGTGAAATGCCAAAATTATACCAAGAAAAACAAAATAATAAAAAGTGTTGTAGTAAGTGATCAAAATCCAGACTGGCTCCTAGATGTTTTTATCATCCTGCTGTATAGCTCTTTTTCCTGTGTAATTCTGACCATTAGTTTTCAGCCCCTTGAAAAGTTCAGCTGGGAGAAACAGAACTGAAGATGAATTTTTAAAAGCTCATCATCAAAAGCATTATATAAATAAATGTACACAGAAAACCCCACAGAAGCTGTGGTTCCTTTCTAATGCCTCAATTTCAGAAGTAGTCTCATTATTTCTGTCTCATTCAGCACTATCTATTAAGCATCAGTATCAAAGATTATCTTGTGTCAAAGGCTTTGTACTTTTTCCTTTAAGAAAAAACAAAACTGTTCATATAAAGACTTTGACTAAGTAACTTGTTTCATATATAACACACAGTATGTTTATTCTAGAAAGTCTAACATAGAAAGAACCTTAAAAAGAAGGCAGAACCTATTACCGTTGGAACTTCAGGAATGTTCAGTTCCAGATCAGAACTTCCCTCTTGCCACGACAGTAAGTAGAGGAGCACAAAATACTGTTTTGTTACCTTCTGTACTATATGGCAAAATTTTATTCGACAAACATTGGCTAACTACATGCATTCATAGAAATAGTTCATTCATTAACTCTAGGACATTATCAGATAAGACAGGTAAAAAGACTCAGAGATTTTCAGAAAACCCTTCCAACACAAGTCTAATGTACTTGCACACCATCCTTTTTCAAAGATTGTCTCTTAATATGTTTGCACAGTGCCTAAAACAATGAGGTTCAAACCTCATTCGTGCTACTGAACACAGTAACTAAAAATAATGGCCCCACAATTCACTTCTACCATGCTATGACTAAACATTTTTTTTTATTAATGATCTTTTTCTATGAGTATTCCAAACTGAAAGTTTCTTCTTCAGCAGCAGTTGATTAATAATATTCTACTTCGGAGAATCCCACAAAAAATTGCCTGTTCCAAGATGGCTGCCATCTATTTTTACTCAGAGAGGCTGAGGCCACAAGCTGCACTTGGCAAAAATAGCTAGTCCTTTCATTTTCCCTCTCCTCTCTGAATCCTGGCAACATAGTGTGCTACCTTCTTTCCTGAGAGCAGTTTGACTGACTCCCATTGAGAATAATATGAGATGATGGAATTTTGTAAGAAGGCAATTCATGAGTTTCTCATACTGAGAAAATTTTATGCTTCAGTTTCTATTGACTGATAATTTTTCAGTTAGGAAGAATGGCAAAAAATATAATTAAACAAATATTTATTTTCAAAAACTATTATTTGCACCAGATCGACTCAACTGAGAGGTGGAAACTGGGGGTGTATATGTATGCAGGGGAATGTAGGAAGGAATACAAGAGGGAAGGGGAAACTAGAGTATATGCTCTGACTGCTTTGTATGTTCCAATGATGCAAAGAAAGAACAAATCTAGCGTGACTGGGCAGTACATTCTGGCTGCTTTGCATTCCAGTTAATCTGACAATAACAATATTAAAAATATTCCAGAGATATTTCTTATCTACAGATAATCAGAAATATTACATAGTAGCATTCTCCTTGGATTTCTTGTTTTATGTTTCTATATAAAATTTTTAATTTAAAAAAAAAAAAGAAAGAAAGAAAATTCCACATGGAAAGTATGGGGGGACAAAATCCAAGGTGCCTTTAATAGTTAATGTAATCTAATCTGTGAATACAAATGCTAAAATGCATGAATCAAAATCATGGTTATTGCATGGTGTCACTGTATGGCAGAGCTAAGGTTCTCTGAGGTTCTCTCACTGTTCATTTCCATACCCTAACATGTTTGAATGTCTTTTGAATTTAATCTTAATTCTTAGTTCCCTGAATTCATAATGCTTATTCATTAGACAATTTCAAAATATCTGCACTATATTTTACCCTAACTTAATGATATTTACTCTCAACTTCAACTCGATCTTAGCACAGTTTTTTGTCTCAAAATTAATAAAGTGTGTTCATTTCTTTAGCACCAACAATGTTCTCAGTGCTGTACAATGCACAACAGTAGACACTACCCCTACTGCAATGAGCTTTCATTCTAAAGAATAGACAAACAGAAGATAACATACACTCGGAAACCCCAAGCCAGGAAAAACAGTGTTTGGTTTGGTTGGTGGGCATATAACTCCAATAACTGTGAAGGATTGATCATAAAAACCCCAGATGCCATCTTCCACACTTTCTATGTCACTGGAAACCCCTTTCATTTCTGTGACAGTCTCTCACTGCGCCCTTAGTAATCACCCTTCCAAAAACCCTTCCAAGTAATCACACACAAGATGATTTCAATCTAGATACCTGCTTGCAATTTATAGGCCATGAAACAGCACAGTTTGCACACATCACTGAGTCTCTGGGGTGCTACTTGTCCTGTTGACTGATCCATAAAGTTTGCATTAGTCAACATTTCTCCAGCTACATTATTGGCATCAACTAATACTAAAAGAGATGTGGGAGCTATTCTAGAATTCAGGGAAGCTCTAACAGCTGGGACACAATCTGGGATTCACATATGAGGCTTTTGTCCATGCCAGGCTACTGGTTTGCAATGCTCCTTGCTGACATTCTAATAGTAAAGGTAGAATTTCTTTTAGTGACCATCAGAAACAAGCAGAGAAAAGAAAGAAAAAAGACACATTTCATTTTAAAATATTTTCATCATATAAATGATAGCTTCTAATTAAATTATATATTCTTTTAGGGAAAATATTAAAATGCATTAAAACAATAGATCATGATCAGAAATAATTAGATATAGGAAAGATACGCACTGGATTTTCCTTGAATATTTAGGCACCTCTTTCTGATCTCATTTAGACCTGCACATCTAGTCACTTAATGGCACATAAATGAAAGAGCCCTGTCACAGAGATCTCCCATTTAACTTACAAATCTTGAGCTGCATTCAAGTAACACACAGGAGAAGGAAGGAGAACTACCCAGCTAAGTGGAAACGGATCCTGTTTAAAAAAGACACAAACCAGTTAAATTTAATCTCTAGAAAGTTTTGGAGATTTTAAGAAGTGAAGTGTGTTAGATAAAGTACTGTGCACAAGATGCAGACTGTGCCTTTAAGTCTGCAAAACAAAAATACTAAATGTATTGAGAATCAACTCAATACATATTTAAGAGCCTGCAGCTCAAACAGGAGAATCAATATCTTTATAAACATTTTTAGACATTATTCTCCATACAGTGAATGATGCAATGAGAACATCAAGTCATTCATCATCATACTCTTCTCCACAGAAGGCCTGACTCTGCCACCATTACTTTCATGAGTAGGGGACTACCTGTCTCTGTGAGTAACCCCAGTGAAATCAGTGGTGGCCTAACCTGGCTCTAAATGATCTGACTGTGGGATGCCAGAATTGTGTGGCACTCAAATGATTAATTTTTCTCCTACAGACTAGTGTAAATGAAAATGGTCTCATTCCCCATGCTGAATTTTTTGATTGAAAGCCATAAATGTTGCCTTAGGCATGCTTGAGTCCATTTAAGTCCTTCACAGGAGCCTTCAAATCTTCAAAATATAGCACTAGACTGAGGCATCTTACTACTGAATTTAAATATAAAGATTTTTTTAAAAAATCAGGTTGTTTATTTTAACGCGTCTATTGAGATGCAGGTTCAGAAAAATTATATTGATCCAGGCTTTAGCAGTTCATAACAGTTATAAATTAATAGTTTTATTAGAGAAGCAGACTTGTACCCTGACACAAAAAGGTGCTTTGGGAGATGGGGGGCTGTGGAATGTAAATTAAGAACACTGAATATCTCAAAAGAAGAAAAGCACACAATGCAGAAAACATAATGTCTCTTTCCCGGTTTCTTGTAGAAGGAAGCCTTTTCTTATCCTAATATAATTTGAGAAAATAAATAGAACAGCTGACTGGTAGCCTACTAGCACTTCTCTCTTATTAGATTTAATACTTACCGAAGAAATTATTACACAGCCACTCCAAAGATAAGACAGAAAACATATCACATGATCTCAAATTCCACATGAGGCTCCTCTTCAGCATATGTATTTGGTTTTAGTTTTTCTTTAATGACCTTTTCAGAAGTCTCTCAGCAGAGGTTACATCGCCGAACAGGAAAATGTAATCGTCATGAATGCTCCCCTGTAAAATTGAGATAATAGAATTTCCTCCTTTTGGTAAGCATTTGAGATCTACAGATTAAAAAATAAACATTATAAGGGCATGAACTTTCAAGGTGCTGAGTGATTCCTGGAGATACTGAATATCTTCTGTGAATTTGGGAGAAGTTGAATGTACTCAGTGCTTTCCGCAGCTGCTCAGCACTTTGCAAGATTGATCTTCAATTGTTAATTATGTTTAACTTTTTATCATTATTAACATGCATTTTCCATACAAGTATTAACAAAACTTATTCAGAAATTGTAACTTTATAACACTCATTTGTGTTTGATCAGTCTGTTGTTATCTATTTATTTTGTTCAAATTCCAATGCTTTTTAATCTTATTCTACCATGAAGAAGACATGAATTCAACTTCTGTTATTTTCAAGTAATTTAGTGTTAGACCCCCAAGTGGGGCCCCAGGGCCAGACTACGGGTGCTCCGGCCTCCATCCCCCAACGGAATTCTCCCCCACCCCTCAGAACTGCCACTGGTCACGTAGCTGCTCAGAAAGCAGAACTTGCAACAGGAAAAGCAGCCTTGTGGTCAGCCAGCCTGGAGGGACAAAGTTCCCCTCACGACAGTTGCTTCCTGGGTAGGGACGTTGGGGCCCACTGCCTCCCTTGTATGGGCATTTGCCACTCGCGACCCCCCAATTGGCTTATCACAAACTATGACGACAAATTTACTATATATTGCCGGTCCCCTCCCGGGGACGGGCGGAGAGACCCCGAATTCCTGTCGAAACCGTATCCAGGCCTGATCACCCTGAAGACTCTCTCGGCTCACGCGTTTCCTGAAGCCTAACCGCTTGCCGGCCGTAATGAAACTGTTGTGGTTTGTATGTGTAAGTATAATTAGCTGTTAAGTATTCTGTACTGATAGATAAGAGGCAAAGACTGATTCCAGCCGCCCCAAGATTCCTGCTAGGGGAAACCCGTTGACCAGGAAATCTTGAAAGCAAGGGGGATCAGTTGAGCCTCACAATTTATTTAGGGAAATTAGTTGCTGCATTTATGATTACTAATAGCACCAATATCACTTCTACTAACCCCTGGAACGACCTAAATAACTATTGGGACTTGGAAAAATACCAGGGCCAGCTTTTATTTGTAATTGCAGTATTTGTATTATTTGCTTTGGTAGTGTATTGTAAGCCCCAGATGTAACTAATCGTGTTCTCCCTTATCCTTATCTGTGATTCATTTAATAAACCCTCATTCTCTTGAACACTAAGAGTGATTGCTTGCGTGCTCTCCGTCGCTACCCATGGGCACTTGACACCCCCGCCCCCAGGGCATCCAGTGATCGAACCTCCGCCCTACCCCAACGCTCATTACCCGGTAGATAACGGGCACCTGGTGGCCATATCGGTGGAGCAAGGGGCGAGAGTAATCAGTAATCAACATTTAGTACTGACTAAGGATGCTGGAAAGAATCTCTAACAATGCAGTGTACTGTCCTACGATAGATACTACACTGAGAGACAAGACTTTTCTACATTTTAAAAATACATTGGCCATACTGAACAAAGCTATAACTATTGAACTATCCCCACTCTGCCTCCCTCTGCCTTTTGGCATAAGGCAAAACCACAAAAATTGATGACAGGGATGGAATAGCAATAGAGCACACCATGCTATCATGATGATGATACATTTTTTAAAGAGGATTAAAACTTCAAGGAAGGCTGAGAATTTGTAGTGCTGAGACTGCTTCCTGTTCACTTGGAAAATCAGCAAGCTGACTGCACAGAAGTAAATGTGCACAACTAGTGTGTGTTTACTAGTCAGGAATTGCCTGAGTTCCAGTTCTTTAAAAAGGAATAATCCAAAAGCACATTATGGCTGATTTTGTACCGTGCAGCAGAAAAGTAAAGGGAAAAAAAGCCAGTGAGATATGAGTTTGATACTTATGATACCAGGAAGTGAAAATGATAGCATAAAAGATAACAGCTCATACCAAAGAACTGGATTTAAGAAAAGCGAATCCATTTTTTTTTCACCCAAGTGACAAGAAAATATAGTGAAAGACTCTGAGGAGGGAAAACATAGTCTGACTGAAAAATAAGTATTTCAGAATATTTCAATCAACAAAAAATTATAAAAATATGTACATTAGTAAAGAACATCTATACCTATCATCACTTTTAGTTGCTCAGATTTCATAAGATACAAAAATATAGTGAGTTAGTAGAACAGCTTTTAGCAGAACTAAAAAAAATGGCTGAATATTCCTACTTTAGACAATTTCCAGAGGATGCTTTGTGGGATAGGTATGTAGGGGTTAAATTAGATGAAACACAAAGAAAGTTACTGTACTAGCACAAGCAGCCCTCACACGCAAAGGGTATGGACATATCTGTCAACTATGAGAAGCATAGAATTGTCAGCCAGAGACTGCAGAGAATTGTTTATTTTGTCAATAAACCATTTTCCATGCTCAGTAACACACTACAGGTTATGCATTCATCAGTCAACAAACTCTCAGCAACCCATTTAAAGGGACACTGCCAACTTGAAATAATCTTTTTTTAAAATTAGTTTAAAGAAATAGTTTCAGGTTGTATGCCTGTCCCTCTGAATTTTTCTGATTTTATAATCACATTTTTTTTAAAAAGTGTGTCTCTCTTGTTGCTGTATGAAAGATCCACTGGCTATGAAACTATTTTGTGCCATCAATAGCACAGTCAAACTAGAACAAATTGGAATTTTTTCTTTCAGTTGCAAGAATCTTAGGTGTTATCTGTGGCAACAATAGATAAAGAAAAAAACAGAAAAAAAGTGATTTCAGTGTTTGTTTTTAACTTGACAGCATCCCTTTAAGAAATGTTATTGGTAGGTGAGCATATATTGTCTGATGAACACAAGCCCTGCTGTGCTACATAAAAATCATTAAAACATCAATAATACTATCCCTTTGGTGCCCTTATTAGTCTAACAAGTGCCTAATTTAACTTCAGTTTGTACTTATACTTCAGTTTTATGTTTTGGTGTATGATATTCAAAATATTATTTGCTGACAATCTGATGGGGCCAATAATCTCAAATTCCAGCATCTTCTAAAGGAAGTGGAATGAGAAGCCCAAACACCAGGGGAGGAGAGAGGGCCAATGAACAAAGCCCCATTAATGTTATCAATGTTACATCTCCCATAAGACCCCCTGGCAGGACAAGCCCTAATGCTCCTGGTTATGTCAAGGGAACTCACTCTCTCTCTTTGAGAGCGGCCTTTTGAGACATATCCTTACCAACCCAGGGCTCCAAGAGCAGGAATCACAGAGCCCATCTCCAAGCCTGGTTCTGCTATAATTTGTTAATTCGTCTTTTCCCTACTCTGAAAGCTTTCCCAAAGTCCTCTCCCCCACCCCCGCACACCAAGATCGGGAGGTGTTATGACTCCCATACATACTCAGTGTAGCCAGTTCTCATTGTGTTATTGTGAATCTCACAATATTTGATGTTTTCTTAAAGCCCCAGCTTCTGGAATTATGTAATTACATGAGATTCTCAACTTGCATTTTTAAACTTATTTCTAGCCCTCCTTGTTGCAGAGAAAAGCTGGTAAATGTGAACCTTAGGGGCTCAACAACCAGAAGTCCCAGCTACATCTCACTTGGGTCTCCTCAGCAGGACTCTTTCCAATACTGTGCTCCTTCCTTTATGAAGGCCCAGCACATCCCCCAGCAGTGTTTGATCACCAGTTATGCCTAACACTCCTCCAGGTCCCACCCAGTGGCCTTGTTCACTCAGGCTCCTGTTAAGTCTTTCACTGCCTATGTGGGGTATATCCCACATCACACCATCCCAGAGCAGAAATTGTTGTTGGCTTTGCTATTGTGTCTGCTGGAACTGCTGTTGCTGTTATTGCAATGGTAGTTGTTGTTACTTTTGCTCTCCCAGACTTTTCAATTGCACTTTTAGGTCCATTTCTATCTTTTGGGCTGTGGCACCTGCATGCATTCTGCACCACATGTAAGCTGGTGGGCTCCCTGACCAGCCCAGGAAGGAATCAGTACCCTGACAGAATCTGCTTCAGGCCCTTTCCTCAGGGCATAGTTTATAACTCAAAACACACAAAAACTCATGAAATTACACAAAACAAAGCAGTTCATCTTGCCCAAAGGCCCCTTTTACCTTTCTCAGCCCTGGAAAGACAATAGATCCTGGCCCACATACAAGAAAGCACAATAATAATACTAAAAATCAGACATAGCAAGTAATTATATTAACAGAATTAGATACACACATTCACAGAAATCCAGATATCTATCAGAGATTCTTTCATATAAGCTTGGTTTCTTCTTGGCAATATCCAGCAGTGAAATTAGGACAATATGCAGGGTACCACAGGATTTGCATTTTTATTCAGTTAGTCTACCAGTGGCTATAGGCCAAATACATTTCTTAGGTTACAGAAGTACATTTTATTTCTTTAGAGCAAATTAAAAGATATCTGGAGTACACTAATACTCCAATATTTCAATTGAAAACCATGTGTGGAACAGGATATTATGATTTTTGCAAGAATTCCTTTTAAGTTTGAATGATGCTTTTAATAATCTTTGTTATTATTGGTTTTAATCTTTCTTTTATGAGCCATCTTTTATTGTAGTTCGCAAAACCCAGGTCATCCCAGGACAATATTGCTCACCTAGCGAGGTTGAAACTTCCCGTATAACTCACTGGCTCGCATGGACTATCTATACTTTATCATCCTAGCTTTTCCATTGACTATATCCTTAATAGGATGTTTCATGAACCATCTCCCCTCTCATTCTCAATTCTGCAGACCAACTTCCTCATCTATGGAAATCACATGACAGTCTGTGGCAACTACATCAATTGCTAAGATGGAAAACTTTAGGAAATTATTTATATTTAAGTTGCCTATTAATGCAATTAGCAGGTAGAAATAAGTTGGAAAGCAAGCACAATGCGACCCATCAGTGCTCCATAGACTACCAGTGATGGAAATGAGGTTACTCTGGATTTAAACTGGAGTACAATTTTACCCAGCATATGCAACTTCAAACAAATACAGCTTTATAATTTTCTCCAGGAGGGTGACTGCAAACCTAATAGAGTAATATAATACTGGAAAAAACACCTCCAGTAAATAAATGTAAAGATGGTCAAACAAAATTTTGATTCCACAGCCTCAAAACCATCATCTTTCAGAAATACCAGATCTCCATATGCTAATTCACCTTACAGAGAATAACTGGCCTGACTATATGATCTTTTTGTTTCTAACCTCACCTAAAATATAAGTCACATTGCAGAAGAGGCCTGACAATTTATTTCACAGACCTCTTTAAGGTCTTTGAAAATGAAATTATGGATTAAAAACATACATCTTTATGCTCATCTTGGTTTACTGACAAAACTGCAATTTAAAAGCATATCTTATTCTCGGCTTAATACAATAACAATAACAGGAAAATATATTTAGTTAAATTTAAATTTATCAAAACATGTTTAAAATAATAGAAAACTTGAGTTTATAGATAAGAAACATTTGGTGTAGTGGAACAATGACTAGTAATAATAGATATCTTTCTGTTTACCAGGTTGTTTTCAAATTTGTCTTCCTAACATTCCTTGTCATCACTCAATCAGAAAATCACAGTACACCAATCTCTCACATTTAATTGCTAAAAGGATTCCTTATTGTTTTACACTGCATAATCATTTCATAAATGCCACCATACTGAAGCTTCTCAGGTAGAAATAAAGAGAGAGGGGAAATTCATGTTCAGGAGTTATTTTATGGGTTGCAGCAACTCTGAAACCAGCAAGTAACTGCAACCTCTAACTTCCTGATGTATCCTATTAGGTTAAAAAATGAAACTTTTGCTTGAATAAAGACATCTTCAGTCTCTGATTATGGTAGTCAAGTCAATGAGTTAATCATAGGTGATGTGATATAGTAACAGCAGTTACTGATTTACCTTATGCAGCATCTGCTCTTTCCCTTCCCCAGAGTTTCTTTACTCATCTTTTCTCATTTTCCTCAGAAGCTCCCCTTCCTACAACTGCCATCATCCCCCTGTTGCCAGAGGGAACAGATACATTGGTTGCACCAATCAGTCTTATCTCTACTCAGCAGAAAAAATTATTCAACAAAGACCTGCGTTGAATTTTGTGTGTGCTCTTCTACTGCTTGTGTTCTGATAAATTTCTTCTTTGCTGGGCCTTTGTCAGATATTCTGTATTTATAGGCCTTAGAGTCATCAATCCTAACCTAGTTCTTAAGGTAAATTTAGAAGCAAGCTTACTCCTGACATTTATTTATACATACTACTAATGTTTATGCCGGCTCATTACTGTGTTCTGTTTAGAATATTTTCCACTATATCAACATTACAAAATGTAGACAGCTTGGAGTTCTCATAATTTAATTTTCTGTATGTGTTCTTTCCCTAAGGTGTTATCATCAATGGTATCATCACCACTTGCATTCTGTAAAACAGGATAATTTATACCCTGGTGGAAGGTACTAAAATCTGCAGATAAACTATTGCCTGTCTTTTGATTTGTGAAAACAATACATCATTTTTAAGGTATATTATGTCATCATCACTGTGTTATTTGCACAATGGCGGTATTATCATCATTCTATCCAGATCTATTTTACAAGCAAATCTTAACTCATCTTCATTGCCAAAATACAAAAATGTATTAATAAAAATGATCTGGATACTGTGACACAATTCACAGAAATCCAAATCTTTCCTGAAATCTAGATTTACATTTACTTGTTTGAGTGGAGAATGAAAGGTGGGTGGAGCATTTTAACTATTTCTCACTCTGTTCACATTATGCAGAATCAGACTCCAACATCCTTATGCTCAGCACCGTTTTACGCCTTGAGGAGTCCCATTGCCTTGACCCTGTCTATTTGTTGAGTAAAATACTTTACTGAGAAAAGGTATCAAAACCAAACTGGGAATTTCAGAAGAGCCTAAGGGAGTAGGGTGGCCAACTTCCATTGAAACTGGACCCATAACTTGCATAGGCTCCTTTGAAAATCCCAGCTTCGCTGAACAATGGGAATGCCACAAATTTATGCAGATACCTTAAGATTCTATCCATACTTATTCTATATATATTATAAGTAAGAATACCATTTAGTCACGGAGGTCACAGAAGTCACAGATTCTGTGACTTTACTGGACCTCCATGACTTCAGCTTCAGCTGTCAGTGTCGGGGCAGAGCCAGGGCTGTGCATCCCAGACCCATGAGTTTGGCCGAAGCCGGGATTCTGCACCTCCTTTGCAGCTGCAACAGGAGCTGTGCACCTTCCCTCCCCACGGCTTCAGCTGGGGCTAGAATTGGAACTGTGTGCCCTTGACCTGTGACTTCAGCCAGGGCTGTGTGCTTCCATCCTGCAGCTTCACTGAGGCTGTGCACCCCTCCCAATCCTCCTGTGGTGGGTGCTGGAGCCAGGGCTGTGCCCAGCTGTGGCAGTGGGGCTGGGCTATCCTCCCTCTCCACCCCTACCCCCACCCAGCCTCTCTCCCTCATCATTATTTTGGCAGACATCATGGACACGTCACAGCTCCCATGAATTTTTGTTTATTGCTCCTAACCTGTCTGTGATTTTTACTCAAAATAACCATGACAAAATCTTACCTTAATTATAAAAGATAACAAAATAGAAACCATATGCAATGCAAGAAAAACTAACATGTCAAAACCTCAATTTAACGTACATATTTTTGTAGAGCATGAAACGTTACATGTTTCTGATTCAGGGACTAAGATAAAATGGCTAATGGGAATTTCAAACATATTGTTCTGACAGCATATCTGCACTGGTCAGAATCCTAGAGCTCTGCTATCACATGTCAATGTATAACAAAAAGTATAGTGTGGGGGAAACTTTAATATGTTGTCTCTCTACTGATTTCTTTTGTTTGATTTTCAGGTCATTATGGGTATAAAACATTGCAACTTTTAAGCCAGTCTCTTAAACTCTTCAGCTGGTTTTTGTACATCCACATTTTTATGTACATCAATTGCCGCCATTATAACGATGAGAGAAAAGTATCTCATATTAACCTATCTTATTCCCTCATATTAAAATGTTAAAAATATACAGATTTTAAAATATAAACATAATGTAAACATTAAAGGGGAATATAAGGATTTTTTTGTGTTTGTCAGGATCTCCTGTCAAATCATCAAAGGCCTTCTGCTGCATCGCTTCTTGCCTGTAGTAAATACAATGAACCTATCAGGAAACCACAACAAGAATATTCCGTGATGGAAAACCAAATATTGCTGTTCGCTATTTTTTCCAAATTATCTGTAACATTGGAAAGGCCCATCACAGGCATCCTCACTGCAGTGAAGCTGTAGAATAGCCGAAGGCACAGGACTTTAGTTAAGAAATTAACGAAGAGCGAGAGTTTTGAGTGGAAATCTCTAATCAGTTCAACAATGTTCAAATTAAAGCTCATCCTCCAGCTGAGACAATCTTCACAGAACTTCTGCATTCATAGCCAATGGAAGACTCCTTTTTGGCCTTATCTGATAAAGCCATTTCCTTCCACAAGCCAGGAGGGACCCATTTGTGTCTCAGCTGTAATACAATGCAGGATGCATACACAGCAAAGATGGTCACCAGATGGAAGACTGCTAATTGGTTATGTCTGCACCAGTGTCTGGCCACCAGTTATCAGACATAGCACAGATCCAATATAGTACAAATAATTTTGGAATGTTACTAAATGTTAAACAAATTATGGTATGTATTATTTATTTCTCTCAGTACTAGTAAAGAAAGAGAGTGAAAGAGAATAAAATGATGGTTGACAAAAAATACTACAATGTTAATTCACTAGTAGTAAAGCTAGTTTAATATGCAATACCCAGTGATGGGCTGAAAAGATAATGTTGGGATCAAGATTTGATTTAAGCTAGACTACATTTTGGGTTTGAGGCTAAGTTATAACCCTAGTCCTAATGGTGCTAAAATCTTGTGAGTTTAACTCAGAAGATTTCTAACATCTTGGTCTGAAAGCTTGCAAGAATAGTCAACTGAACATTGAATGGAGGCTCTTTCAAATTTTAGATGGACTTGGAAAAAAAATCATAGAAGCTGGTTCTGGTCAAAGTATTTTAATGCTAACATACCTATATTCAACCTGAAATTCAAAGGGATTTTCTTTTGATCTAGTCTTGAGTCGTCTCAATCAGTAACAAAATTTGTTACAACTTGCTATTTGCATTTGGTATCCTTGGAAATACTAGAGGAAAGAAAAGCCAAGACCAGGTAGTTACTTCAGTTCATACACAGAACAACATACCCTGAGTGGATGGGTTTCTCATGTAAAAGAGAAAAGAAAACAATAAAGCAGCTACCCGACAGATAAATATTAGACTAGCAGAAGAGTTAAGCTGAATCAGTCACCCCTTACCAACTGTTGCTGATTTCTCAGCTGGGAGGAGAAGAAAACAATGACCCACTTATTATATACTGGGTGAATAAGAATGTCAGAATGCATAATCCTGTCACATTTTAAAGTGATATCTATAGCTGGCTGGAGGATAATTCCATTTTGGAACAATTTTCAAGGTTTCAGCATTTGTTTTCGTTCTGCATTGAAATGAAAACTAAACCTTTGAATATTTTTGTAAAATAGAACTATGTCAAAACAAGCACTGTCAGGTTGAAAAGTCAGGTGTTCAATTTGGCTGTATCTCTCTGGTCAGATGTGAACAGAGAGACCTGGACCTCAGAAACCTTCCCATCGAACACTTGGTTGAAAATCGACAGCTCCACAAATGGTTTGGGGTTCAGTAAAACAGTGTATTTCAACTGAATTACATTTAGCTAAATATGTTCCCATTAATGATGTGTTAATTTTTCATTAGGTACCACTTGTATGACAAGAAAAGAACAAAAAAATGAAAGAAACTAGTGACTTCCTAAATTAAAGCAGCATCCAAGAGCACTTTTTTTGTGAGTACAGTGACAAATTCCATCATAAACCTGCTTCTGAATGGCGTGTCATTTTCATTTACAGCTTAACATATCTCAGCTTAAATGTGCTGGGTTCTTTTGTTTTTTAATTTCATATAAATTAGTTTGGCCTTATTTTAAAAATAGAAAAGCAAATCACAATATTCGGTGGCCTCAGATTCTTTTCATTTGCATTCCACTAAGTAAACCAATAACTTTGGCCAAAATTGTCCTCCTGAGGTCCATGTACTAGATTCTCTAAGCATGAATCTTGCTCACTCCACATGGCAGATGGCCCAGCCAACTATGCACTACTTACCCGACCCCTCCTATAGACTCCCTGACAGGCACTCCACAGCTCCATGTCCCTGCTGAGGAGATGGGGTGGGGCTGGGCATGAGGGTTGAGAAGGGGGAATCACAATCTCCTCTCCAGCTCCTTGGAAAAATACCTGGAAAAATAATACAGCCAGGGTCACATTGTTATCTGCAGAGCTCCCCTTCAGAAGTCCAGGAATAATGATAGCCAGGTGGAATCCCTACTAGTGCTGATTCAATAGGCCCGTGCTGCCAGGGAGCCAGCACAGATGGCGCTGGCCTTCCCTTGGGTCTTTAAAGTTTGGGGTGTTCTTCATAGCCTTTTCCTCAAAAAGAGAAAAGCCACCTTATCAGTGGGCCAATGTGGGGAAATCTCTGTGAAGTAATCCTGATAGACATTTCATCCCTCAGAACACCCTCTCCATGACAAAACATGCAGAAGGGGGATACTTTTGAGAGAGAAGTTTAGCCTTGACAGAAAAGCCCTATAGAATTTAATAGTGATGAGACCAGTAGGGTTGTGTAGAAATATAATAGGGTTCTATGAATATTTTTCTAAGAATCTACAGAATTGAATACAAAATTGTGTCCCTACTATAGAATTTTATGGGATGGCTTTTAAAATTAAATCTGCGACTTTTTAAAGCATAGAAGATTTATAGCAGGACCTGACTGCAGCCTTAACCATCCAGATAGTAATGTTCTCTCCCTAAATACCACCATGATTGTCTACAATCACTGTGTGCATGTTTCTGTCACACTGCTGTCAGATAATTCCATAATTTATAGGGCTTAGTTTATACACTCGGCAATATTTTAAGGTGGCATTTTGGGTGTCTCTAAAAAACTATTAATTCAGCTTTATGGAAAAGTCAACTCTTAAAAAATTTAAAAAGAGAGACCACTGAGAAATGAATTGAAAAATTAACCATATAATGACCACTTTAACTGTGAAGAAAATCATATTTTTAATAATAAAGTTTTCATGTGAAAATGACAGAGAATGTTTTCTCTATCAAAGAGGGCTCAGACATAATACTTCACACATCAGTTTTAGTGACAAATATTTATGTTGGTTGTATTTTTTTCCACTGATGTCTTCAAGAGAATCATGATGGTTTTCTAATAATGGCAATTAAAATCATTTCACAATTTCTACCTTTGAAAATTGCTTCTTGTATGAGCCAATATCAAAATCTACCAATGTTTCAAATTTCAAAATATAATGTAATATCATGAGGCTGAGAGTGGGAGACAAAATAAATATTAGACAATATGCATTTGTTCCCAATATCTACTTTGAAATGTATGGCTGTATGATTTATCTCTATGATAATCTCACTTTTATTAATGCAACAGCTCCAGTTCTGGTGCATCAATTTATGAGACATATGCATTCACTTCCTTCAGTCTTAATAAATCTTTCATCGCAATAGTGTTTTCTAAGAGATGTACTCAGAGTTATTTTAATCTTTAATGCAAATGTATTGTACAGGAAACTTCCATTGACTCTACCAGTTTTCTGTCTGTCAGCTGAACAGTTATTATTCATATAATAATTTAAAACATGGTTAAGATACCTGATTGATATACCCAGTCTTCGGTCCAGTTGGTCCTACTGTGATCACAATGGACTCATTCCTTATTATTGGTGACATTTGTGAATTCCTGTTCATGTACAGCAGACAATTTAAAAGTTTCTCATACTTTAAAATATAATTTCCTTTTTTAAATACCAAATGGAAAACTGTTTGTATTTGACCTACTTTTTTATTTATTTTTTTTAGTAGTTCAAGGAGCAGGAGTGCTTTGCTACATTACGATGAACTTACGCACATGCTTACAGTTGTGTGCTTAAGTGCTTTGCTACCAAGGCTTACATTCAAACTGCAGGGCCAACTTCTGCCCCCTCACAGTAACACCTATGCAACCCCACTGAAAGCAATTAGTTACAACTGCACAACCACATTAGAACAGTGGGGATACAAGACAGTGTAACAGAAATAATTTGAAGACAGTGGTTATTGTAGCAGGGGAAGACCTAATTTGAACCTACAGAATCTATTTTATTGATGTTAATGATGATGGATGTGTCAGAACATATAAAGTGGTATACAATGCCAAGTATTTTGAAAAAGTAGGCCCTGCAACATCTCAATTGAGCACCAAGATGAGTTGACTCTTTTGGCAATTTTGGCCTTAATCTCATGCCTCAGTTGCCATGTGTAAAATGGGAGAATACCTTCACCTCATCTCCACAGGCTGTTGGAAGACCAATTAATTAATGTTTGTAAAGCAGTAATATAGCATGGAAACCCATAGAAAAGCCCATGAGGAAATTAAAAATGCTGAACTCGGTGCAAGGTCTGGATGATATGTAGTAAATATTGAATGGGGCCACACATTTAATGAGGAGGATAAAAAGGTATATTGAATAGCTACCCATTTAGGGAGTAACACCCATTGCATATACTAAATGTGACAGGAGTCCTTTGGCAAAAAATTGTATGTGATAGTGTAATTAACACTATTATAATCCATACATACAAGGGGGCTGAATTAAGGTTATATGGACAACCTTAATTCTGGCATTTTCTGTGCCTAACTTTTATAACCTTAATATTTTTTACAACCTCAATGTTCTTGTAACAGTTTTTATGTTTGTTTGGGTTTGGGTTGGGTTTTTTTGCATATTTATTACATAAAAAAATTAAAAAATAAAGCTATAGAAGAGCTAAATGTCATTATTACTGTTAAGCTGGGAATTGGGCAACCATACTACCTCATTAAAGCTGCAGGACATGACAACTGCCTTCCGCTCCGGCTAAATGAGGGAACAATGAAATGCTCCTATGTTTAGGGATAGCTGAAACAATGAAAAACCACCACCAAAGGACTAGACCACATGCAAGCTTGGGCAGTGGTTGGGCCACGCAGTCCAAAGGGTCTCCCAAGAGTCTCATAACAAACACAAGGGAAGGGGACTGATTTGGTTGTAGGTTTTTACATTTTCCCTTGACTTCAACTGCAGTTGTCAGTTGCATGTCTGTGTATGTGGGAGAGAAGCAGCAAAAACACCAGTGAAGGCAGCAAGGAAGCCAAGGCATCAAAGAAACCCCAGTGTGACTCTGACAAAAGCTAAGAGACAGCTTTTAGGTAAAGTGCTGGCTGAAAAAAGGCTTGGAACTGTAAGCAAAGAAACTGTATCCTGCTACCTGATTCCTACTACTTTCAGGGGAACAGGCCTTTGTGTACATTCTTTGTCCGTAAATAGAGTTGCAACAGAAATACCCAACTCCATCATCAATTTCTCCTTCTTCACGCAGTGCAGTCAATTTGTGGAAGTCCTTACCTGAGGAGGTTGTGAAGGCTAGGACTACAACAGCGTTTAAAAGGGAACTGGATAAACTCATGGTGATTAAGTCCATAAATGGCTATTAGCCAGGATGGGTAAGGAATGGTGTCCCTAGTCTCTGTTTGTCAGAGGATGGAGATGGATGGCAGGAGAGAGATCACTTGATCATTGCCTGTCAGGTTCACTCCCTCTGGGGCACCTGGCATTGGCTGTGGTATCTCATGCGGAGCGAAGAAAATTCACACAGTCAACACAGCTGCAAGCAAGTCAGATCAGATCTCTCTTTATTTTTTCTACTACTCCCTTATACAGTTAAGTCTGGTTACATAAGCATTAATCATGTGTGCTAACATCATACATACTGGCCATTTAATTGGACCAGAAAAAATATCACGCGCATAGCATGCACAAAGCAGCAGACATACAGGCACCATTAACGGCTTTGTTTACTTCACAATTCAAGGTTAACTAAAGTTCAGTCAGTCACATGACTATTACAAGGATTCCAGTATTTTTCCAGATTGACTTCACAATCCTTGTCCTAAAATACACGATAGTTCCCCACAATTGGCCACTGTCAGTAGACCAGTAGACAGATACTGGGCTGGATGGACCTTTGGTCTGACCCGATACGACCGTTCTTATGTTCTTCCAATCAAAACAACCCACAAGACCCAAAAAATAGACTAATTGCTTAGATCACAAGGAGTAATGCTAATACACAGACAACAGGACAATTTTACAGTGATGATGCATCTCAGTTTTAGCATTACCTAGCTATAAATGCATGTTAATGCTAGTTACAATTACAGCAAACTTTCTGCTAGGAATCACCCAAGAGCTGCTATTAAGGATGTTGCTAAATGTATGTCACCTTATGACAGAGTATGCAAAACTCACACTAGAAAGGAATAGGTTAGGTAGCTGCTCTGGGCCCAGGCAGCCCCACCTGCAAACAATGTATGGCTTGGAGGAGGAGCTCACAAGGGGAGAGTCAGTGAGGCAGCAGCCAGTGAAGATGAGCTGACCTAAAGTCTAAGTGCCTGATGCCTTCCAGCAGTGTGGCCAAACCCAAAGGGAAAAAAATTGGGATTTGTAGGAGGTCTGAGACTTTACCTTTGATTTCCTGTTATTTGATATCTTTACTTTATCTATTGGGAAAGATGGGATTGGTAGGAAGTGATCCAAGGAGGCAGCAATATAGTACTTTGGTGGGGCAGAATGTAACTTCTTACACTTGACCCTGGACCCAAGGGAGAGGGTGGGCCTGGGTTCCCCTCCCAATCCCAAAGTGGTACCCAAGGCAGAAGCAGACCCCTGATACAGGGGAAGAGAGAAGGCCCTGAAAAGTAAGACCATAAGACCTTGATCCTGGAAAGACCCATAATTAACCCAGAGGGTTACCCCGTTGTTGGACTCTTTTTATGCAGAGGCAGACTTGAAACATGTGACCTGGCCAGAGGTCTGAATTATAGAAGGGCTGAATCTCTGCAGGACCAGAGTGGCTGTCAACAGGAGCTCCTGGAGAGAAGAGGACAAGCCAAGCCCTTCCTGACCACTGAGTGGTACCTGTGGTGAGCAATATCTCCTCCAGGACCCTGCAGGGCATCAGGGAGATATAAATTAAATTTGATTATCCATATTGACCTAATTTCTAAAGCTCTTGAAAAATCACTCCAGCTAACCTTGGCCTATAGCTCATGACACTACCTGGTTAAGCAAAAACTACCTGGGACATTTTACAGAGGTGAATGCTACTTAACTTGACCACAGTGCTAGCTCCAAAGACCCACGGTCTCAGACAGTTATCAAAACATATAGCTCCCATACAGCATTGGAGTGAATGTAAACTAAAGCTGACATTGAAATGTGACTGGTACTCATTGAAGCATACTCCTGTAAAATTTCTCTTCAAAATGGGCCTGATCTTGCATTCCTTACTCAGACAAATCTCCTATTTGCTTCAATGGGAGTTTTTTGTCTAAAAAAAAGAAATGCAAAATCAGGCATCATAATAGCTTTGTAAAGAAAAACAAACTTCTTCAAGGCAGTTGTTTGGTGGAATTGAGGAAATAATGTCCATCCTGTTTAAACTGAGGTAAAAATAAAACTAGACATTTGACAGTAACATATTATTGAGATAATCTGTCATTTTCTTTGGAGGATTTCCTCAGTGACTAGGCACAGCTGTCAAAGCTTCAACAGAACTTGGCTTGTTTGGCACAGAACCCAGTCACAATCTGCAGTTTGTTGAATCCTTTCCAATTGTAGTTCCTAATTGCCACAAAGGTAGTAGACATACTGAAAGAGCTCCAACTGAAACAGGAAGCAAGGAGCTCTCAGAGTTGCAAAAATTCTGAGGCTGTCAAATGCTCCATTAGAATCCCACAGTGAATTAAAGAAATGCTGCTTCAGGCGTTTCACAAACCCTTCTGTGGAGCTTCTCTGAAGCCTTCAAAATACATGGCAAGAACTAGAAAACAGGGATATCATACCTTCAAAGCAATGATTCTCTGGGATCTGCAGACAACTGCATTGGTCTAACAAACACGTGCTTCTGGACCGATTCAGAGGAATGCTAGCTCAGAATGGCAGGCTACTTTGTGAGGAATTTAAATTCTGGAAGCTCTGGGCACCACTATATGTTGTAACTGGAGCTAAGCAAATAATTCATAAGGAATAGTTTTTTCCAAGGTATTGATTTAGCATCTTTGTGCCCATGGCATAACAGCAAGCAGATCACAATTCCTTTAAATTCATTACTCAGATTTATTAAATAATTTTTAATGTTGTATTTCTATTGTTTAATATTTCCAAAATTCAAGCTATTTTTAGTTGTGATTGGTCAGATGAATCACAGGATGTTTTTCCTCTTCTCTGACTTAGATGAGCCCATGAGCATTTCCAGCATGAATATTTGAGTTTCTGAATTTCTAAAATTCCAGTTCCTCTAATACTGTCATGTGCAGCCTTGAATTTTGGTTCTGGGAACATTCTTGATCATTGAAATGTCGGAGAAACAAACCAGTTTGAAGCAAATTCATTTCATAATTCAAAACACATTATTTTTCCAGTTTTAACTATAACAAACTCCAAAAGCTCAAAACTTTAAAAGACATTGTTATCGTACACAAGTGAATAGAAAAGATTACATCTCTTTCGTAACACGCTAAGGCCAAAGATTTCAAAGTGGTGTATGTTTTGGGAGAGTAAGGTGTTGTTAAAAGTGAAAATTAGTGCTGGTGAAAGGTGCCAGATGGGCAACTATTTTTTCCCATAAAGCAAATATAAGGAAAATGCAAGCTTCCCCACTAATGTGTCTGAATCCTGATCTAAAAATCACTTCTAGGGGTAAGATAGGAGTTCACATTCCGCATCCATGCGGTGCCTCTGCTGAGACTAAAAACCAGATTGCTGTAATGGTATGAAGATAGCTCCATTAAGAACTGGAACAAAGAACCATCTTGTTTAACCCATGCTGCTGAACAGCTATCAAATTATGATAATTTTGGTCACTTTTGGTGCTAGATTGAAACATTTATAAAATTGCCAGATTTTTAAAATATGGTTCCTTTAGATTAGAGGAAAGGCTATCGAGCTATCTGTGATCGCACAGAGAAGTTATTTTTGCTTTGAGCTACAGTATTTGGTTCATGACTATATGTCACAGTGAATATCTAGCTACTTTAAGCAAAGAGTTTATTAACATGCGCTCTCTTCCTCCTCTAGATTAAACCAATCTATATTTGTGAATCTGGAAAGCAAAATGGCAGTTTCTAGTCAGCCAGCTTGCCTATCTGTGAAATTAATTAACCCGCCACAGAGCCAAGATCCAAGATTTTCCCACATACAAGAAACTGCAAGTATTTTCTGATTAACTACATCCATAGTATGTAAGATCAACCACTGATTTAAGGTCCCCTTTTATAGATGAACATTTCAGCTACCAAGTCACAGCAGGTGAGATTTTCAAAAAGCATGAAAGTAATTTTAAGAGCTCAAGTCCCTTTGCGCCAGTACTAATTTCTTTTTTAATGGGACTTGAGCTCCTAAATCACTTAGAAACTTTTGAAAATCCCACTCAATGGATTTAAACTTTGAATCTCCTGGCTTCTGTTGGTTAAACCAAATGTTTGTCATTATTTTAAAATAGTCTTTCGGGGATGATAATAGTCTTGACATTATCTGTAAGGGACCTGTGAATCATTTTGTCACATCACAAATCTACCACAAGATTTTACATGAATGACAACCCTTGTTGCCAGTCACAGATCGAGAAGCATGCTCTCTTCGGGATAACACTTGAGTCTGGTGGTCGAGATTCTAATCTTAGCTCTAATATAAACTTCCTGTTTGACCTTCAGCAAGTAATTTGGTGTCTCAGTGCTTCAGTTTCCCCAACAATAAATGAGGGATGATACTACTCTGCCTCACAGGGGTGTTGTAAACCTAATCTCTTTAAAGCTTTGACATTCTTGAATGAAAAGGTCTATATAAAGTGCAAAGTGAAATTACTATACATTAGCATCCCTGCTCAGTGGGGCCCAAGACTGGAGTTACAAGGAGTATTGTGGGGTAGAACTAAGATCTATAGGGAAAGATATGTGGAGTAGCTTACTTGGGTGCTACCTAGTGTCATGAATCCCTTGCTTCCATGAGCAAACCTCACAAAATACACTTTTTAAAACAGTCTTAAATATGTTCTAAAGGCTAAATAAAGTGCAGATCCTAGACATTTAGACAAAACAAATTAGGTAGCAAACTGTAATCTATCAAGTAGATTTGAAAAGGAAATTTCACCTTATATTCGGATTATATAACAGACAGTAATTACTAAGCGTAAAGAGTTGGTCTAAGACCTTAAACCTGAAAAAACACGTGTGATTAATTTTAAGTATACAAGTGTACTATTGAAATCAATCACTTGATTGGGGCATAACTTTGTAAACATATTTAAAACAACAGAATTTGTCAAGGCACTAGAAATTTGATGAAAATCCATATTTAGTTTCTGAAGAATTTTGAATTTCTGACTTTAAAAAAAAAAAAAAAACCAACAGATAGTGGTCAGACCATTTGTGTGCCTACAAATCTATACATGTTTTGTGTCTGTCAGGAAGTAAGGTTTACTTTTCCACCTGATTCTGATCACTATTTTGTTCTGGGATGTGATGATGAATTTGTTATTATGGCTGGGATTCCCATGTACATTGGATACAACACACAAACTTTTTGTGAGCAGAAGTAAAATTGCTTTACAGCACTGAACTTACAAATCATGTGCAAAGAAAATAACTAGTGAAGTAGGCAGTTCTGTCTGCTGAGCTTTTCATAGTTGGATCCTGGCAATAATTGCTGACCTTTGCACTGAGAGTTATTGCAGTGCTGGTTGATGGTGCAGCAGCAATGTACTCCTGATAATCCTAACACAGTAAAGTGAATGAAATTTTCTAGTTTGCTTCTGGGGAAGAGCAGAGAGATTTATTCTAAATCCAGACCCTTCATTAATAATTTGTTTGTTTGTTTTTTAAAGTTTGCACTAATTAGTTTTGGCTGCTTGAATTTTTTTTTAAATTATAATATACTAATCTCATCTAACTTTGTTATTGATTTCTGATCTCTGAAAGTACAGCTGTCACAGAGATGACTTGAAAAGTTGAAACAGTTTTTGAGTTCTTGCTTTTTTCTCCAAAAAGGACCCTATGAAAGAAACATTCAGCGTCAGTTGATTTCTTAGTCTTTAAATAATGAAGATCTTATATATTGGAAAGATACAAAGAGTAACTCCCAAATGAAAAGTTTCCGCTAGAGTTAGTTGGGAAACTTTTTTTTTTTTTTTGGCCACCACAGAAAATATAGATGAAAGCATAGTTTTGCTTTCATATCTATCAAAATGTTTTAGGGTTTTGTGAAACAAAAAACTAAACCCACAAAAAGTTCAATTTTAATCAGTTTTAGGTTGCTGAAAAACACAGATTTTGAGATATGTAAGCAGGGGGATGGGATGAAAGGGGGTTGTTTGTTTTAATAAAAATTTGAAAAAATAATTGAAAACTAACATTCCCAGGGAAATTTTTGTTTCAGCAAAAAGCCATTTTCCACTGAAAAGTATTTAACAGAAAATGTTCAATCCACTTTAGTTAACACAGCATCTAGTGGCACAGTATAAGGCAAACTTATTTTTAGTTCACCTGGATAAGATACTGCTTACAAAGTATGAGGTTTCGGGTTCTAATCCTGACTTCAGTAGTATTATGTCTGCTCTGGAAGATGTAAATTCCATCTCGAGTATATTTACCCATGGTACCTTTGATCAAGCTAGCACACTAAAAATAGAAGTGTTGCTGTCGGAGCCCAAGCAGCTGGACAGAGTAGACACCCCAAGTGCATACCTAGAACTTCAGACAGGATCGTACTCAGGGTGGCTAGTCCCTCCTGCTGCCCACACCATTTCTAAATTTAGTGAATAGTTTGATTAGAGCTAGAGTGAATATATCTACTCAGCCTCAAAATTATGCCTTTCAGCTCCAGTGCAGACATATTCCAAAATGCTTATATGTACAGCAACTGCAGGTCATGTCTGGCCAGTAGCTGAAACAGAATGTAGAGCTCAAGAGAAAATGTTTTAAATTCCAAGGATGATTCTTCCAGTCCTCCATCCCCTTCTCCCCAAATAAAAGGGCTGGAATAGTGTGAAGAGGCTCAAGAAGACCCAGTTGTAGAACTGGGGGAATATGTCACCTGGTTCAGGCTTGGAGTGGGACAGCCTCCTCATAAGTCCTGGTATAAGGGATGGACTGGGAGTGGGAGGGGTGTACTGGAGTAGAGTTGTGAAGATTCTGGGAAGCACTTCTACCCACTGGCCGATGGGGAGACCACCGTAACTTAGACAACCTTTAAGAAGTGTTTAGGGGCTGCTTCCGCCCCAGAGCAGCCCAGGATCAGAAGGTCACAAAGTTGGCTTAAAGATAGCTTAGCCCCAACTCCCCTGGGCTGTGAGTTCTGTTCATTTTAGAGGTGCAGCACTGGATCACACCTTTTTTTTTAAATAACAGAAATTACACTCTGATTACCTTTTCCAGACCTGAAGAAAAGTCTTGTGGAGCTTGAAAGCTTGTCTCTTTCACCAGCAGAAGTTGATCCAATAGAAGATATTACCCACCCATCTCGCCTCAGATCCTGGGATCAATATGGCTACTACTGCAAATAACAAAAATAAAGTCACTTTTTAAAAGCTTTCAAATCAAGCTGAAGATATCTTAAGTCAGCAAGTTTAATCTAGTTATATCCAATTTCTGTTTTGTTTTATTTTAAAGGGAAAGCATTTTGAATAGTGGAAATCAAATAGGATAGCAGGATGGACTCAGGTTTTGTAACTGATGAACAATCGCACAGTAGTGTTGTAATCCAAAGCTAGCACCAATGTGGGGAGTGATGGGGAAGACAGGGAGTAAGAATACCACCAGTGATGATTCATCCTGATTTTTTATTCTTTTTTGTATGGTGCTTGGAGTGTACATTGATGGATCTGATAAGAAACCTATATACAGTAGAATAGAATGACTGCTCCAAAATGAATTATCTCAGGGGAGGGAAGATGTAGTACTCATAGTTTAAGGCATCTCTTAAGGATGGAGGTAATTTGCAATAAATCTGAAAATTGTTTATGTACTATAATCCAGGATTTTTTTATTTTTCTTTACTATAGCCATTTAGTCATAATTAAAATGGACATTTTCACATGCTAACCTTAATTTTAGCTGCAAAAGAAAATAGTACCACTTCATCCAGCAACATGGTTGCAGACTAAAGGAAGATAATATACCATATATACTCGTTCATTAGCCCATTCATTTATAAGCTGACCTCCCAAAATGGATAGGTAAAAATAGCAAAAACTGTATGACCCTTTCATAAGCCGACCCTGTATTTCAGGGGTTGGAAAACTTTGGTACTCGGCCTGTCAGGGTAAGGCACTGGTGGGTTAGGATATTTTGTTTACTTGGAGCATCTGCACGCACCACTTCTCATAGCTCCCATTGGCTGGGAATGGCGAATCATGGCCACAGAAAGCTGAGGGACTCCATGCCTGCAGACTCTCCAGGTAAACAAAACAACAATGTATTAGATATTCAATTCAATGATTCCATAGGTCAGGGATCGGCAACCTTTCAGAAGTTGTGTGCCAAGTCTTCATTTATTCCCTGTAATTTAAGGTTTTCATGGGCCAGTAATACATTTTACATTTACAGGGGCTGGCGGATGGAACCCCAGACTGGCAGCAGGCTGAGCGGACCAGCAGCTGGGACCCCAGGCAGTCAGCAGGCTGAGCGGCTCAGCCCACTGCCGGTATGGGGTTCCATCCATCCAGGCTGGCAGCGAGCTGAGCGGGGCCAGCAGCCGGGACCCCGGTTGGCAGTGGGCTGAGCTGCTCAGCCTGTAGCTAGTTGGCCTCTGGACCTGCTCATCCCGGGTCTTGGCTGCCAGCCCCACTCAGCCCTCTGCTGGCCCAGGGTTCCATCCATCCAGGCCAGCAGCAGGGTGAGCGGGGCTGGCAGCAGCATGCCACAGTACATTGGCACGCATGCCATAGATTGCCGACCCCTGCCACAGAGTTTTAAATCATCACATTTTGGTGTAGACCCATTTATAAACCGACCTCCACTCTTTGATTCATCACTTTTTTACCAAAAATATTCAACTTATGAATGAAGATATATGGTAGTAATTTTACATGCTGTACAAACAACAGTGCCACCTCCTGGGCATTTGAATTATTTACAAATTCTATCACATCTACAGATCAAAACCTGTCTTGTTTCTTTCTACCAGTGCTTCAAGGAAGGGCTACAGAAAAACACACACAGATATTGAGATAGCATCGTTATATGTTTTACTATTTCATGCTGTAGTTTGCAGAGTTAATTTACAAAACACTCAGGGTTAGATTTTCCCAATCCTTCCCTCACACTCCCTGCCCGCCTACCTGTGCAGAAGGTACAGGCTTTATGGAGGTTGCTTTTTCCCCTGCAGTGTCCTGGGAGTACAGAGAGGAAGCAACAATCTTGCCCTTAAATAGTAAACACTCAGATAAGTGTATTTATCTGTATTTTTAGCACCATAAATGTGCATTGCACTTAACAAACAAAAGTCCCTGCCCTGAAAATCTTGCAGTCTCAGGACCCAATCCCACAAACACTACTGCCCACAAAGTTTACAACTCTAAGTTCTACTGACTTCATTGGGACTACTCACTGTAATAAAGGACGTGTCTGGTAATAAGAATTTGCAGGATTGAGCCATAGGGTCCGGGGGAGAGGAATAGCTCAGTGGTTTGAGCAATGGCCTGCTAAACCCAGATTTGTGAGTTCAATTCTTGAGGGGACCACTTAGGGAGCTGGGGCAAAAATCAGTACTTGGTCCTGCTACTGAAGGCAAGGGACTGGACTCAATGACCTTTCAAGGTCCCTTCCAGTTCTAGGAGATAGGTATATCTCCAATTATTACATAGATTAGGGGTTTGTTATAGAAGTGGATGGGTGAGATTGTATGGCCTGCATTATGCAGGAGGTCAGACTAGATGATCATAATGGTCCCTTCTGACCCATGAGTCTATGATTTCATAAGAGATTGTAATAAACCCAGCAATGAGTCATAAGACAAAGAAATGCTACAGCAATATGAACATGTGGTTTCTTTGGCCAATGAAGCACACACAAGTTTTTCTTATTACTGTCAAGCCAACAAGCACTGGAAATGCTATGGCTTTGTCTGATGGTGCTCTTGAAAGATGTGTGATATCCACCACTGTTTGTTACTGAGCCTATGACTGGATAGTAAAGACAACCAGAGAAAATACATCTAAACTTAACTATTGTCTCTTCATTGTCAATTAAGTGATTTCCTATAGACCATATGACAATATTCATTAATCAGTGCCTTTTGTCAAAGTTTGCAGGACCCTTTCAACATTCACCAAATACTGTATTTGATATATTGTATGTCAGAGAGTCTTTCATAGAGTTCTACCAACTTCCCTTTCATGCATATGAAATCACTCAAGATAGCTAGAATGTGTCTGGTCTGAAATAGCATAGTCACTGTAGATCATAATTCAAGTGCACTAGCACTTGCTAGCAGAACTATGAGACAGAAGGGAACTTGCACAGCATTTCAGGAGCCTGCACACATTATACTTGTGCCCTTCCCAATGTTTTAGACCCTAGGAATTCTGAATTAAAACACCAAGATTTAAACGGAGAAAATCAGTTTTTTGTAAAAGCATCTTTGCCAAATTATTTTAAGTTTTGAGAGTTAAATACCTTACTTGGGAAGTTTTGTTAGCATCTCCTTTGAATTTCATTGAACATTGAAATTCCTTAGTTATAAATGCTTGTTTAGGAAGGAATAATTTGAATACTTTGCTGGATTCCTAAATAACTGTAGCTATTTAAGAAAAGACCTGGCTGTCATTGATGACAGCTGTCATTGATGACAGCTCAATTAAAACCTCTGCTCCAGAGGCATCCCTAGCCTCTGCTTGCCAGAAGCTGAGATGGGCGATAGGATGGATCACTTGATTATTACTATTCTGTTCATTCCCTCTGAAGCACCTGGCTTTGGCCACTGTCTGAAGACAGGATACTGGAATGGATTGACCATTGGTCTGACCTAGCATAACTGTTCTTATGTCCTTGGTTGTAAATGCCGATCACTACAGTGTTTGGCCATCTTAATCAAGTCAGAGGACAGACACAGTGATCACTTTGTGATAAGTGTTCACTCACGAGTGATGTGGTGTCTTGGTGAAACTAGCTACAGTTATTTAGGTGGTGTCAAAAAAACAAACAAGATGTTAGATTTTAATAAGCGTGGGATACAAAAGAAAGCTGAAAAATATAACAATGCCATTATGTAAATTGAGTGTATGCCCTTCACATTTAATTTTTTCAGTTCTGGTCACCCCAGCTCAAAAAAGATATAGCAGAAATAGGAGGAAGCCAAAGATGAGGGACAAAAATTATTAGACGTATGGAAAAATTATTTAATAGTTGTCCATTATGAGGCTCACCTTCCCCTAAAGCATGTGGTACTGGTTATTACTGTCAGCCACAGGATAGCAGTCTAGGTGGATTATTGGAGAAATAAATCAAGACTTTGTAGAAGTTCCTCTAGTCTGAGAGAGGGGCAAAACTGAAATGTGCACTGCCATTTGTCATGTGTATTCACAGTGACATCTACGTAGGGTTGTGCAATTGTTTCCCCCTATCTTTAACCTTTAATTTAGTAATGGGAAGTTACCTCTTTGGGGATCCATGATGCAACGTTTGCTTCTCTTACTAGTACTGCTGCTGCTGTTCTTGCTGCTTATATTGATACATGAGAACATATAATTAAAAATCTCAAAATGATACATTTTAAAAATGGTGCAATGGACTAATAAAAACACAATGTGAAATTCGTTTTCTCTTTGTTTAGTATATGCACGTTCACACACCCCACACACACACAAATGTTTAGTGACCAACAATAATTTGTTTAAACTATCAGAAAAATATGTGACAGATGTACAAAATCTTCCTAAATGTATACTCTCTTGTAATTGGGACTCTATTTATAATTCAAATATTGCAGTATAGTTTCCTTTTTCCAAAGATACAGAATAAATCTGTTTACACTGCATCATTCCCCACTTTCCTGCCATCTTCTATTTTCTCAACTTGTCCTCCTGTCATTTTGCCTTTATGGCAACCCCATACGGAAGAAATTCAATGGGATTCATTCAATGAGAATCAGTCACTGTCTACCTTTCTTTCCCAAGACATTTTAGCCTCTTCCACTTCTCAAGTTCCTGCTCCCTGGCTCACCATGTAGGCCCAAAAGATTCCACTTCCACTGGAGTTCAACCAGAATGTGACTCCTTTACTACAAAATAAATACATATGCATTATCTATATTTACTCTTTGTGGTGCATTTTAAGCTCAATTAAGTGAAATTTAAGGTTCTTAAATTATTCTATTTTGCTGCATAATTCCCACTTTGCTGTATATTTTACTACAGCTACATAGGATACCCTGGGATCTGTGTGAATAATTTAACAGCTAAAATGCCACATAGTATATGAAGGCTTGGATATAAGGCATAAGTATTTTTGATATGGTTGCTTTGATGGGACAATTATTGAAAGAAGTGTTTTAACAAATGCTATCTACATTTACCAGATGGTTAATTAAATGTTATCTCGGTTCCTTGCCAGAATACTGTATGATACTCAACATCAATTGTTATGGGAAAACAGGGTGTCTTGTGATTAAAGTGACTATGACAAAGAAGAAAGCAATTTTCCTAAAGAAATAGCCCTTGTACTTTATTTGATTAAGGTGATTCTTATCCTGGTGCTTATCTTTGAATAAGAGATATGCCAGCTACCAGTCTGCAGACTATATCTGCAGTCTCTAAGCAGGGAAACATGCAGGGTTGTGACTCATAGCATTTTTTAAATCAAAGCTAGGCTGTCAAATTGTTGCCTTTGGATAATAAAAATACTTCCTCTTCTTTAAATAAAAGTCAAGTGAATAAGTGGGGGAAAAAGAACATCTTAAGTTTTCTTTAAACTAAACCAAGACAGAAGTGAAGTTAGAAGATTTTAGTAATACATTTAAAGCAACACAAGTCTTTTGATACCCCTGTTTGAAATTAAATTCACATTTTGACAGCCTAGTAGGAAATGTCCTGTAGATCCTAAAATTGCTTCTTCATAGTGACAATTAGTTACTTAAAAAAAAACCTGTTTATGTAGGCCCTATACTATATTGTGCAAATTAAGAAATGAACTTTATTCCAGGAGCTCTGCTGACATCACCAAAGATTTTGGTGTTCACTAAAACTCACGGTGGAAAATCAGTTCTTAATAGAAGAGCAACTATATGGCCCCAACTGTCCTTTTCTTCTCTCTGGAAGACAGGGATGAAACCTAGCTGATTTTAGGATTACCATTTCTGTCTGAGTCCTTGTGGTTCCCATCACAATAGTATCTACTCACCTCACACACTTTACTGACTTGATTCTCAACAATCCTTAGGGAGAATTATTTCAATTTTATAGATGGGGAACTGGTGCTTACAGAGGTGAAGTGACTTGCTTAAGGCCACATAAATCCCTGGGAATGCCAGGATAAGTACCACTAGTCTAGGTAAAACATGCACTTTGCAATCTTTGAGATGTACAATTATTATTTTATTTTCCCCCATTATCACTAATTCATGCAAATAATAAAATTTTCACTCAAAACCCATTTTCACATGAGCACAAATGGGTTCTATTAATGTTACTTCTGTTGTTTGCGAGCAAGTGACAGTGTGCAAAGCTGCATGCATGCAAATAGAGGTCAATCTAAAAATTTGTTGAAAACTGGACCTTACAGGGATATTAGGAAGTCTGCTTAAACGAGTACAAGCTCAAGTTGCTGTTCAGAAGACTTCCATATTAATTTCTACAACCATTACAAGACATCCTCAAAGCCTGTCCTATTTTTGGCTGCCTTCAGAAACTTAGAAGAGAAAAAAGATAAAATGAGAAAGGTATTTCATTAAAGCAGCATAAATGTTACTAATGTCTAAGCTAATACCTATTCTATACTCAGCCTTCCAATTTTCTAAACTCAATCTTCAGACAAAGCTAGTTGCTGTCTCAGTATTACTCTAATATTTCTGTATAAAATTTTATTTGTTCATCTGACTTTGTAAACCAGTATATTTCAAAGACATTTTTATTCTGAACATACACAGTATTGCGAAGGGACGTGATCCTACAAACTCCTTACTCAGTTGAGAAGTTCCAGAGGAATCATGACAACTACTTGCATGAATAAGAACTTTAGTATGAGTAAGGATTTGAAGAATTGGGCCCCAAGCTACATGTGCAGATCATTATCTTGGATAATTATTTCAAATCATTAAAGTATGAGTTTGGCAGTTGATGCAAACAAAAACCAAGTGTTGAGTCAACAGTGTAATGCTGTTGCAAAAAAGCAAACATTCTGGAATGTATTAGCAGGAGTGTTGTAAGCAAGACACGAGAAGTAATTCTTCCGCTCTACTCCGCACTGATTAGGCCTCACCTGATGTATTGTGTCCAGTTCTGGGCACCACATTTCAGGAAAGATGTGGACAAACTGGAGGAATCCAGAGAAAAGCAACAAAAATGATTAATGGTCTAGAAAACATGACCTATGAGGAAAGATTGAAAAAATTGGGTTTGTTTAGTCTGGAGAAGAGAAGACTGAGAGGGGACTTGATAATAGTTTTCAAGTACATAAAAGGTCGTTACAAGGAGGAAGGAGAAAAAATGTTATTCTTAACCTCTGAGAACTGGACAAGAAGCAATGGGCTTAAATTGCAGCAAGGTCAGTTTAGGTTGGACATTAGGAAAAACTTCCTAACTGTCTGAGTGGTTAAGCAGCACTAGAATAAATTGCCTAGGGAGGTTGTGGAATCTCCATCATTGGGGATTTTTAAGAGCAAGTTGGACAAACACCCCACAGGAATTGTCTAGATCAGGGGTCAGCAACCTCTGGCATGCGGCTCACCAGGGTAAGCACCCTGGCTGGACAGGTCAGTTTGTTTACCTGCCGTTTTGGCAGGTTCAGCCGACGGCGGCTCCCACTCGCCGCAGTTCAGTGTCCCAGGCCAATAGGGTTGGCGAGAAGCCACGGCCAGACATCCCTCGCCCATGCCGCTTCCCACTGCCCCCATTGGCCTGGGACAGCAAATCGTGGCCAGTGGGAGCCGTGATCAGCCGAACGCAGCAGGTAAACAAACTGGCCTGGCCTGCCAGGGTGCTTATCCTGGTGAGCCGCATGCCAGAGGTTGCCAACCCCTGGTCTAGATAATACTTAGTCCTGCCTTGAGTGCAGGGGTCTGTGACCTCTCAAAATCCCTTCCAGTTCTATGATTGATTCTATGATTAATTGCCTTCTGAAAGATAAAGTGAGCATGGTATTATCTTTTATTGGACCAACTGGTGTTGGTGAGAGACAAGCTATTGAGCTACACAGAGCTCTTCTTCAGGTTCTCGTTCATATCTTCTTTTTATTGTTTTCAGCACAGATACAAAAATAATTCAAGATGCACATTGTCTGGAAACAATAACTGCATTTAATCTGCATTTTTAAATAATAAAAAAATTATAATTCGTTAGAAAGGAACTGAATGTTTACTTGACCAAGTTTATTTAACACTTAAATTGCATCAGAAATACACATTGAAAATTGCAGAATTTATTGAAGTGAAGGATGCCTTGTGTTCATATTAGGAAAGATAATTGTTGACTCTCTTCATGTTTCACTGTCTTTGACCCTTGACTCTTTTGCTCCTCTGTCCCATCACAAGATCCACCCTGCCAATTCCCATCCCAGCTCATCCCCAGCATTTGCTCCCTCTGTTTCTGTTCTCATGCTGCAGAGCATGTCTGGCAGAAATCCCATGACCAGGATGACTTCCTCCACTACAAATTAATTCTCTTCTCCTTCAGTTCTGCCATCTTCCTAGTTAAACTTCTCCAACTCAATTGAGCCTCACACCTGCAATCCAACTAGTGATACTGGAACTAGGAATGCTGAGGGTGCTGTTGCACCCCCTGACTTGAAGTAGTATTTGGTGTTTGTTATTACATGGTTTCCATGTCAGCACCCTCACTATAAAAATTGTTCCAGCATCCCTGATCCAACTGTCAAAAGTGATGACAAGGCATACTCCTCAAACCCTCTCCTCCTGCCTTCACTAGTCTTTCTGTACAGAATCTTGCTAACCTTGCTAATTTCTGTCAAGAGAAAATTGACAAAATACTGTTACCTTTCACTTTCCCTCAGCTCACCTTCCTTACCCCTTTCCCCGTCACAAAAATGTTTCTCATCTGTTCTCCTCCTCAAATCCTTCCACTTGCCTCAGTGACCCTATTCCATCTCCTCTCCTGATCTCCTTTACACTCATTGTCATTCTCTCCCTTCTTCTTAACCCTCTACTCTCCTCTAGCTCTCTCCCCTCATAATACAAGCATACTTTAGTCTCCTCCATCTCAAAAAACAAAAATACACCCTTGACTCCACTTTCTCTCCATGTGCCACCCCACCTTTCTTCTTCCTTTTATCTTTAAGCTCATTAAAGGCACTGTTCATAATCTCTGTCTGAAGTTCCTCTCCTCCAGTTCCATCCTACACTCTCTCCAATCCAGCCTCCTCCCCTTGAATTCCATGGAAATACTTGTCAAAGGCTCTAATGACCTTTTCTTAGCTCAATCTCAGAACCAATGCTTCTTCCTCCTCAACTTTAACCTGTGCCTTCAGGAACATCAACCATGCTCTTCTCTTGAACACCTGTCCTCTCTTGGCTTCTGTAACTCTGATCTCCCCTGATTCTATCATGTCCTTCAGAGGATCCTCCTGCGCCTCCCTTTAACTTTCTGGGGGGTCTTCACAGGGATCTGTCCCTGTTCCCTTCTTGTCTCCTTCTACACCTTATTTATGAGTAATCTCCTCCCTTATCACAAAATCAGCTTCCATCTCTATGCTAATGATTCTCAGATCTATCTCCACACCTGTCTCCTTCTGCCCAAACTAAAATCTCAGCCCGTGTCTCTGACATCTTATTGTGGATGTTTAACTATCAGCTCAAGATTAGCATGAATAAAATAGAGCTCTATCTCCTTCCTGCTACCTCCTTGCTCGATTACTGTGGACAACAGCACCATCTTGCTTCTCATTCAGACCATATAACTGAGTGTCATATTCACCTCAGACTTCTGTCTAGGTCCTCACATGCAGGACTATGCCTAAATCTTACAAATTCTTTCTCCATGACATCTCTAATATATGGCCTTTCCTACCCACCCTTACAGCTAAAAATCTTATCCAGGCTCTCATTTCATATCTCAGTCACTGCAGCATCCTTTTCCCCAGCCCTAACAAATGCAAACTTGTCCAGTTCATATCCATTCAGACTGTTGCTGAAAAGATATTTTTCTAGCCTGATGCTTTGACCATATCACCTTTCTTTTTTCATCCCTTCTCCTGGTCCCCTTTCTCTGTTGCATCAAACGAGGCTACTTATCTTCACTTTCAAAGCCCTTCACAACCTATCATATCTCATCCACTATCAAGATGTTGACCCCGCCACCACAACCACCAATATGCCCATGAGTACAGCCTCCATCAACCACTTGCTAAATTTTCATACAAGCTTCTTGGTGTTTTTTCCTATTCTCTCTGACCCTCACACTCTCTCTCCTCATAACAATCACAAAGCTACCTCATTATCTTCCTTCAAAATTCCCCTTTTCCAAGCTGACTACAGAAAAACATGACAACAGTTGGGCCATTGGTGTATCAAGACCACTGCCTAACATGCTGACTAATATTGTCTGATGGAGTAGTACAAGGAAACAATCAATCACCTGGTCTTAGGTCAGCTCTTCGGGGCAGGGGCTGTTTTATTTTTTGTACTGGGCGTGTACAGCCTCTAGCATAATGGGATCCCGGGCCATGAATAGGATGCTAAGAGATTACAAGAGGTTTTTTTGTATTTTTTTTACTGTAAAATAACCATATCAAACACAATAACTCATTTCATATAGATTATAGATCATTGATAATGGACTGGAAAAGACTATTAACTAAATCCATCTCCTTGCATACAGAATTAATTTCTTTCATAGTATTACTGTTCACAGTATCTTTCTGCGCAGATAGTGCCATTGACTATTGATACTGCTCAATTAGAGTCAATAAACTGGCTTTTCTTTATTTGTTCTACATTGAGTGATCCATTTCACTTTTTCTCTATACCATTTAGAAGATTAATATACCTTATATCTCTGCTAATAAAAATGTAAGTCAGTGTATATGAGACAATTGTCAAGCCAATACTTCTGAACAGGTTTGATTGTTGGAGTATGAGGAAAGCCAATGACTGAAAGATATTGACCACAGAAATGAATGGGCTGAGGGGAATACTAGATTTTTAAAACTGCAGAAAATAAAAAAATGAAGTGATAAGAAATTAACTAGGACAAGAAATAAGTCTGTTACATAGGAGTCAAGAAATTTGATTGCTGTGGCTTGGACACATGTCAAGAAGGAACACAGAAAATGGTGATACATACCAGAATGCAAAGGAACTAGACGTGGAAGAACATTGAGAATGTTTGATAGACACGGTGAAGAATGACGTAGAACAAAAAGGTCAAAAACTGAACCAAGCAGTGAAGGTAAAAAACAGAAAGTAAAGTGAAGATGTCATCTGGCCGAATCGTTACTGCTGAGCTGATAGATGGGAATCTAAGAATATACCTACTAATTAGCTAGTTTCTTGGTATATTTGTAAGCTACAGAAGTGTTCCTCATTATTCACCCATACCAACATGCTTTCAACTACTTCAAAATACTGCTGGTAAGTGAGCCTCAAAAGACTCAGATATTTGGGTCACTTAAATTTCAAAAGGCATAAGAGCTTATCCAAATATATAAAATCTTTGGAAGTTTTACTTCCTAATTTATGCCACACCTTCCAGACTTTTTTCCCCTACAAAATAAATAGACCATATTCCTGTCTCTTAACCCTGTCCTTCCATTTTCCTTCTCCATGATTTTCCTTCCAACACATCTTTGATACCCTATTTCCTTTTCCCAAGCTTTAAACAGATCATGCCCCAGGCACAGTCCCTTCTTCCTGTTCCACCAACTCATTTACCTTGTCTCTGTAATAGCTAGAAGACAAGATTAATTTCAGATGAGTCTCCTTTTGTGTAGATTTCTGGGAAATTCTTTTCCCCAAAAGGTGTACCGAATGGAAATCTTTTAAATATGTAGCACTCACATTTTTAGTTAATCTAAATTACAGACTATATTTCATATAACAATATAATTTACAGTATATCACTTATAAATTACAACAAACACACCAATGATTAACAATCACTGAACATGTTATTTTTCTCCTAAGTGGAGAACAATAGAAAATCCAATGAAGAATTACAACTCCATCACTGCATATCTGATTTTTAAAATAAGTCAGAGGCTTTCAGGTTGTGAGAATAAATAAGAGCAGAATTAGGCCCTATATTTGTAATATCATTTAAAATTCAAGGTGTGTGCTGCTTGACAATGACATATTGGTCATCTGTCTTCAGAAGTGGTGGTCAGAAAGAGCTGTGTACAAGGCCAAAGAAAGCTCTATATTTCCTGCCTACTCTTCTCTAGGGCCCTGATTCAGCAACACACTTAAACACATGCTTGAATCCCATTGAGGTCAATGAGACTCCGGCACATGTTTAAAGCTGAGTACATACTAAGTGTTTTGTTGAATCAGGTCATAAATTTTCCAGCCCAGAGTGTGTAAACCGATTGGTGGTGGAATGCTTTGTGCTCCAATGTCAGTCTATTTGGAGTGTCAATGCTTAACTGATTACATGTCAGTATGCCAAACTTTATAAACTGGAAGGGAGTAATGCCCAGGGATCTAGCTTTTACCATTGCCCAGCAGCATCAACAGGAGGATGAGGCTGAAGGCAGAATTTATGTTTGTGAAAAATGCATTCCAACATGAGAAACTCACTTGAAGAGAAAGACTGCATAGGAATGACTTATACTGACAAGCTCTTTTGAATTTGTATTTGCACTTGTGGAATGTACAAAGGAATCCATAACTGATGTGTGTTTCATGTTGAAAGTAACACTTTGACCTTGTGGGCATCTGTAAGATCAAAATATATAAAGTTTCTGCATGTGTCTTGCACATGCACCTTCACCATTCATAAGAATGGCCGTACTGGGTCAGACGAAAGGTCCATCCAGCCCAGTATCCTATCTACCAACAGTGGTCAATGCCAGGTGCCCCAGAGGGAGTGAATCTAACAGGTAATGATCTAGCGATCTCTCTCCTGCCATCCATCTCCACCCTCTGACAAACAGAGGCTAGGGACACCATTCCTTACCCATTCTGGCTAATAGCCATTAATGAACTTAACCTCCATGAATTTATCTAGTTCTCTTTTAAACCCTGTTATGGCCCTAGCCTTCACAACCTCCTCATGCAAGGAATTCCACAGGTTGACTGTGAGCTGGGTGAAGAACTTCCTTGTATTTGTTTTAAATCTGCTGCCCATTAATTTCATTTGGTGGCCCCTAGTTCTTATATTATGGGAACAAGTAAATAACTTTTCCTTATTCACTTCCTCCACACCACTCATAATTTTATATACCTCTATCATATCCCCCCTTAGTCTCCTCTTTTCCAAACTGAAGAGTCCTAGCCTCTTTAATCTTGCCTCATATGGGACTAGTTCCAAACCCCTAATCATTTTAGTTCTCTGAACTTTCTCTGAACCTTTTCTAATGCCATTATATCTTTTCTGAGATGGGGAGACCGCATCTGTAACAGTGTTCAAGATGTGAGTGTACCATGATTTATATAAGCCTAATAAGATATTCTCCATCTCATTCTCTATCCCTTTTTTAATGATTCCTAACATCCTGTTTGCTTTTTTGACTGCTGCTGCACACTGTGTGGATGTCTTCAGACAACTATCCATGATGACTTCAAGAGCTCTTTCCTGATTAGCTAAATTAGCCCCCAACATATTGTTTGTATAGTTGGGGTTATTTTTTGCAAATAACTTTACATTTAGCCACATTAAATTTCATTTGCCAATTTGTTGCCCAGTCACTTAGTTTTGTGAGATCTTTTTGAAGTTCTTCACAGTCTGCTTTGGTCTTAACTATCTTGAGCAGTTTAGTATCATCTGCAAACTTTGCCACCTCACTGTTTACCCCTTTCTCCAGATCATTTATGAATAAGTTGAATAGGATTGGTCCTAAGACTGACCCTTGGGGAACACAGGGCTGCCCAGAGGATTCAGGTGGCCTTGGGCAAAGCAATTTCGGGGGCCCCTTCCATAAAAAAAAGTTGCAATACTATAGAATATTATATTCTCATGGGGGCCCCTGCAGGGCCTGGGCAAATTGCCTCACTTGCCCCCCACTCCCCGGGAAGCCCTGGGGGAACAACACTAGTTACCCCTCTCTATTCTGAAAATTTACCATTTATTCCTTCCCTTTGTTCCCTGTCTTTTAACCTGTTCTCAACACATGAAAGGATCTTCCTTCTTATCCCAAAACAACTTCATTTACATAAGAGCCTTTGGTGAGGGATCTTGTCAAAGGCTTTCTGGAAATCTAAGTACACTATGTCCACTGGATCCCCCTTGTCCACATGATTGTTGACCCCATCAGAGAACTTTAATAGATTAGTAAGACATGATTTCTCTTTACAGAAACCATGTTGACTTTTGCCCAAAAATTTAGGTTCTTCTATGTGTCTGACAATTTTATTCTTTACTATTGTTTCAACTAATTTGCCTGGTACTGACGTTAGACTTTTTAAAAGATGCCTTTTTATCTCTCACTGCTTCTTTTACATGGTCGTTAAGCCATAGTGGCTCTTTTTTTAAGTCTTTTACTGTGTTTTTTAATTTGGGGTATACATTTAAGTTGGGCCTCTATTATGGTGTCTTTGAAAAGTGTCCATGCAGCTTGCAGGACTTTCACTCTAGTTACAGTATCTTTCAATTTCTGTTTAACTAACCTCCTTATTTTTGCATAGTTCGTCTTTCTGAAATTAAATGCCATAGTGTTGGACTCCTGAGGTGTTCTTCCCACCGCAGGAATGTTAAAAGTTATTATATTATGGTCACTATTTCCAAGCAGTCCTGTTATAGTTACCTCTTGGACCAGATCCTATGCTCCACTCAGGACTAAACAGAGAATTTCCTCTCCCCTTGTCAGGAGTGGCTCTATGTATTTTGCGGTCCCAAGCATGGCAGTCAGGCGGCTTTCAGCAGCGTGCCTACAGAAGATCCGCTGGTAATGTGGATTAGGCAGCATCCTTGCAGAAGGTCCCACGGTTCCACGCCTTTGGTGTACCCACCGCTGAATTCCTGCCAAAACCGCAGGACCAGCAGGCCACCCCTCATGGCTTGCCACCCCAGGCACATGCTTGGAATGCTGGTGCCTGGAGTCGCCCCTGCCCCTTGTGGGTTCCTGTACCTGCTGCTCTAAGAAGCAGTCATTTAAAGTATCAAGAAATTTTGTTTCTGCATTTTGTCCTGAGGGGACATGTACCCAATCAATATGGGGATAATTGAAATTCCCCACTATTATTGAGTTCTTTATTTTGATAGCCTCTCTAATCTACCTTAGCATTTCATAGTCACTATCGCTGTCCTGGTCAGGCGGTCAATAATAGATCTCTACTGTTATATTCTTATTAGAGCATAGAATTACTATCCATAGAGATTCTATGGAACATGTAGATAAGATTTTTAATTCATTTGATTCTACATTTTCTTTCACATATAGTGCCACTCCCCGCTCCCCACCACCACCACCACCCCGCAAAATCTGTTCTGTCCTTCCGATATATTTTGTACCCCGGAATGATTGTGTCCCATTGATTGTCCTCACTCCATCAGGTTTCTGTGATGCCTATTATATCAATATCCGCCTTTAACATGAGGCACTCTAGTTCACCCATCTTATTATTTAGACTTCTAGCATTTGTGTACAAGAACTTTAAAAACTTGTCACTGTTTGTCTTCCCTTTTCTGATGTGTCAGATTCTTTTTTATTTGAATGTTTCTTGTCTGATCTGGCCCATACTTTATCCTCTTCTATCCTCTCCTCCTAACTAAAACCTAGAGAATCTCTATCAATAGATTCTCCTCTAAGAGAAGTCTCTGTCCAATCCACGTGCTCCTCTGCAGCAATTGGCTTTCCCCCATCTCTTAGTTTAAAAACTGCTCTATAACCTTTTTAATGTTAAGTGCCAGCAGTCTGGATCCAGTTTGCTTTAGATGGAGCCATCATTCCTGTATAGGGTCCCCCATCCCAAAAGTTTCCCCAGTTCCTAATAAATCTAAACCCTTCCTCCCTACATCATCATCTCATCCACACATTGAGACTCCGAAGGTCTGCCTGCCTACCTGGCCCTGTGCATGGAACTGGTTTTCAGTGTCTTTCCTAGCAGCCTAAATTTGGCCTCCGGACATCTCTCCCACCCTTCCCTATGTCATTGGTATCTACATCGGCTCCTCCTCAGCGCTATACATAAGTCTATCGAGATGCCTCAACAGATCTGCAACCTTAGCACCAGGCAGGCAAGTCATCATCCGGTTCTCTCAGTCATCACAAACTCAGCTATCTATGTTTCTAATGATCAAATCTCCCATTACTAACACCTGCATTTTCCTAATGACTGGAGGTCTCACCCCTGGACTCTTCCATTCCAACTATGGATGAGTTTCATCAGAATCTTTGATTCATCCTGCAAGAGATATTGCCTTAAATAACTCTGAAATACCTTATAGCACTTTAAATGAAGGCTTTCAGAAAAACCTCAGCAGGGATTTAAAATTGACATAAAATTCACTTTCCCCAATTGAAATAGGGTGGTAACAGTATCAGGACCTTTTGGGCTGCATAAAATAGTAATTAGTTTTAAGATAAAGGCTTTAATTAAGTAGAAATTAGTGATAGTTGAAATTTAGAAAATCCAGCATGGCTGACCAAAATGGTGGCTATAGGAAGAGGGTAGTGGAAGATTTCATCTCTGAGATGTAGTAGGAAATTCCATTTCCTGTGACACAGTAGGAAATTCCATTTCCTGTAGGTAATGACTCAACAAAAAAGCCCTAACTTTGATTGACAGTTGGCAGTCACATAGAGGTGTATGTGACTGGGAGGAGCTACCAGGAACACGTAGGTACACATGACCAGGTGGGACTAAGCACTCCTAAAATTGGCATATGCTAATATCTGGAACCTGATTTTCTGAGCCAGGCTAATAAATTATGTTAATGAACTGACCTTGAGTGAGCACACAGTATATAAGGCCAACAGCCAATAGGGTGAACTTCTAGTGAGTTTGGGACCTGGGGGAGAGCAGAAGCTGCAGGACACCTGCAAGGAAGAAGTTATCTGAATACTAGCAACCTGCAAGAAGACAAAGGTTCAAAAAAGAACTAGATCAATTCATGGAAGATAGGTCCATCAATGCCAACTAGCCAGGATGGGCAGGATGGTGTCCCCAGCCTCTGTTTGCCAAAAGCTGGGAATGGGAGACAGGGAAGTCTAAACTGAGACCAACTCTCTCTTCAGATTACCCCATCAATCCAAATCCAAATACTTCTTCATATTATCTGACTCGGAAAGTCTTAATTCACTATTTTCATTCATCTTCCCCTCCTCCCTGTAAGTTTTGTGAACCATTTGCCCAGTTCTGCTGAAAATCTTCTGAAAATGTACTGTAGGTGAATTATTATAATGACATCACCTGTAACTACCAGTATATTAAGGACACACCTCACATTAACAACTGCTTTGACTGCATAGAACTTTTTGTCTTCCCATATTCAGCTAGCAGCATTAACATTGACATATTCTGTGTTAGGGACTTGCATGTCGATCAGGGCAGGAAGAAAAGAAAGAAATTAAACAACCTACTCATATCCCAGAGAATCAAAATTCAGAAAACCCTTCCCCCTATTCCTTCTGGGCCATTCACATGCTGCATGAACAGATTGTAATCATAACAAGAACAATTGCTATTGTCATGTTGCAGATCATGCATGACACTACTACATTTCTTATTATAAACTCTCTGTTGGTCCCTATTTAGCTGGGAAATCATTTCATGTAAATCTCCTTCAGCTCTGCAGAACTGATCTGTAAAAGCACAGGCATCTCACAAAGACAGTTCTGCTAAGCTATCGGCAGAGTATTCCCTAGAAGTCTGACCATAAACTCAGCTGATTTATGACTGCCCTCCAGAGTATCTTTAGCAGTACTCCAACAAATTATGATTTCCTCATACCCATCCTGATTTCATTTTTCCATAGAATCCATCAGGTAAAACACCTGTAATCTAATTGAGATTTCCAACCATTGTAAATATTTCACTGTAATAACATAGGTCACAATTCATCAGCTTCATATAATTATTAATAGCATTTAATATCAGTGCATCTCATTTTTCATTTTAAAAATTGATCACTATTCTCAACCTCTGAAACACCTGAAGTGTGGCAGTGACTTTCAAAATACACAGAAAAAGACTAAAAGTCCTAGCAGCCATTTTATGTCTTAAGGCATTCTATAGTTAGGGTATGTGTCTATATGGCGAAAATCTGATACCTCAGAAATATACATATGTTATTATGTAGTAGTCTGAATAATCAAGCTTGCAAAATCTTTTCCATTATAATTCCTTCCCTTCATCCATTTTGTTTTCATTTGCTCTATTTAAAAAAAAAATTATTGGTCTGAAATTTTACATTCTTGTCCTCAACACAAAGCTTTGGAAAATTTAAGAAAAGACATTTAGCCATCTATGAGGTGTGGAAAGAGTCAACCTCCATGCATACTTACTTTTCCTAATGTAAAATATTCTACGCAGACTTATTTTGGTCAACTCCAGAGGAGTTAGAGAGGTACAAAATCTGCATATCTGTGACTAAATTTGTTATTTTAATCTTTTGAGCATTTTGGAAATTAATTAAGTTTGATAGAAAATGGTGTCAAGTTGAAAGAAGTAGTCATCAGAAAATGTACATCCTATCATATAGCATGGTTCGTCAGAGGATCTCAAACGCCTTTAACTAAGGAAGGCAAGTGTAACTAGCCCTACTTTACAGAGGGGGAATTAGAAGCACAGCAAGGTGAAGTGACTTGTCCAGCGACATACAGAAGGTCAGTGTAGGAGACAGCCCACCTGCTGCCTTCTCATCTCAATCTGACTGCTGTCTTTCTAGCCCTCTATGGCAGTTCAGGTTACTCCATACCCTGAAAGATTAAATCCCCACTGGATGTAACTGCACTGTGTAATAAGTAAGATTTGTATGTACTTTTGAAGCCCGCAGCAATCTCAAGGCCAATGATTGGTAGAGCTGGTGTACTAGCAGCAAAAAATAATCAATTGAGCAAATTATTCAGCGCCCTCTTCCGCTTCCCTTAGTCACAGCTCACATTCTTTGATTTCTATGAATGTGAAAGAGTAAGGTACTATACTACATAATGTCAATAAGGGTGACAATCTGACTTTCAGTGCCATCTTTGATAGAATAAATCAGCAAGCAGCATTAGAGACCAGCTATAAGCCTGCACAAATACAACAAAAATATTCACTGAATAAATTATCTGATGAATAATGGCAATTAATTTGTATTTGTATTTATAATGTATAATAATGAATAATGTATTTAACAACAGATGCTATTCAACCAGCTATAATGATTATTTGTGAAAAGGAGAAGGGGAGAAAAAGATTTTAAAAAAGGATGTATCTGATACAGATGAACCTTGACTCTATCCTTTGCTGACATGTAGAGCACCTGAGAACATGGCATCATTTGAGATGTCACTAGAAGAGCAGGATAAAAAATAAATCTTTGCATTGTAACAACTGTGAAAAACAAACAAAAAATGGCATGGCATGGCATGGCAAGTCCATGCCTGGTGCAACTTGAAGCTCCATTCATCTCAATTCTCCTATGGCCTATGATGGAGTATCATAACTTAGTCCCAGATTTGGACCTTAGCGTCCAAAATATGGGGGTTAGCATGAAAACCTCCAAGCTTAGTTACCAGCTTGGACCTGGTACTTGCTGCCACCACCCAAAAAATTAGAGTGTTTTGGGGCACTCTAGTCCCCCTGAAAAACCTTCCCTGGGGACCCCAAGACCCAAATCCCTTGAGTCTCACAACAAAGGGAAATAATCCTTTTTCCCTTCCCCCCTCCAGGTGCTCCTGGAGAGATACACAGACACAAGCTCTGTGAATCCAAACAGAGTGACTCTCCCTCTCCGTTCCCAGTCCTGGAAACAAAAAGTACTTTCCTCTTTACCCAGAGGGAATGCAAAATCAGGCTAGTAAATCCAACACACACAGATCTCCCCCCTGATTTCTTCCTCCCACCAATTCCCTGGTGAGTACAGACTCAATTTCCCTGAAGTAAAGAAAAACTCCAACAGGTCTTAAAAGAAAGCTTTATATAAAAAGAAAGAAAAAATACATACAAATGGTCTCTCTGTATTAAGGTGACAAAATACAGGGTCGATTGCTTAAAAGAATATTGAATAAACAGCCTTATTCAAAAAGAATACAAATCAAAGCACTCCAGCACTTATATTCATGCAAATACCAAAGAAAAGAAACCATATAACTTACTATCTGATCTCTTTGTCCTTACACTTAGAAACAGAAGACTAGAAAGTAGAAACTACTTCTCCAAAGCTCAGAGAAAGCAGGCAGGCAGACAGACAAAAGACTCAGACACAAACTTCCCTCCACCCAGAGTTGAAAAAATCCGGTTTCCTGATTGGTCCTCTGGTCAGCTGCTTCAGGTGAAAGAGACATTAACCCTTAGCTATCTGTTTATGACATGGAGATTGGGACTTGCACATCCAGGCCAAGTCTTTTAACTGGATGTAAGAAGATGGAGGGACAGTTGAGTTTCCAGATGTTTCCAGATAAAAACTGGCACTGGGATGGCCCCATCGGTTAGTTGCAGGGCACTGTTCACTCCAATTACTGTTTATGTTAAATAAATTTGCAGCTTCTGCATTTAGCTACTCCTTCTATGTTCTCACCAGTAGGGACTGATCATTTTTCAGTATGTTCTTAACTTCTAATACCTTACTCTTGTCCTCTCTAAACTAACTTCTCTTGTTCAGGCTAAAGAATCCTAGTTTCTGCACTCTCTCCTCGTATGCCTTACATCTAATGACTGTTCAATCTTCTGTAGGGCCTTTCCCATTTCCCTTTGATCATTTTATAGGTGAGACAATCCAGTCAGTATTGGGCACGGGTCTACTAAGCATGTGCCATTGTCTCATAAAATAACATTTTCCGTAGTTCTATATCATTTTTACTACTTCCAAGAACTGTATTTCCTTTTAATTGCTGCTTCACTCTGTGAAGACTTCATTACTGAACTCCAGGATTGAATCCATGTTTACCTCTACATTTTTTTCCCCCTCAGAGAATCCTTAAAGTTAAAATCCCTTCAGGCCAGAGGCAAGTTTCAATTATTTTTGCCAATGTGCACTGCATCTTTTTGCATCTTGGTATGGTATCAGTTTGAGCGAGTATTCCCTCTGCATATAACAGTGTATTCACTAGAACCAGTAACAACTTATACACAAGTAAAAGGAAACATTTAATTGTGTCCATTTTCCCATGTTTATATATGTTAACCTGCTATTCATTCCTCCATAGTTTTTAGTGACTCAAAATTATTTTGGTAATTGGCAAGATTCACCAATTTTTGGTCCACTTTCTCCTCCAAATCATTAGTAAATGTATTTTTATTGAAATCCTTACCTTTTTGTTACACAGATACAATCCTAATCCACAAAGGAAAACACAGTCTGGCATATGCTTCCTTAGATACTGCCAGGTGTGTCTTTTACCCTCTTCCTCTGATGGAATTAGAGCACGCTGTGGCCAACAGGATATCAGCTGTGAAGTAGGAGAATGACTGATTGCTCGTAGATGTTTGGATATCTGGAATCAGACTTCAACATAGGTGTGGCTGTTGTGTTCTTTACACTGCCAGGATTAGCAAAAGGCACTTGACTTTGTGTGTCAAAGTCTGAATCCCCTAGGACAGATTGTAGTTTGTTAAACTTCTCCAGTACAGCTCTCTTAATATCCAAGTTGATGTGGCCTGTCAGAGTTAATATGTTTTTTTGTCAGAATGTCATTTACAAGTATGATCAAATTATTTTTCAGGGCGGAATCAATGCCAAAAGTAGATATATATTCCTCCAGAGGGCCTGGAAAATAAACTGATTTACACTTCAGTGCTCTGATGGGTTCCTTTAAAGAAACACTGCCTGTGTTAGTGTTCAGCTGAACAAGAGTCTGAAGAGGTTTCATGGTCTGGATAACAATTTTCTCAAACAAATTTGGGTCACTAATTTCTTTTGGAATTGGATTATTCAACATGCCAGGCTGGACTCAGCTGGAGAGCCATTTGTTTGAATTTAGTTTTATTAAGCAAAAATGACACAATATCAATTTGTTCTCAAACTGCATTTCATATCTAAGCATTAAACAAACAAATAAAATGAGCCCAAATTGCATTCACTTTGATTTTTGAAATGCTGTTCACTAACTTTGCTATATTCTTCTGAAAGTCATTCACACAAGTGTTAAATATGCTTACATTTTACATGCATTCCTTAGCTGTGCTTTTCCAGGACATCTTATTCAGACACACAACTAACAAAGTACTGTATCCGTAGTGCATGATATCCTGGCTCCATTAATGTCAAGAGGAGTTTTGCCAGTGCGGTCAGGATTTGACCTAGTATGTTCAAGCAGATCAGTTATTTCACAGATTCTCAGCTGTGCCCAGAGTAGTAGATGCAGCTGAGGAGAAGGCCTCCAGGCTGCTCTAAACTACACTGTTGCTATCATCTCGAAGGAACTATTCCAGTAGCCAGGGCCGGCTCCAGGGGTTTTGCTGCCCCAAGCAGCCAAAAAAAAAAAAAAAAAGCCACAATTGTGATCTGCGGCAATTCAGGGGGAAGTCCTTCGCTCCGAGCGGGAGCAAGGGACCCTCCGCCAAATTGCCACCGAATACCTGGACGTGCTGCCCCTCTCCGGAGTGGCCGCCCTAAGCACCTGCTTGCTAAAATGGTGCCTGGAGCCGGCCCTGCCAGCAGCCAAAAATTGCCTCTAATTAGGGACATGCTGACCATGCCTCCTTTTCCCCAGACATGACTCCTTACATTAGAAGACTGTATCGCAAGAGCTGCAGCAATAACTGATTTCAGGGCATTCTCTAATGGCTGACTTACTTCCTCAATGTCAGGGCAGCTCACTGTGAAACTGGGCCCCAAAAATCTGCAACATTCCTTCCTACTGGGAGGAAAAAATCTGCTATTTGGATCACTCTGTCCTTCCTCCATGACACATTATAGCCCTGGAGGCTTCTGCAGCCTCAGGATTGCAGTAACCCTCTCCATAGCGGCTCCATATCTTAGTGGGAGGATTCAGAAATGGTACCCAGAATTGTGGGTAAACCATTTAAGAGGAATAGAGGGGCCTTGCAATGAGGTGAATTACACAACAGTTTAAGCCTTTACACAGCAGTTAACCAATAAAACCTGCAGAAAGATTTTTTTTTAATGGTTTGGTAGAAAAATTAATTTCTTAAAAGAAAAATCTTTAAAACCCTAGTTTTCTGCCCTTTTGTGAATTAACAAGGAGAGGAAACAAGACCTAAACCAATCAGACATTTCCTGGGAAAGATATGAATTCTCAAGAAGTAATACATTCACAAACAAAGATCTTAAGGCTGCCTCCGTGTTTCAGAGGAGCTACTCACACCCAAAACCAATATTCCACTTCCTTTACAAAAACTTACATCTCCGAAAAAATCTCAAAAGACAAAAAGCCTGGCAATGAACGTCTTTGGATCTAGCCAGTTCCATGTAGACTTTCATCCAATTTAAACCATACCTACAACATATCTTTGGCCTCTTTGTTTTGCTGTGTGATCAAAATATGCTGTTGAATGTATGTGGTAAATTTTATACGTTGCTTATGTGTAGTAAAAATTTTGTAAGGATTATAATCCCAAGGTATGTTAATTTCTGTCAGAGTTATTTAAATTTTCTAATAATGTGATTTGTTGGTGAAGAAGAATATTGCTTTCATTAAAATGATGGCAAAACTCCCATAGACTTCAGTGGGAGTGGGATTTGGCTCTTCCCTTACGCAGGCTGGCAGTGACTTTTGCAAAACTTCCCAAGGAAAATTGTAAAAATCCCAAAGACAAAAGTCTGCTCTTTTGTTCCTATTACATGAAATGTTACTGCATAATAAATTGCAGGAAATATTGCTTAAAATCGCCTAACAGTTTCCTTTAATTCCCACCAGAATCCTCTGAGCTAACATAGGTATCTTCTCAGTCTGTGCTCAGAGAAAAATCAAACACAAAGATTTTTTAAACTGTTTTCAGTCTCACTTTTCTTGCCATGATCCTTCTTGTTGCTCAGATCATCCAAATTATGATAACAGGGGTTTGCAGAAATGGACTGCTTATCAGAGGAGTATCCAAAACTGAGATCACATAATTTTGGAATGGATTTATTTACTTCCAGATCTTGTAAATATGAATCAGCTTGCAAACCTATTTTTGTTTGGATGAAGTTTGCATGGGTTATATCATGCATTTGGTTAAAGAGGTGAATCTTTGAACTACAATCTCCCCAATTTCTGGATCCAGTAAGTTTAAAATATTTTTTTAAATGAAAGACACTTGGGGCTATATGCAGCTAGAGTTTGAGTAGTAACTAACTTTGCAAGTTGTCCCATGAAAATCAATTGGGCTAGTCCTGGAGGAAGGTATTTACTCAAGTGGTAAAATCTGGCCCTTAAGGACTATACACACATATATGAATTTGGAAGTGAGCTCTTCCAGCTTTTTCATATATTCTCATAATTAAAGAGTAAACTCATTTTTTTTACAATTTTATTTATGAGCAGAAGGTTTTTGAGATCTGAATTGATTACACTGATGATTGTGATTTTTGTTTTAGTGACTCTGGCATCAGTTTTATGCAGTGCATCTAGCAAATTTCTCATCTCAGTTGTATCATGCTGTGCCAATGGAGGTAAAATATATTTGAACAGATAGCAATTTTAGTCAAAATATGCACCATTCAGCTACAACAGGCACTTGCTACAGTCTGGGATGGCCCATGGAGTTTACCCTATCTTAACATAATTGTAAAGTTTAAAAAGTTAGCCCTGCATATAGTTTACAATTTATTGTAGAGTAATGTACCAGCTCTGTAGCAAAGTCAGAGTTGGCCAAATTCAGTCCCAGAGTAAAACAGGTGCAACTCAATTTACTGCTGTAAGTAATTTCTATAACTGAAGCCTGTGTTCAGCTACATCATACTCTGCAAAACTTCAATATCATTCAATGCTTGTTTTTGTTAAAGATGTCACAGGCAAACTATTGGATGTGAATGAAAACTGATCTGGAGGAAGGTGGGATAGAAGCCAGTTTAAACCCTTTTCATCTGTCAGTAATGTCTGCAGTTTAGGCAGTTTTGTCTTGTTAAAATTAAATTAGTTTTATTCATCTGAGTGAATGCAAATGCTTAGATACTGATCTATTTTGCCAGCCTGCAGTATAAAAGCTAGCTATTTGAGTCACAACATAAAACTTTATCAGGAAGTGGCTCTGAATACATAATTTCAAGGTTGCATGCATCTTGCAAGCAGATTTGTAAATCAGCAATAAAAGTTAATTTCTATGAAAATCAGAAGACCCTGGAGTGGTTTTCTGCCCCATCCCCAATCAAACATCAACAGAATTTTGCAGCATGGGCTCAGGAGTAGTCTTAGCATTGTAAAATGTTGCCTGTGGCCTTCTATATAAATATGCAGGCAAAGAGTATATTGCATTTTGTACTCCTTTAATTACAAAATGAAGCAAAAAACAAAACTGATATATTTTAAGTGCCTTTCACTAATGAAAAGTTTTCCCTGGCAGTAGCAAGTGAAGTCTATTTTCTATTTTCTTGTGTACCTACCTCTGTAGCACTTAAGGAGAAAGAGAGAGGCTATTTTTGATGCAATAACTAAATGAAATGTCATGGCTGTGATTTCCAGTAGTCTTTTTCTTTAAAAGATGGCACTGTGCTGAAGTGGTCAGAGGAACACAGCTCTGGTGAGTAGGGTATGGTCACAGAAGGGTTTGGTGCTCCTAGAAGACTCTTCAGTGTCTTGTACAGTGGCACTAATACTTCCATATCCCTACTGGAAATGCCTCATCCTAGGATCGTGCTTGCCTTTTTTTCACAGCCACATCACACTGGGGGATCATAGTATTCCTCTGATCAATCCACACATTTAGGGCTCTCTCCTCCTCTGTTGCTTCCAACTGATGAGCCCCCAGTTTGTAGCAGAATTTCTTCTTATTAGATCTTTTGTGCATGATCTTGCACTTGATACTATTGAACTTCATCCCTTTTCTATCACTCCAGGATTTGAGGTCATCTAGAGCTTCCTATATAATATTCAGATCTTCTCTGTGTTGATGATGCCTCTCAACTTCATATCATCAGCAAATTTCATTAGCACACTCCTAAGACTGGTCCCAGGACAGATGCTTGAAGAGCTCCACTAGTAATCTCTCTCCAGTCCAATAATTTACCTTTCAGCACAACCCATTGCTTTTCCACCTTTAGCTAGTTCCTTATCCACTTTACAATATGATCTCCCCATATTCCCTAATTTCACTAATAATAATTTCCCATGAGGTACCATGTCAAATGCTTTACCAAAGTACCAGTATATTAAATCTACTGCACTTCCCTTATCTGAAAAAAAACCCGTTATTCTCAAAGAAATCGGGTTAGTCCAGCATGACCTACTTTTGGTACATGTTGGCCTATCAGATTTCCCCACATGGAAAATGTGTGATTTCTTTGTTTCTTGGTAAGTGCTTTTGTAATAACAATAAACATGCTTACTTCAGGAGAATGGATCATCACTGATAAAAACACTGTTACTGTCCTCAGAGAGAAAGTAAAGTACAGACTCTGATTGTTAGATGGACTGACTTGCTCATGGTGTATGGCAGGAGGCTGTGCAGCCCTTTAACCCCAGCAAAAGGAAGTGGGACAAGGGTCCCACCCCAAGACAGGTGATGACAGAGACCTGCCTGGGCACTCCTGGACTGGACCATGGGGAATACAGGTGCAGTTACCCTAACACTAGAACAATGGACATGTCATAAAACACACAATGAGTGAAGCCACAAGATGGGAGACTCTGCAAAGTCTGCTCAGTAGTGTGTCTGCTACTCTGAAACCGATAGATTACAGTGCATTTTCCTCATTTTAGGACACAAATGGATAAACAGATAAAGACCAGGAAGATGCAGTAGACGAGGCTTTCTTCAGACAACTAACAGAAGTTTCCAGATCATAGGCCCTGGTTCTCATGAGGGACTTCAATAACTGTGACATCTGCTTGGAGAGCAATGGACAGACAATCCAGGAAGTTTTTGGAGACTGCTGGGGGCAACTTCCTGATGCAAGTGCTGGAGGAACCAACTGGGGCTGCTGCTCACAAACAGGGAAGAATTGGTAGGGCAAGTAGAAGTGGGTGGCAACTTTGGCAGCAGTGACCATGAGATGGTCGAGTTCAGGGTCGTGACAAAAGGAAGAAAGGAGAGCAGCAGAATACAGACCCTAGACTTAAGAAAAGCAGACTTTAAATTCCTCGAGGAACTGATGGACAAGATCTCCTGGGAGGCTAATATGAGGGGGAAAGGAGTCCAGGAGAGCTGGCTGTATTTTAAAGAAGCCTTATTGAGGTCGCAGGAACAAACCATACCGATGTGCAGAAAGAATAGCAGATATGGCAAGCGACCAGCTTGGCTTAACAGTGAAATCCTCGGTGAACTTAATCACAAAAATGAAGCTTACAAGACATGAAAACTTGGGCAGATGACTAGTGAGGAGTATATATTGCTTGAGCATGCAGGGATGTAATCAGGAAGGCCAAAGCACAATTGGAGTTGCAGCTAGCAAGGGATGTGAAGGGTAACAAGAAGAGTTTCCACAGGTAAGTTAGCAACAAGGAGGTCAGATAAATTGTGGGACCCTTATTGAATGGGGGAGGCAACCTAGTGACAGATGATGTGGAAAAAGCTGAGTACTCTTTGCTTATTTTGCTTTGGTCTTCACAGACTGCTGCACTGGGCAGCACAGTATGAAGAGGAGGTGAGCAGCCCTCAGTGGTGAAAGAATAGGTTGAGGACTATTTAGAAAAGCTGGACATGCACAAGTCCATAGGTCCAGATCTAATGCATCTGAAGCTGTTGAGGAAGTTGGCCGATGAGATTGCAGAGCCATTGACCGTTATCTTTGAAAACAACTCATGATGATCGGGGAAGGTCCTGGATGATTGGAAAAGGCAAATATAGTGCCCATCTTTAAAAAAAGGAAGAAGGAGAATCTGGGGAACTAAAGCCTCATCTCTGTCCCAGGGAAAATCATAGAGCAGGTCCTCAAGAAATCAATTTTGAAGCACTTGGAAGGTGATCAGGAACAGTAAACATGGATTCACCAAGGGCAAGTCATGCCTGACCAACCTGATTGACTTCTATGATGAGATAACTGGCTCTGTGGATATGGGAAAAGCAGTAGACATGTTGTACCTTGACTTTAGTAACACTTTTGATAAGGTCTCCCACAGTATTCTTGCCAGCAAGTTAAAGTAGTATGGATTGGATGAATGGACTAGTAGGTGGATAGAAATCTGGCTAGATAGTCAGGCTCAACAGGTAGTGATCAACGGCTCAATGTCTAGTTGGCAGCAAGTATCAAGCAGAGTGCCTCAGGGGTCCGTCCTGGGGCTGGTTTTCTTCATCATCTTCATTAATGATCTGGAGGATGGGAATGATTGTACCCTCAGCAAGTTCACAGATGACACTAAGATGGGAGAAGAGGTAGATATGCTGGAAGGTACGGATAGGGTCCAGAGTGACTTAGACAAATTGGAGGATTGGGCCAAAAAAATCTGATGAGGTTCAACAAGGACAAGTGCAGAGTCCTACACTTAGGATGGAAGAATCCCATGCACCACAATAGGCTGGGGACCAACTGGCTAAGCAGCAGTTCTGCAGAAAAGGACCTGGGATTACAGTGGACAAGACGCTGGATATGAGTCAGCAGTGTGCCCTTGTTACCAAGAAGGCTAACAGCATACTGGGCTGTAGGAGCATTGCCAGCAGATCAAGGGAAGTGATTATTCCCCTCTATTCAGCACTGGTGAGGCCACATCTGGAATACAGCATCCAGTTTTAGGGCCCCCATTACAGAAAGGATGTGGACAGATTGGAGGAAGTCCAGTAGAGGGCAATGAAAATGGTTAGGGGGCTGGGGCACATGACTTATGAGGAGAGGCTGAGGGAACCGGGCTTATTTAGTCTGCAGAAGAGAAGAGTGAGGGAGGATTTGATAGCAGCCTTCAGCTATCTAAAGGGGGCTCCAAAGAGGATGGAGCTCAGCTCTTCTCCATGGTGGCAGATGACAGAACAAGGAGAAATGGCCTCAAGTTGCATGGGAGGAGGTCTAGGGTGGATATTAAGAAAAACTATTGTGACAGTGTACCCCATAAGGCTTTGGAGGGTGCTTAAAATGTATGTCTGATATAACTGGAATAGGATTTTGCTGTATATGCCAGGTAACACATCTATGTAAAGGTTATGATCTACTGGTTATATTCATTCTAGTTGTATGCAGGTACCATTTTGTGTTTAAAGTTATGAACATTGGCTGTATATTTGCTTGATTTCTAAGTAGCCTTAGTTAGAACATTTGGTCACTTCTTGGGAAAGGAATGTGCAAGTTAAGTGCTCAATCAGAAAGCACTTAACAGATAAAAGAGCTTGGAAGACTCCAATCCGCATAAGAAGTCTACCTGAGAATGTTCAAAGTTACATGTGGGTAATGGTTGCTATCTGCAAGTCCCGAGTCATGTATGGGCATGTGACTTGCCCATGTGATTCCGAATCTCCATTTTGTGACTGGCTTCTACGCAGGGGGAGGGAGGGGTGTTAACCCAAAAGAGAAAGTCTATTTAAACCCTTGGGAGACCCCCTCCATTTTGTCTTCAGTTGGCTAAAAAGGGAGCCTCACCACCCCACAGGATACTGGAAAGAAACTTTAGCAAAGGACAGTATGCAGGGGGTGTGAGTGATTGCTGGATCCAGGCTAAAAGGAGATTAGTCTGTAAAAGGGAGCATTCTGGAACTGTATTCAGTTTGATTAGACGTATATTTGCACATTTTATTTTATTTTGCTTGGTGACTTATATTGTTCTGGCTGTTACTACTTGGAACCACTTAAATCCTACTTTCTATATTTAATAAAATCATTTTTTACTCATTAATTAACTCAGAGTATATATAAATACCTAGGGGAGCAAACAACTGTGCATGTCTCTCTATCAGTGTTCTAGAGGGCAAACAATTTATGAGTTTACCCTGTATAAGCTTTATATAGGGTAACATGGATTTATTTGGGTAGACTCCATTGGAAGTTGGGCATTTAAGTACTAAAGACAGGACACTTCTGTTAGCTGCTTTCAGGTAAACCTGCAGCTTTGGGGCAAGTTATTCAGATCCTGGGTCTTTGTTGGAGCAGATGGGAGTGTCTGGCTCAGCAAGACAGGATGCTGGAGTCTTGAGTTGGCAGGGAAAACAGGAGCAGAAGTAATCTTGGCACATGAGATGGCAGCTCCCAGGGTGTTTCTGTGATCCAACCCCTCACAACTATTTCACTAGGAGGATGATGAAGCACTGGAATGGGTTACCTAGGGAGGTGGTGGAATCTCCATCCTTAGAGGTTTTTAAGGTCCAGCTTGACAAAGACCTGGCTGGGATGATTTAGTTGGGGTTGGCACTGCATTGAGCAGGGGGTTGGACTAGATGACCTCCTGAGGTCTCTTCCAACCTTAATCTTCTATTATTCTATGATCTTTACTAAATGCTCTGCCCACATTAACTTACCACAGCTAAGTTTTTACACAAAAGTGACTAGCAGGGTTCTCTCATGGTTTCACTAAGCAGTAAAAACAGGAAGAAAAATGTCTACAAACCATGCTATGAGCTACCTACCTGTGAACTCCCTGCAGTATTCTATAACATAGTTGTACAATACAACAGAGGCCACTAACCACAGTGTTCAGGGAGACTGTACTAGAACCCTGTAGGCCACAGCTGTATCATGATTTCAAACATTGTGTTGACAGGGCCTTAAAAAAAGGTATTTTTTTTCAAATTTTCAAACCTCAAACATGTGAAATGCTTTAAGTCTAAGACCTTTTATTAATTTAAGCACAATGAGATCAATAGGATTGAAAATGAGGAAAAAGGAGAGAAACAGCAGCTAAGTGAATAGACTGTAAAGGACAAAGTTTCAAATTCAATGTTATGATTTAAATAGTTCTCTGTAATTCAACACTCAATTCCAGCATTAGGAAAATAAAACAAAACTATGTAAAATTCAAAACAATCTCCCTTTAATAGCACAACATTTTCTCTACAACATAAATTTGAGCAACAGTGTTTGATTTCTATGGAGATCAAAAGGGAGAAGTTAGACCAATCTTGAAGGAAAATGTAAATCCAGTGTTAAAGACTGAAAAGGAAAGCTCTATATGTGCTGGCTCATCAGAAAGTGCTGTATTTTATCCTGCCTTCAATGAACAGCAGAGGTGACTTGGGAAGCCTTTTTATTCAATATTGGGGATAATTAAGGAAAGGAAACATTGCCTGGGTGACTGCAGGCTGCTTATTACTGCGTGCTGTGCAGGAGGAGGGTGCATATTTTAAATTTTAAGAACCAATTATTTATACGTTTAACTTTGAATTTCAAGGGCACAGATGGAACTGTAACTAGATTAATGGACAAAATATTTTCTGTGCACAGCCAGTTTCCATATTTTAACAGCTCAGTGCCTGATGACAGCATTGTATGGAGTACATTTTTCTCTGGAAAACAAAATGATTCAGATATAAAAGGATTTCACAGGTAATACTCCTTCAAAACGTTTCACAAACTTCTGATTTATTAATTATACACTATTTTAATTGTGCTCACATATCAGTGGCAGTGTTTATTTTTTTTTTAAAACAAATTAGCCTCCCCAGGGCAGGAGTGGAAGTTATTACTTACACATACAATTGTATCATACGTTTTCTTTGAATACACACACAGCTTTGAAATTTACCTTTCTATGAACAGTGACACTAGTAAAAGATGTCACATGGACGGTCATATGGATGAGCCTAGAAAGTGAACACAAAAAGAACACAAGCACTGCTTACCAAAACCCTTAATGAGCCCGGTACACTCAAAATTAAGGTTCTTATAAAAAAAAACTAGGCAAATTTTCTGAAGTTATTCACTGTTCTTAGAAATGGTACTGTGGCCTTCGTTAAAACTATTCATACTTCTCTACCACCCGATTTAATGCCTTTACCAGAAATGGCATCTTAACTCTAATACTCAAATACATACAATGTTTGTTCTATGTGAGATTTGAACTGTCCTTGTTAAGAAATGCAAATTTCTTGTTCACACTTGTCCTCCCTTTCCCCCTTCCCCAGAGAATGGCCACTTAAGTAAGTGATAGTCCATTAACATCTGACTGTGGTGGCAGTGTGTATTTGTCTCTGAACACTGGTTTGGACCTGCTTTTCTAACTTAGAATATGTTACAGCAATGTTACACAGTGAAATCTAATAACTTTACATACAAAGTCAGTACACATATTTTACCAGGGCAATAATATTCAGCAGATTATGAATTTTCAAATGATACCTCACAAGACATACTTTGTTAAAAAATTGCCATAATTCTGTAAAAGTTATTAACATAATAGTATAGATTGTCACAGAGTTATTAATGATTTACACTGATATAAGTTAGAGGAGAATCAGGCCAAATATATTTATGCAAAGATGAAATCTGCTTGTCTATCTTAGTAGTTTGCTGTAAGCAGGCATATCATTAAAAATAAATCCTGGTACTTGATCTTGGAGATGTTTGAAGTCAGCATCAGAGGCATTCTATGTTTCTAGTATTCTGTATGAGTCTGGTATGCTTCTCTCAAAGTAGCAACATAAAAAATATTTTTTGATACTATAAAGAGTAATATGAGGCCCAAACGACCAAATTTAGCTCCATATCACAGCTTTTCCAACGTACGAGGTTGTTAAAACAGATTTTGCTATGGACCTCATTCTAAGAATGAATTATAATGTGGTCTTTTAGCAATACATTTTCCCATTACTGGTAGTGGAGTTTCCATATAACCTATTACTTTTATCTTTGAAGCCTCTAGTTTTCTTCCTGTGAGTGCCAGAGCTTGTTCAGATATGATATTTGCCTGAAGTCAAATTGAAATGATAACATTTCTCATTCAGTCATAGACAGGCTTTTCAATAGTTGTTCTATTTTCTATTATATTGGCATGGAGTTCTTCAAATGCACTTCCTTTAGTTGCTTGTAGTGTACCTTACTTCACTGAATATTTGATCTGCACAGCATTGAAGGTATATTTAAACTAATATTCTTGCAAAATTTATTGAAAGCAGGACAATTTTTTGGTCACTGGTGTCATACATCTAATCTGCCTGATGAATTTATGTGACCTGCATGACAGATTATGCATAATATAACCTTTCATTTAGAAAACATTTAAAGCTCACAGCAGGAAAAAAAGCATTTCAAATGTAAACTAGGTGTAAACCAATGCAGGGTTTTTTGGGAGGGGGAGTTGTGGATTTGAAGAGAAAACCTGAAATAATGGCTCAGTGATGTGATCTTTCCCACACCCTATTCTTACTGAACTATTAACTCTAAAACCTAATGATTACACATTTACATTTTGTCACTATTTCATTGCTGATCTTTTTAGTAGATGGAATAGAACAGGGCTGGAAACAAAGTCACTTGGGATGAGAACCAGGTGTTACTTCAGAGAAGGAAATGTAGATGGAAGAATAGAGGGAAAACCCACAGAAATGATAAAGAAAAGAAGAGAAACAAAGGGCAAAACCAGTCCTGGTCCTAAAGGTGAACATATTTGTCATCTGAGTGTGACTCATTGTAACAATAAGATACTGATCACACAACAACGGTCACTCAAGGCCATATCCTACCTTGACCTGTGTACAGACATCCCATTGATGTTAGTGAGAAATCCATTGTAGACTGAAAACAACCACATGTGGACCTAAAAGGCCCATAGACCATAATTAACAATAGAATGTAGTCCTTTCCACAGAATAAGTGACCATTCTAGCTTTAGGTCCATGCTATATTCCACAGTAGCCACATATTCTAGTTCATTTTTTCTTACTTTGTGCTTACTTTTCTTTTTGTGCTTTTACAACTTTCCACTCCTTATTAAGCATGAGAATGTTTCCCTTTTCATCTGCCTCTGGTTCTTTCCTTTGCATTTGAATAATTTATGCTGACCAGTATAGGTAGGATTTATCTGGTATCAGCTCTCCTTCACAAACCAGCTTCTCACTTAACACCTCATCTAGAATTCCAGAGATTCTTCTCTCCTTTATTAGTGAAACTGTCAGCTCACCAGACACTCCGTAGTTCTCTGTCCCGAACTCTGTTACATATTGAGCTATTATTTCTCCATTGCTCTGCATGTGTGTGAAGAATCTTTAATTCCAAATGTCATTTCTTCTTGAGATGCAACTTTGTACAAAATTCTTCATGATATTTAATTTTCGTATTTCTCCTTCCTCCTATTTAAAAGACTGTAAATGTTTCATCTCCTAAAACGTGCATCAGGGAAAGACTGATACCTTTACTTTATCATATTTTCATCTTCACCTATTTCTGCTAAAATTATGTTTAAAATATTTCCAATTTTCTTGCAACATTATTGGATAACTATACATTAGGCAGCAGGTATGATCTATCCATTTTAGGTTTACCTCACTTAGATTACAATTTTGCAGCTAGACACATTGATCTAAGCTCAAACTTTGTCTTAATTACAGCCTCAGTATGTGCCTTCTAACTGCCTTTTTATTTAAAGGAACACCATAAACTAAAACAAAGCTCACTTGACTGATTCTTTTTTAACATACTGTTATTGTAAATAGCACCTGAGATTACTACAACCAGAGATTAGGGAGTACTGGAATTCCCTCTGAGACTTTTTCTACTCAGTTTATCCAGAACACCTTTTCCAGTTCTGGGAGAACACTTCATCCAGTTCTCTGGGATCCAAAAACTCAGTTGAACTCCAGATTACATCACTGAAGTTCCTTTATTTGGCATGCAGCAACATTACACTGAGTTGATCAGACTCAAACACAGGGTGAGTGCATGCAAGCTAAATCACAGCTCCAAAGTTACACAGAAAACCTCTCCCTTTACATACATTTACACATCTCATTGGATTTACTATACATTATCACAGCATGCATTTTTTGATTGACTTGGTTACTTTGCAGGTACCAATCCCAGTGCAGCATGCTCTGTCCATGCATTGCATATGCTCCACCTATTCCTTACCTCATGTTTACATTCCTAGTGAATGGTTCCCTGAGTGTTCTACCTCTCATCTTATTTGGCTCAGACATTCTCTCTTCTTCAACCCAATGATCTCTTTGCCTTCCTAATTCTATCTTCCAAGAAATGAGGCATCCCTCCATGTGTTAATTATTTGTGACAGGCCAGGCCTGAGCTACTGGGAGAGAGATTATTTTTCGTTTGTATACTTTATGCATTTCACAGCATTTTGGCCATAGTCAGTTTCAACATTTCCTCTTTGAATATAGTCAATAAGTTTACCCTTTTGTTGGTATGTCATTAACATAGTATCATAGTAAAAAAAAAACAAAAAAACCCAATGTTCATAAATAAAACATTGTGGTTGCTAAGCAGACAAGAAGACTCAAAGTATTATCTGAAACTACTTTTTACTTACTGTTTTTGAAGCTTCCCTTTTAATCCTTTTAGCTGCCTCCTGTGACCCTTTCTTAAAATTGGAATGGGCTCCATCTGGAAAATTCTAATGTAGAATAATCCAAATTTGAGGGTCTTCAAATCTGGGACTCCTGTTTGTGCAATTGAAAAGATAGTAGCCATTTGCAAAATTCTAGTTCAGATTTGGGTCTTTGTCATAAACAGATAGTTAAGGGTTAATGTCTCTTTTACCTGTAAATAGTTAACAAACAGGGAACCAAAAACACCTGAACAGAGGACCAATCAGGAAACAAGATACTTTCAAATCTCGGTGGAGGGAAGCCTTTGTTTGTGTTTTTTGAGTTTTGCTTTGTTCTCGCTGGGTCCTGAAAGGGACTAGACGTGCAACCAGGTTTCTTGCCAATCTCCCTGCTACAGTCTCTTATATATTCAGAGTAGTGAGTATTAAGTAGGAAAGGTGGTTATAGTCTTTTGATTGTTTTCTGTATTTGCAAATGTGTAGTTTGCTGGAATTATTTTAAATTGTATTTTGCTGGGGAGGGGGCGTCTCTCTAGTGTCTATAAGCTGAAAGACCCTGTAACTTTTACCATCTAAATTACAGAGACCACTTTTACTTTTTTTCTTTCTTTTTATTAAAAGTTTTGCTTTTTAAGACCCGGTTGATTTTTTCCCATTGTTGAAGCTCAAGGGAGTTGAGTCTGTATTTACCAGGGAATTGAGGAAAGAAGAGAGGGGGGAAGGGTGGAATCCCTTTGTTTTAGATTCACAGAGCTTGAATCTGTCTCTCTCTCCAGGATAGCCCAGGGAGGGAGAGAGAAGGGGGGGTGGGGAAACTAATTTCTCTGTGTTGTGATTCAAGGAGTTTGAATCATGGTGATCTCCTAGTGTACCCAGGGCGGGAAAGATCTAGGAGGAAGAAAGGAGAAGGGGGGGAATGGTTTATTCCCCTTTGTTGTAAGACTCAAGGAATTTGGGTCTTGGGGGTCCCCAGGGAAGGTTTTGGGGGGACCAGAGTGTATCAGGCACTCCAAGTCCTGATTGGCGGCAGCTTATCAGATCTAAGCTGGTAATTAAGCTTAGAGGAATCGATGCTGGTACCCCAACTTTTGGACTTTAAGGTTCAGATTGGGGAAATATACCACGACAGTCTTGGATTTCAAATATCCCCAAAGCCTGAAAGCATTTGGATCTAGAGTTTTGGTTCTAATTCATTTTTACATAAAACCTTATAAACCTTGTAATGGAGCTGGCACCCACCTCTCACAAGCATGCCCTTCTGGCCGGGTGTGTCTGCAGTCTTTCAGTTTAAGATGACCCGTCAGTGGTTTCTCAGGCTTTTTTTTTTCCAGTTTCTCAGTCCTCCAGCTGACTCACACACACTGCCTGCACATGAAACAGAACAAAACCCTTCCAGGGTATACAGTCTATAACTTGTTCAAGCCCTGGAAAGGGGACATACTCCTAGTGCCTCCTCCCTGGATACACTGTCTTCTTGCGACTCTCCCTGAGCTCAGTCCATACTCAGTCCCAGCAGCCAGCCAAGAGCTCCTTTTTTGCTCCCCCAATCCCTCTCAGCAGACTGCCCACTTAGGCTCAGTCCCCTCAGCCAGCCAAGAGCTCCTCCTTTGTTCTCCCAGTCCCTGCCCACACAAAGCTGTCCGTGGTCCTGCTGCTCTTTCAGCCAGCCAGAAACACAGTCCTCTCTCCTCCAGCTCAGAACAGAGCAGCAGTCAGTTGCTGTCCAGAAGCTCCTTTTATATGGCTCTGCTGGGCCCTGATTGGCTGCTCTCTCCAGCCTCTCTCGTTGGCTGCTTCCCCACAACCACTCTAGGCTGATTGGAGGAAGACTTCTTCTACTCGTCTCTGGGATGGGGTATGGCAGAACCTTAAGGCCTCCAGTAGGGGGCCTCTGGGCCTAGTCCACCCCATCACATATCTTCTTACTCCATACTTCTGATACCCTATGATGATTAGTGCTTTAATGATCAAACAGTGAATAAGAAAAATAACTTGTTTAAAGTTCAGCAAAAATATACTGTTTAATTATAAACTAGTAAGATATGTTCTTCAAAACTCCATTAGTAACTTTCAAAGAACAAGTCCAAATTCTCACCCTCATATGAAATGCACTGTATCCTCTACAAACTCTAGTGCTTAGGATCACATTGCTGGAAATCCCTGAGAGTTTTTCATTTTCTCTCTTCTGCAAAACTGTTGTCTCTGTTCTTAAGTTCACCATTTTCCTACAGATGTCTTCCTTTCTTCCAGCTTCTCTGTCTTCAGACCATCTTCCTCTGTTCTAAATGCTTCCCTTTCCTCCAGGTCTCTGCTCTTTTACCACTGTGTTGCTACTTTGGCTAATTGTGCTATTTCTGAACTACTTATGATAAATTGCATTGAGCCCAATGATCTAGCCAGCTTTCTATTCACCTTATAGTCCATTCATCTAGCCCATGCTTCTTTAACTTGCCAGCAAGAATACTGTGGGAGACCGTATCAAAAGCTTTGCTAAAGACAAGAAATAACACGTCCACTGCTTTCCCCTCATCCACAGAGCCAGTTATCTCATCACAGAAGGCAATCAGGCATGACTTGCCCTTGGTGAATCCATGCTGACTGTTCCTGATCACTTTCTTCTCCTCAAAGTGCATCAGAATTGATTCCTTGAGGACCTGCTCTATGATTTTTCCAGGGACTGAGGTGAGGCTGACTGGCCCATAGTTTTCTCTTTTTTAAAGATGGGCACTACATTAGCCTTTTTCCAGTCATCTGGGACCTCCCCCAATAGCCATGAGTTTTCAAAGATAATGGCCAATGGCTCTGCAATCAGGAGTAAAAGGGCAGCATTAAACCAGTGATCTATCTACTAAGCCACACTGCCTCCAAGTTTCATTTAATTGTCATCACTAATGCATTTATACGTTAATTTATTTCAAGTTTGTTAATATGCAGATTTTGCTAGCAAAAGGTGTACTTCAAAATATTGACACTAAGTAAGTAATTATCGGCTCAATAGAATATTTTCATCATGATCTGATTGTGGCAGTAGCCATTATGCAAATATTTTTACTTACCTCTTGGCCATAAGATGATTCACTTTGGAACTGCCTGAAGATTTTTTTAGGCTGGCTGAACATACCATTGTTAATGGAAAAAAAGTCTTATTCCAGCTTCTTTCCTCTTGCACTCTATTTGTTTTGGGCTCAGATTCTTCAGACAGTCAACAATTACTAAATGCATGTAGTTGTTAAAGTGTACAGAAGACACACTGTGTAAAGGCTTTTCAACTTACTGGTAGGAAGGCCAGGAGCCTCACCAGCCATACACCAGTTCCTCTCACTGCTCCTATTTCAGATTCCTCTGCCCAACTTCCCCAAGCAACAAGAAGTGGGGAAAGGGAAAGCTGTGCTCCACCAAGCCAAAGAAAGGATGGAGACTGGGAGCTGTGCTCTACTGTAACTCCCTTTTAATTGTCACTCAATGTTACACTTGCCTTTCCTCCCCAACCTCCCTATATTATGTTACCTACTTACCACATGTCTGGATTTATTTTACAACCTCCTTGGTCTGCAGTGTTGTGGTAGCCATGTTGGTCCCAGGATATTAAAGAGACAAAAATGGGGGATGTAATATCTTTTACTGGACCAACTTCTGCTGGTAAAACAAAAGCTTTCAAGATACACAGAGCCAGATCTGAAGAAGAGATCTGTGTAGCTCAAAACTTGTCTTTTTCACCAACAGAAGTTAGTCGTATAAAAGATATTACCTAACTCACGTTGTCTCTCTAAACTTCTTGGGGACAGTACTGTCCACCTGTGTTGTGAGGCACTTGTTACACTCTTGATGCTTTAACATTAGTAATAATAAATATATATACCGTAAGAGTCATGTAATGTAGGCTAATTGTATTTGCATGTTGCAGAAAATTAGTTGTGTGGATATCATCTATTCTCACAAATGGCAAAGAATATTTGCTGTAGTTCCTGACTACTAAACTCAGATAAATGTATTCTTCAATCCTTTGTCAAGTTCATCCAAAGTCCAGATCGCTGAAGTCTGCACTTTTAGAGCATTCACTATTACTGTTGACATTCACTGTGATTAAGTGAACAGCCTTCCCTAAAAGATGGCATTTCAAGAATGATTTTCTAAACTAAATGGAACAGCACATGAAGAGCCAGATTCATCTCTTTTCAGAAAACTAATTTGAAGTCCTCTATACCTCACATTAATCTTAATGGGCACACTTGTGCTGCAGCCTCTCTCAGAAGTCCTAATCTGGAATGATGAGCTATATTAGAAATACAGGGAAAACTCTATTATAGATATAAATGGGCATTAATACTACGAAAGTATCCATTTCTTCCAGTCTACTCCAACTTTCCAATTTTTACTTCTGGATATTTGGCATATAACACATTATCTATTTATAATGGGTCCCTTCAAATGCAGATTTCTGTTCAAATAAGTGTTGATATTGGAAATAACCACCCAGTTTCATTCTCACATCTACACACACACACTCCATGCAAGTCCATTAGCTATTCCTTTGTATTGCTGATGAGTCCAAAGATCACTTTCCAAAGTCCTTCATTATCATGTAAATAGGAGTATGACCTTTACATGAGCCTAGCTCAGGAGAGAAAAATATTTTAAAATGCATAAAGACAGAATACGCTTTATGAAAAAGTGCTTGACAGAATAGAGTTTGACAGAAGATAACCTTTAAAAGACTTTTATAAAATCCTATATAATTTAATAGAGAATGATACACTTGCTATGGAATTCCATAAAATGGTTTTAAAGAACCTATAGTGAGGATATATCACTGAGAAATTCTATAGGAATTGAGTAATTTCTAAAGAATCTCATTATATTTCTATAGAACTGTTCACAAAGTGGCTGGCTTCTTCAGTTGGCACAAACCATTAATAGTTGTTGGGATGTTACAAGGAGGTACTGACAGATTCCTGCTGACGCAGTGTGGCTCATTAACCCCACCATGGATGCAAGGTAGATAGGACATGGCTGTTTGTGCAAAGTAACAGGGTCTATGACAGAGAAATCTCTGTAGGGAAATCCTGGAAAACAGCTTTTGCAGGGGAGGGGGCAAGGGGAGAGGAGAGAGAGAACTGAGGCTGGAGTTAATTTTTATTTCATTTCAGGTGCCAAAGCCCAGGAAATAGTTACATCTGGAGTAAATATAGTGTAAATATTCTCTTCAGAACAAGGTGAGAATTCCACCTGCTTACAAGAACTCTGTTGGTTCCAGTACTGAACAAACATTTGCAGTAGGTGAACATTACACCAAATACTTAGGGCAGAGTCTCTCTGTTATACTTTAAAAGCAAAAGCTAGTAACTAGCCTTTTTAACATAAGATCTAGAAAACTTGTTTCAAAGTATTCAGGATTTTTTTTTTAATTCTACATCTAAATGTTCTGGGCCAGATTGAGAGAAGCCTTTGCTTAGCCATGAAGCAGCAGAATGATGCAGAAGAGCCTCGCCTCGCCTTTTATGGTCATGAAATGATCCCTCACAATAGCAGAAATGAGCAATGCTTGTTCTTCCAGGACCAGAACACCAAAAAAAGAGAGGGGAGGGCTAAAGTCATAACCCAATCCCACCCCACCCCACTCTCTATACCAACCCACAGTATGAAAAGACCGGTGGATGCTAAGCTTCTTGGAAGGTTTTAACTCATTTTAAATCAAACTAATTAATGGATTTGCTTGTATATTTGCAGAAAATTAATTCTATACTCAAAGAGTAAGTGCTGTACGTTTGAGGATGCAGTACATTTTTTATATATAATGAAGAAGGAGAATCCCTGCTTTAAAGTGCAAAACAGAATTCAGCCGTAGCTATGGAACTACAACCAGAATTTCCATAATATACCCAAAGTATGTTGGTTGTAGGCAATATCTTGTCTAGACATATCTGAATTGCATGACCAAGGATCCTCACACATGACTATCATGCATTTTAATGAAGCAGCCTTTGAAAATTCTGTAAGTCTAGTAAACATGAATGCTAAAAGCAGCCACATTGTCAAAGTGCAATAAATGAACTGAACTAAACACTGTTTACTGGAATTACTGTACTTATTATTCAATGTAATAAATATCACTGTCACGGAGAACTCCGACTTGTATTATCTTTATGTTGCTATAATTTCTCGTTTATGCTAAAAATGACAAGTGTGGCCAAAATGATTATATTTTCACCTTGAAAGTCTACTACTAGACACAATGAATGTTTCTATTTAACAAAACAAATGTCGAGCATCCCAGCCTGCATTGTCTGTAGTGATATTCAGAAAAGTGGAGGAAAACTGAACAGTCAGGTTAAATGTACTTTTTTTTCCCCAATAGAGTTCCTCTCCCTGCCTTTTTTTAATAACAACCCCATGGCTTTGGGTCAATCAATAGACATTTTGCTGTGAAGGAAACAAGACAGAGACATGGGTGCTCTGACAGTTGCTAAAAGAATACTGAATACTTTTTGCTCTGATGCAACATAAGGCAATAACTTCAAAGGAGAGCCTCATAATTGTACTTCCCAGCATATGGGGAAGGAAATGGGTCAGTCAGTAGTAGTCATTCTTCTTTAAGTTTCTTTCTAGTTCCTCGCCCCAATGAGCCAGAGAATATTAGGGTTACTCAGAGATTATGGGTTTTCTTCTCCATCATTATCATTCTCCCAAATAATGGCAAATACCAACAAATTTTCAGTTTAATTCAAAAATGGGACCAAGTCACCATGTGAAGACCAGCAAAGAATCCTGTGGCACCTTATAGACTAACAGACGTTTTGGAGCATGAGCTTTCGTGGGTGAATACCCACTTAGTCAGGTGCATGCCTTTCTTCATGTGAAGACCAGAACCCAAAATTCCTTTTTGCTTTGGGCTTATTTATATTTCAAATGTCTAATTTAAAATATGTTTCAAATAGGGGTCGTTTTCTTTCCTCTCCAAATAATCTGATCCTTACACTGCAGACATGGTGACAAGTGCTCAGAACTCTCTAACATATTCACTGAGAGAATCCTACATCAAACAATCTGCAATAACCTCCTCATTGATACATCTGCATTAACCTTTGGGATGCTATTACAGCATTGTGAAAGCCCTCTGTGTTAAACAGAAGTAGCAGTGCTCAGGTTAAACACATTGCTTCAACTTTTCAGCCTAAGAGCATGATTCGTTTTATTTAGCATGTTTCTCCACTTCCCACTGTTTAACAAGCACCCACCTAGGGTGACCAGATGTCCCGATTTTATAGGGACAGTCCCGATATTTGGTGCTTTTTCTTAAATAGGCTCCTATTGCCCCCCACCCTCTGTCCCGATTTTTCACATTTGCTGTCTGGTCAGCCTATACCCACTGCTACACAGCTCTCATCTCCTTCTCCATTCCTGCTGTGTAAACTAAAGCAAAATACTGGGAAGGGAGGCAGGTTGGTCTAAAGTGTGAATGGGGTTTGCTAAGTTTTGTCAAAATTAAGATATACAGTCAGATGTAATCAGGGGTAGGATTTTGACATTGTGAATTTTACAAAAAGCTGTAGTGGTAGTGGAGGGTTTATTACAAGTGAAATGTGTAACAACCTAGATAGTACCACACAAATTGATGCACTAACCTACATCAGTGCAATATTAAGACTGAGAATTTAAATCCACTTTAATGTTTAAAAGTCAGGAAATACCAAGTTATGGTTCCCACAGCCACCTAACTCACGCTTCTTGCACACACACATTATTTTGTATTACCTTCTGTTATATTTATGTGCCATATGGGTAAGTTACAGTGTTCTGGAAATAATTATTTTGAACTCCTTGACTAGGACACTTTAAGTCACACAACAGAGGGCCAGTAATATGATACTTAACTGCAAGCTTTACTGAGCATGTCTGCACTCTGTGTGTCCACACAAAGTACTCTCTAAATTCAAAGTGTGGTCCCAAGATGCACTGGGCTCAGTGCAAAACCTTAATGGCTTCTGTGGTCTTGTCTAACTAACAAATGATATCGTGCTATTATAACATGTTAATCAATATGACAGTAAATGTGTTAGCAGTCAGTGTAGACAAGAACTGTTGTGTTTCATACCATATCTTTAGCCTTGATTAACCCAGCGTGTGTGGGGGTGAGGGGGGAAGCAAAGGAGCATAGCCTCCAATCTTCCCTCCTCAACCCCAGAGTACCACCTGGACTTGCACCAGAGAGGAAAAGAATATCCAGTAACAGGCAATACTGTACCATTCTTGACTTCCTCTATCTTTACCTGTGAATTGGTCTGTAGATGGAGTTAATTTATGATAACATCCTTGCTAAGTCATTGATTTCAACAGTTTCTTTACAAGTGCATTTGTTATCTCTCAAGTGCCAGCACTCATTAGTTTAGAAAAACCTTGCACAACCAGGTTATGTTGTTTTTACAAAACTTATATAAGCAAGCTGTGATGTGGCTAATACATGCAAAAAAAGAATAATGTGTAGCTTCATGTTAAAGCAGTTACAGTAATTCACTGCTAGACCATGGAATGCACCCTATATGCCTAAGGACTATATTCTACACATAAAAATATGTTTAGATAATAAGAGATACACGCACACATTTTCTAGTTGCTCCTTATTTCTACATTATTTCAAGAAATGCCTTTTGTGAGAGGAAGAATTTCTTCATCTGTCAGTCATTCTGCTACAACATCTGGTGATGTCCTCCCAGTTAAGCCAGTAGGTGCATTGTAACTACCCATTGTTTACATGACTTGGCAGATAATTAATACAGTGTCATGGGGATATCTTCAGATTCCTATCCAGAATATTGGCACAACCAGAAAGGAGATTGTCCTCAAAAAGTTTGTCTATATTTGGATACGACATCGACAGTGTTGCCAAGACTCTCAATATTTGGTGGTCTTTTTAATTTGATTCCAACAGCTGGGTCTTTTTTACTTTAGAATCTCAGCTTTCTTTTAAAAAATAAAAATAAAAAAAAACCTGGCCCCTGTGGCTGTTGAGAAAATATTGAAAACATGCTAATATTTCAACAACAGAAGGCAAATAAAAAAGAACCCAACATTTATTTCTGTGTATATCTCATGATATTTAAGGCCCAAAGTCTTGAGTTTTGAACTCTCAGATTGGCAATACTTCATTTTGTTATACACATGTTGATTAATATTTAACATGTTAGCACTCCATGTAGAGAAGGACTTGTTTAAAATAATGTCAGCTGTTTCTCAGCTCCTGAGAAAGAGAAGGAGGCCAGATGTGTCCCCAAGACTCCAGATTAAAGAACTAGAAGCTTCCACATCAACAGTAGTGTTTTATTATAGGCCCATATAAACACACTCCTGAAAGAATGGGTAGAATTTTGTTACCAAAACTTCTTTGGCAAAACATACAAATTCAATACCATCAAAACATTTGGTCAGTATGTGTTGATTCCACCAAATTCTTTCCACTGAAAAAAATCTAAAAAAATCCCCCCAAGATCAAAACTGTTGGTGACATTTTCTAAACAAAACATTGAGAGCATGCTACAGAAATTAGTCATCTTAATATGCAAGGTACAGTACTAAGACAGTAGTAATAGAGAATCAGACTGCATATGGAACACAAATGGCAGTAACTCAAAAATCTGAAGAAACATGCAGCAAAGTGCACCAATTCTCAGAAAATAATACATATGATAATATAAAACTGAGGGAAAGCAATTAAGTGATATTACATGGTCAGTGCACATCAGTCTAGGAGTTCAAAGTTGTATACATAAAGTTAAGCATCTCAGTTCATATTTAAATACCTAGGGTGACCTGATTTTCAGAGCGGAGGCACTGGAACAATTTAATGGTGGGGGTGCTGAAAGCCATTGAACCAAACTGTAAACCCTGAATATGTTGGAAACTACTTCAAGCCAGGGGGTATGGCAGCACCCCTAGTTCCAGCACCTATATTTCAGAGGTGCCGTGCACCCACAGCATATACTTGAAGTCAGTTGAAGCTAAGTATTCAGCACCTCTGAAAATCAGATCACTTTCAGCATCCAAGTTTTTAAAAAAATTCAGCATAATGCATGACACATTGCTTCACAATGTCTCAGTGAATGAGTGGCAGACTTTGGAACAGACCCCAGGAGTCAGTCTTCAAAGTCTCCTGCTGTAACCATTAGACAATACTTCTTCTGAGACCTAATCAGTACTAAAGGAGGAGGATCAGAATAGATCTGGGGAAAAAAATAAGGCTAATGAGTGATTTATGCAGTTTAATACAAACACATGTGATGTAATTAGTTGATTAAAAATGGCAAAATGGTGTTTTAATTGAGCTGGAAATGAATAGGTAAGGGGCAAAGAGACATCAATTTAGGGATATTTTTAATTACAGAAAGAAAATGCCCAGCAATATTCCGGTTTCATAAGGAGTCAAAGAGAAAAAGGATGGATAATTCCAGAAAATCATTTCAATTGGAGAACGGGAAGGAAATGTTAGAGGTGACTCTCAGAGACATTATAGAGAATCCTAATGACTTCAGTTTTGCATCAGGCCCTGAATACCCAAAAGCCAGTTTGAATTTACAGGAGAAAAGTTTTGATAAGAGAAGGACAATACCTTGAGATATTAAAAGTGGTAAACAGGCTTAGTGATGGATTTATTTTCTATTTTCATTACCTCTCTTTGAATGGGTTTAATATGACACACAATACAAAAGGAAGAGTAGTCTCGTGGTTAAGACCCTGGAATAGGACTCGGGAGGCCAAGACTCATTACCTGATGACCCCAAGTTTTCTATCTGACCTTGACCAAGCGACTTACGGTGAAATCCTACTCTCATTGACTTCTGAAGGGAAAGAATTTCATCTCTGTGTGCCTCAGTTGCCATCTACAAAATGGGGATAATACTTATCTGCTTTGACTATTTGGATGGTAAATTCTCTGTGTGCATGTACAGTGCCTAGTACAAAGAAGCCCTGATGAAGTTCATGCCTCAAGGCACAACATAAATTAACAGGATACTAATGTGCTAGTATAGAATTTGTCACAGTTCAGAGCAGCTGCACCTATATTTTCCAGTCCATGGCCCACCAAGGGCACCCACTCTTAGGCTTCCAGCTCCTCGTCACCTCTTGTGAGAGGTACATTTGCATAATTTCCCTTTACAGATTTTCTGAGAAACCCATCTAACTTTGTTTGTCCCAAAAGATCACACTTGTCTGGCATGTTGTTTAAAATAGTCCTTTTGTGAGTTGATAAGTCATCCCTGAACTAGAGCCTGATTAAGCCACACACAGTGAAGAGTCATTCTTGTGTTAGGCTCTAGCCAATCCACAAGCCAGGAGCTGTTCTGGTGACTCTCAGGGCAGGTATATAAGCCTCACAGGAGAGACAGCAGTGCAGTTTGCTCAATGTCACTTCATGGCTTTGGACTACCCTCTGCCTGACAGTGGTGGCAGACTCCATAGGCATTAGCTTGCTGCAGTCCTGCTCCTACTCCAGCCTTGTTCCCACTCCTGCTCCAGCCCCGCCCTTGGTCCAGTCTAGCTCCTGACCCCACTCTTGATTGCTGACTCTGGCTCCGACTTGTGGCTCTGGTTCCTGGCTAGGCTGCCATAGTGCTGACCACTAGAGCCAACTGCCACTGCTCCAACCCTTAGGCCTAACCCTCCACCTCTTGGTTTCTGACACCTTCAAAGCTCATACCACCTCCCAGACACCACCAAAGCTTATTTACACCTGACACATCTCTCCCCTCCCAGCCCTCCCAAGAAGTACATACAATCCCACAATATGCAAACTTTGAATTTTTAATACTGTCATAAACAGATAGCTAAGGGTTAATGTCTCTTTCATCTGTAAAGGGTTAACCAACAATGACCTGCAACACCTGACCAGAGGACCAATCCGGAGACAAGATACTTTCAAATCCCGGGGGGGAAGCCTTTGTTTGTAGTTTTGGGGTTTTGCTTTGTTCTCTCTAGGCTCTGAGAGTGACCACACATACCTACAGGCTCTCTAATCTTCTGTTCCAATTTTGTAAGTACAAAAGTAGAAAGACAGTTTAGTCTTTTTAATTGTTTTTCTGTATTTGCAACTGTGTATCTGGCTGGTAGAGTTTTAATGTGTATTTGGGTGAAAGTACTTTAAATTGTATTTCTGCTGCAGAAAGCTTTCTTTGTATTGTCTATAAGCTGAAAAACCCTGTAACTTTTTACCATCTAAATTGCAGAGATGGACCTTTTATTTTTTCTCTTTTTATTAAAAGTTTTGCTTTTAAGACCTGCCTGATTTTTTTCCCCTTGTTGAGGCTCAAGGGAATTGAGTCTGTACTTAACAGGGAAGGAGAAGGGGGGGGAGGGTGGAATCCCTTTGTTTTAGATTCACGGAGCTTGAATCTGGATTGCCTCTGGGGGAAGGTATCATTCCTCTCTGTGTGGTGATTCAAGGAATTGAATCACAGTGATCTCCTAGTGTACCCAGGGCGGAAAAGATCTGGGAGGAGGTAAAGAGGGGGGAGGGAATGGTTTATTTCCCTTTGTTGTGAGACTCAAGGAATTTGGGTCTTGGGGTCCCCAGGGAAGGTTTGGGGAGACCAGAGTTTATCAGGTACTCAGAATCCTGATTGGTGGCAGCCTATCAGATCTAAGCTGGTAATTAAGCTTAGGGGAATTCATCCTAGTACCCATATTTTGGACGCTAAGGTCCAGATTTGAGAATTATACTATGACAAATACAATGGACTCTAAAGCTATTTAAACTTAATTCAATAAGATCTCTCAAAGATATTGCAGGAAATTGCCATATCTGTCACAGAGCTGCCTATATTAACATTCTCTGAGAGAACTGTGCTTCTTCATATTTGTGCTGTGTACATTTGTGATAGCTCAGAGATATACCAGAGGGGGGTTTTTTTAACAGCAAAAGGGATTGAGCACTAAATGATCCCATGCTGCAACATACTTTAAAAGTCAAGGAAAAAGGTTTGAAGGCAGCAGTGGATCAGAAACAAAAATCAAAGCCATGGCAGCATTTGAGAGGGCAAACAGAATACCTGGATGGATCCACAGAGGAATTACACAGATAATAATTAATGTGTGTAAATTGCTATGGTACAGACAGCAACAGAAGCTGCATCTGCTAAGGTATTCAAAATAGAGTTAAATAAGCACTTGCAGGAAAAGATATTAGTATAAATACTATCTAGCAATGTGGATGGACCTAAATGACACCTATGTCCTCCCCCTAATAGCAGAAAATTCTTGCTATTAGTGTGCAAAATACTGCACAAAGAAGCATCAGTAATATGTACTGCGGACTAGATCCGATATCATTAACTTTTAAGGTTAAACACCTTACCACTAAAGTAATGTAAATTACATTAAACATTTAAAACAACCTTTCCAGGTTACTCCATTCATGAAGGTTAAACAACTGGAATTCAGTATAATTTTTAAAACGTGGAGACGGGTGGTGATTGGGAGACTTAGAAATTTATCCTTTTTAATATATATCTTTCTTAAACAATGATCCTATGCATATGAATGTCTTGTTTCTCACCTTCGCAGTGTGGTAGGGAAATGCCTGCAGGTTGCAAGTAATACAAATTAATTACTTGCATTTCATTAGTTATATCCAAAGGAAAAACAAGAAATAGGAAACTGACTGTCCAAAGACATGGGAAACGGGAAGTAGCAAATTATAGCTGAATAAACATGAAAAAAATTAGGGATAGCACTGTGGATAAGAAAAAGGAAGAGGTATATTCCACTGTGGTCCTCCAATATGGAAGATTTGCCAGCATTAGGTTACCTAAAAAGGAAGAACAACAGATCACATTTTAATATTGCTGTTTTATATCAGTCAATGGGTACCTCTTTGACTGCCAGTCCAAAGAAACTCGGTAACTTCTCTCATTTGGAAGAAGTGCTCTTGCATCAGACCATGAGGAATTCTCTCTCTCTCAAGTTTCACAGTGGTAGCCATGTTAGTCTCTATCAGCAAAAAAAAACCACAAGGAGTACTTGTGGCACCTTTGAGACTAACAAATGTATTTGAGCATAAGGTGCCACAAGTACTCCTCGTTCTCTCTTTCAAGTTTATTTAGAGTCTGCAAACTGAGCCCAACTATACTGTACTGGGGGAAAGAGGAGCTGAAATCCTGCAAACTTAAAAATTGAGGACATTCAGACAGAATCTCAACTTCCACCCGTGTTTCTAAGCTCCTGCTTAATGAAGCAAAGAGATCCAGAATGTTATTGGTTTATGTGGTGCTGCAGCATTGGATTGCCACATCTTCTGGAATTGGGACATACTTACTCAAGTGCTCTTTAAAGTAAGAGGAAGCCTTCAGACTTCACCAATAAACATTAAAGAGTAACCTTGCAAGAATTTAGTTATGATGTATTTGCTTACTTTCATAGAATCTCACAACTAACTACCCGCCACCACACACACACACACACACACACACACACACACACACACACACACGCACACACACCCCATGCTCCTCTTTAAGAACATAACTGAAATAAGGAAAACCCCATGTAGGGTTCAAATGTATAAGCATCACCCTGTAGTGTGGAACAGAATATAAATTTGAAGCACAAATGACTTTCTGTGCGCCTGTCTCTAATTCTTAGTACGTTAAGTGAATGGCTGGTAAGAATTAATTTTGATTTACTTTGTATAGTTGAGGCAGAGAGATATTCTCTGTGTTAATTGTAATGCTTAATAAATTAAAAGATTATGATCATTTATATTCAGTGAGGTAGAATGTTTTTTTCTTTTCAAAGCACAGATACAAGAATATTAAGATCCAAATGATTGTCTGAATGATACTTTGTGCCTATTATCCCCCTAAAAATGCTGCTAAAATGAATTCATTAATTTTTAATCTAAAAACACTTAATTCAGGATGTGAAAGGTTAGTTTTGAAAGAAGGTGTGATACAAAGGGGATGGCAGGCACCGTGATAAGCGGCAGATTGGCTCTGATCTTTCGCAATCCAAGTGAGATGATGATGTTCTGCTATGGATGAAAGGGCTCATTATCTCAAAGATAATTGCCCAGATGCCACACCAGTGAGGTCACACTAAACAGGATTGTGGTTTCTGAACCAGCACTGGGGCTAATTAACACTTAAAGCTATAGGCAGCCATTTTGTACAGACCTCCATGAAGATGAATAGATTTTCCACCATGTCAGCTTTAACCATTTGCTCACCTTGGTTTTGCTGCTTAGTGAAAAGAGAAAATGCTTTAGTTCTATTGTTACAAAGTTAAAATCTTTGTCGTTCAATCATACTGCCCCACTATCCTCCATTTTAGTCCCAAAGCTGCCTACATTCCACACTGATTTGGTTTCTCTCCTTTCTTTTATTGTTGAAAACTATTTACATCAGAAATGAAGAATCATAAAACTGAGCTTCTAGAAGGTTGTTTACACTAAAGAAAGGAATTGACCAAAGCATTACACAAATTTGTGTCAAGTGTGCTGAATTATTTTGGAGGGAACAAAAACAACTGAAAAAAATTGAAATGTTTCATTTTGACGTGAAATGTTTCAACTTTTTTATTCAAAATTATTTTCATTTTGAATTTTACCCCAATTTTATTTTTAAAAAATACTCAAATTAAACATTTCCTTCAACCAAAAACAAGAGTATGTTGCATTTTTTTACTTTTTTTGTTTGCTAAATAAATTGAAAAAAATTCAATCAAATGATTATTTTATTTTTATTTGTTCTGTATGACCAGCTAATTTATCAGTTTGTTATTAGCAGAGCTCTAATTTTAAGTTTCATGCATGAATACATTTTCTTGCCTCTCCCATTTTGGATTGTATCACACACAATGTCTCACATTTGGACCTTGGCAGTTGAGAGATCTGAATTCAATAGTCTACCACCATGGTGGCTGCAGACAGTGGTCACTATTTTGTTACCATTAAAACCACAGTGGTATCCTAGTGCCTAATGCAGACCCCCACTGACTTAACTGGGGGCTCCCTCTGAGTGTATGTATCTGTTCATGTGCAGCTCATTGCAGAATGAGCATATGTAAGATACATATGCATATATATCATCATCATAATTAACTTAGTTGAAACACCATTTTGTGAATACTCAGCAAGGGGAAACCTCATAAAATTTCTGTTTTCCACCTCTTCCCGTAAAAATAATTAGCACCTGACGTATACAGCGCTCTGCACAAACACTAACCAGTTAAGCTTCACCCTAAAGTAGGTAAATATAAAATATGGACAATATTTTAAATTGGGGAAATGAGGCAGAGAGATGAGGTAGTGTGCTCACGTCCACAGAATGAACACATCTGAGCAAACCTGTCACCTGAGGTGTGCGCTCGTGAGCACCTCAAAGGGGTCAAAAGTGAAGGTCTCCCTATAACCAAGACAAGGGGTCTGCCAGGTTTGTTTGACCACTTATAGATATCACCAGCCTTTGCTGGATGGAAAAAGTCCAGGTGAAGGCAGTAAAATGGGTAGTTATGACAGATCCAAAATAAAAGTTTCAGGAATGATTGCAGGTACCAAGGGACCCCTCACTGAAGGCCTTCCATTGGGTAGAGTTTGCAATGCTAGAGAGGGAGTAAAGGCAACTATATCAACGTTGGCAATAGAATTCCACACATTAGTCCAGCCCTAGAGAGACTGCCAAGAAGGAAATCGTTTATCCTTGAAGAGAGAGTGTACCGATGGAAGTGTGTGTTTTTTGTGATATATAACATTTGAAATGATATAGTGACCACTCTCAACCTTAACAATGGAATTCTAACCCAATTGTCCTTCATACACATATACATAGAGCTAAATGTGTATTTGCCATTCCCATTTCTATCAGAGAATCCCAAGGTGTTTTACACATACTAATTAATTCTCACATCACTCCTGTGAGGCAGATAAAAGTGAATGTCATCCTCATTCAGAGATGGAGAAATTGAGGCATGAACATAAGAAGCTTGCTCAAGGTTACAGAAGAAGGCCCAAAATCACAGACCCAGGAATCATCCAGTCACAGTGCTTAGCCACTACACCAACTTTTATGTTAAAAACACATTCTGTATAGCTGGGTTTCAACGCTTCTTGGGATGGGTGACCTGAAGAATCACATATGAGGTCTGAGGTAGACCTAACAGGGTAAATTCTTAACTTACCTAAGGGCTGCTGAATTGCCTCTAGATCCAAGTGGTATTTGCCAATCCAATTTGTCAACCTATCTCTAATGAGAAGTTCAGTTCATTGGCAGAATGAATTGCCTGCTTCTTAAATGTTAGAAAGCCAGAGTTTTGAAAAGCCTGCTTTTAACAATTATATTTGCATTTTACTATAATATTCAAAATGTTTTAAAGATTCATGCAGCCTCCTTTTGAATAGAAATAAAGTTTGGGTTTTTAAAATATGGGTATGTTATCAAAGCAAGGCAAGCTCCAGGCTTTCCATGTTTTAATGTTATTATGTCTGACATTATACCACTATAATCTAATAAACATTATGGTGTATCACAACACCACAGAAAAATCAGAACAATCTGATTACAGATCAGCAGGGACACAAGCTCTGACAAGATCTGCTGTATACAAACAAGAGTAATGTATACTAGGAACGGAAAATGTCTGCAAGTCTATGCAGTTTGCTTGAAAATGGGACTGAAAGGCACAAATATATGACTTTGTACAAGGTATTGAATAGAGCTCCCCATATAAACACGCATGCACACGCACACATTGGGAGGAAATTGGTATATTTGAGGTTTATTATTAATGGATTGCTAGTGAGAGGTAGTAAGGCTGGACTCTCAGCAACAGGATGGATTTGAGACCAAATATTTGTAATGGAAACAATGGAATGATCGTATTTGTTACTTTGTTTTTTACATGATTATGGAGATGAGCGACACATTACTGCAATGTTTGGAAATGATGAACAAATCTTATCAATAAATGCATGCAAAAACCATGGCATGCAAACTAGAGCATAGTTACCTTCAGACACCATTAGGAGTTAATTTCAAGAATGTGTTTAAAAAGGGTTGTCTGGTGGTTACAGGGGGCATTTGGGAGCCAGGAATCTTGTGTTCTAATCCTGGTTCTCCTAATGCCAAATTGGACAATTCATTTAATCACTCTCTACTCTCATACATATGGGTAATATGGATTTAAAAATATTTTTACCACACAGGTGTGTTATGAGGCTTGATTAAGCCTCCCTTAGATTGTGAGCATGGATTATCCTTTTGGAAAACACATAGCAGATAAGGAGCACACAGTGAATAAACATTGTTTGTTAAATGCTTTGAAACTGTCCAACAAGAAGTTCTATATAGGTGATAAGCACCTTCACTAAATTTCTTCTAAGCTTGATGGTGAATTTGTACATCACTAGCCTCGTCTTGCCTTCTGTGGCTGCCTGGTTATCCTACAAAAAGATATAAGGAAAAGAGGATGTAAAGCAGCAGAACATGAGGATGAGGTTAATACAGTCTAGAGGTGGGCTGCAGTTGTCCCCTTGGAGCTGTCTGCTGCAGATTGTTACAGATATGTGGCAGATGGCAAGCCAATTGTTGATGCTGGGGTGATAGATGTTTGCATCCACAAAGGTGAAAGTGGGCAGTATCCTTGAAATAATTACAAACTTTAAGTAAACATAGTTCATTGTTCTGGGGCCAGTAATGGAACATACTCAAAGTACACACAAGTATATAAACAGAAAAGGACATTATTCACTCATTATGGATGCATCAGAGAAGTGCACAGTGCCAAGGTATCCTGGAGATTTGGCCTATTCAAGAGCAGGCAAGAAGGTACTTTTGTTCCCACTCAACTGTATGGATATTAATGGGTTTCTGATCCTACCTACCTTCTAGTTCTATGGATCATAAAGGCTTGACCCTATGTGTGGTGACCTGGCAGAAGGTTTAACTATGCACTGACCAAGTGCAAAGTGGGGGTGGAAGGTGCGTTTGGATGACTGAAGGCAAAATGGCACTGTATGGACTGCAATGTAAAGGATGCCATACACCTTAAAGGGGCATACTATGCCCTACACAGTGGGAGTATTTTGGATTGGAGAGAATCAATTATTGTGCTGCTTTTCTTCCTGGTTATAGATAACCTTTCAGTGTATCTTTGAGGAGTATGATAGTGTCCCAGAAAGCCAAGAAAATAAGGGATGCCTTGTGCCCTCACATGCTTGGTTTGAAAGGAGAAAATAATGATGATGTGTAATTATATTGAAGCGTGATGTGGTACTATGACCGCAAGATTATTCTTTTGTATTAATTTTACAAATATGAAGGTGCTACTGGGATGAATCTGGTACTATGAATGTATTAATTTTCTTTGTCCATTAAGGTTGCCCTTGGGTAGTTTTTGGAACACAGCAATGTAGGACTGTAAGAAAATTATTAAAGGTATTCCCCACAAACAGCCAAAAACACAAGTGCAAACGAAAGGAAACCTGACATGCAAATAAAAATAGTAAAAAAAAAAAACCTGAAACAATGAAAGCCAAACACAACGAAAACCAAAACAAAATGCAAAATAACGTGCAGAGGAAAGCAGACTTTGAAAAAGATGGTTACTCACCTTTGTAACTGTTGTTCTTCGAGATGTGTTGCTCATATCCATTCCAATTAGGTGTGCACGCGCTGCGTGCACGTTCGTCGGAGACTTTTTACCCTAGCAACACTCGGTGGGCCGACAGGTCGCCCCCTGGAGTGGCGCCGGTATGGCGCCTGATATATACCCCTGCTGGCCTGCCCGCTCCTCAGTTCCTTCTTGCCGGCTACTCCGACAGTGGGGAAGAAGGCCGGGTGTGGAATGGATATGAGCAACACATCTCGAAGAACAACAATTACAAAGGTGAGTAACCGTCTTTTCTTCTTCGAGTGCTTGCTCATATCTATTGCAATTAGGTGATTCCCAAGCCTTACCTAGGCGGTGGGGAGCGAGACGTTGCAGAATGTAAAACTGCTGCGCTGAAGGCAGCATCATCTCTAGCCTGCTGGACCAGTGCCTAGTTTGATGCAAAGGTGTGTACGGAAGACCAGGTGGCCGCGCGGCAGATTTCCTGTATGGGGACATGGGCCAAAAATGCGGCAGATGAAGCTTGAGCCTGGGTAGAATGGGCGGTAAGAGGACCCGTCGGAACATGGGCCAAGTCATAACATGCCCGAATGCAGGATGTCACCCAGGATGCAATACGCTGGGAGGAGATTGCCATGCCCTTCATGCGTTCTGCCACTGCCACAAACAATTGAGGTGAACGGCGAAAGGGTTTGGTCCTCTCAATGTAGAAAGCAAGAGCCCTTCTGACATCTAAAGAATGGAGCTGTTGCTCCTGTCTGGAGGAATGCGGCTTTGGGCAAGATGTCCTGGTTAACATGAAAGGCAGAGACGACCTTAGGGAGGAACGCCGGGTGTGGTCGCAGCTGTACCTTGTCCTTATGGAATACAGTATATGGAGGGTCCACAGTCAGTGCCCGAAGCTCCGAGACTCATCTAGCCAAGATGATAGCGACTAGGAAGGCCACTTTCCAGGACAGGTACAGCAGCGAGCATGTGGCTAAAGGTTTGAAGGGGGGCGCCATGAGCCTGGTTAAGACAAGGTTCAGGTCCCAAGTAGGGGTAGGCCGTTTGACCTGAAGGTATAGTTGCTCCAAGCCCTTGAGGAATCTTGACACCATAGGGTGGGAAAAAACTGACTTGCCAGCCTCGCCTGGATGGAAGGTGGATATAGCCGCGAGATGTACCTGTAGAGAGGAGATCGCCAATCCCTGCTGCTTGAGAGACCACACGTAGTCCAGAATAGTGGGGACTACTATGGAATGTGGAGAATGGCCGTGCTGGTTGCACCAGTGGCAGAAGCGCTTCCATTTCGCGAGGTAGATTGAACGGGTGGAAGCCTTCCTGCTGCCCAGCAACTCTTGTTGTACTGCTGCGGAACAGTGCAACTCTGACTGGCTTAACCAGCCAGGAGCCATGCAGTCAGATGGAGGGACTGTAGGTCCAGATGGCGCATCCTGCCGAAGTCTTGCGTGATCAGATCCAGCCAAAGAGGCAGGGGAATTGGGTCTCCCAGGGACAGCTCGAGCAGCATGGTGTACCAGGGCTGCCGCGGCCAAGCTGGAGCAATCAGGATGAGGCGGGCTCTGTCTCTCCGGATCTTGATCAGAACTCGGTGGACGAGAAGAAAGGGTGGAAAGGCGTAACAAAGACATCCCATCCACGGGATCAGGAACGCGTCCGACAGGGAGCCCGGGGAGCGACCCTGTAGAGAGCAGAACACCTGGCATTTTCTGTTCGATCTGGAGATGAACAGGTCTATTCGGGGAAACCCCACCTCCGGAAAATCGAATAAAGGACATCCAGACGGATGGACCATTTGTGGGATAGAAAGAATCTGCTCAGGTGATCTGCGAGGGTGTTCCGTAATCCCGGGAGAAAGGAGGCCACTAGATGTATAGAGTGGGCTATACAAAAGTCCCACAGGCGTATTGCTTCCTGACACAGCAGGGAGGACCGAGTCCCACCCTGCTTGTTGATGTAATACATGGCTGTTGTGTTGTCTGTGAACACCGCAACACAACGGCCGTATAAATGGCGTTGAAACGTTTGGCATGCCAATCGGACTGCCCGCAGCTCGCGCACATTGATGTGGAGTGTTAGCTCCCTTGGCGATCAGAGACCCTGTGTGCGCAGGGTCCCCAGGTGGGCACCCTAGCCCAGCCATGATGCGTCCGTTGTCAGGGACATGGAGGGCTAGGGGGTGTGAAACGGTAGGCCCACACACACTTGGGAGGACGTCGTCCACCAGCCGAGGGAGCCTAGAACATTCAGTGGAATTGTTATGATTGTGTCTATGGCATCTCTGCCTGGCCGATAGACTGACGCAAGCCAGGTCTGCAGGGGGCGCATGCGCAGTCTTGCATGCCTCGTGACGAAGGTGCATGCCGCCATGTGTCCCAGGAGAGCGAGGCAAGTTCGAGCAGAAGTGGTCGGAAAGGCTTGTAGACCTTTGACCAGGGAAACTATGGCTTGGAACCAGTGCAGGGGTAAACAGGCTGTCGCAAGGTTGGAGTCCAGCATTTCCCCGATGAACTATATCCTTTGTGTAGGCACCAGAGTGGACTTGTCTGGGTTGATGGTCAAGCCTAGACTCACAAACAGCTCCCTGATGATGGCGACGTGGCCGATCACCTGTGCCTCCGAAGTGCCTCGGATAAGCCAGTCGTCGAGGTAAGGGAAGACGTGAATACGACGATGGCGCAGGGAAGCAGCGACGACCGCCATACATTTGGTGAATACCCGAGGGGCCGAGGAGAGACCAAAGGGGAGGACAGTAAATTGGTAGTGATCCTGATTTACCACAAAGTGCAGATACTTCCTGTGCGGAGGAAAAATTGCAATGTGGAAGTATGCGTCCTTCATGTTGAGAGCGGCGTACCAATCTCCAGGATCCAGGGAAGAAATGATGGTTCCTAAGGATACCATGTGGAACTTGAACTTTTTGATGAATTTGTTCAGTCCCTGCAGGTCCAGGATGGGTCGGAGGCCCCCTTTTGACTTGGGGATTAAGAAATACCGGGAATAAACCCCCTTGCCCCTTAACTCCTCTGGCACCTCCTCTATAGCTCCAATGAATAGGAGCTTGCGAACCTCCTGGATGATAAGTTGCCCATGAGAAGGGTCCCTGAAGAGGGATGAGGAGGGAGGATGGGAGGGGGTGGAGAAATAAACTGAAGACGGTATCCAAACTCCACTGTGCGCAGGACCCAACAATCCGAGGTCAGTTGAGACCATGCCAGCAGGAAGGGGTGGAGGCGGTTGAGAAAATGAAGAGGATCAAGGGAGGGGATTGGTATACTGCTCTCGGGCGCACCCTCAAAAGTTTGCTTTGGGTCCCTGCAGTGGTTTGGCGGACCCAGAATTGTTACCCCCTTGAGGACCCGACTGACGTCTGCGGTTCGGACGGCCTCGTCTCAGGGTAAAATCCTGTCTGGGTCAAGGTTGGGGGTAAGGGCACTGAGGTTGTGGGCGGAATGGCCGTCTGAGTCTGGGGTGTGTGCATTCCCAGTGAATGCATGATAACCTGATTATCCTTCAGACTCTGTAGCCTGGGATCTGTTTTCTCAGAGAAAAGACCCTGCCCGTCGAATGGCAGGTCTTGGATCGTATACTGCAACTCGAGCGGTAGTCCGGAAGCCTGAAGCCACGATATTCGACGCATGGCTACACCAGATGCCAGCGTTCTGGCTGCCGAATCTGCGGCATCTAAGGACGCTTGCAGTGTGGTCCTGGCGACCCTCTTCCCCTCTTCCAGGAGAGCTGAAAATTCCTGGCGTAAGTCCTGGGGAACTAATTCAGTGAACTTGCCGACAGCCTCCCAGGTGTTATAGCTGTATCGGCTCAAGAGGGCCTGCTGGTTCGCCACACGGAGCTGAAGGCCTCCCGCAGAGTAAATCTTGAGGCCCAGCAAATCCATGAGCCTGGCTTCTCTAGATTTTGGCGCAGGAGCTTTCTGGCCATGGCGCTCCCGCTCGTTGACTGATTGTACCACCAATGAGCAGGGGGCGGGGTGTACTTAGAGGTACTCATACCCCTTGGATGGCACCATATATTTTCTTTCCACTCCGCGGGCTGTGGGTGGGATGGAGGCTGGAGACTGCCATATGGTGTCCGCCTTTGCTTGGATGGATTTGATGAAAGGGAAGGCCACCCTGGTCGGCGCTTCTGAAGAAAGTATGCTGACCACCGGGTCCTCCACTTCAGGAACTTCCTCTACAGGAAGGTTTATATTTTGGGCAACGCGCCGCAGAAGGTCCTGATGTGCCCGCTACCGCCTCATCCGGGGAAGAGGAAGAAGATAACCCAGGGAGGAGTGGTTCTTGTACGGAAGCCTCGTCCTGAGGGACCTCCATCTCTGGGACATCCTGCTGTGCCAGGGTATGTGCAGGGTCTTCCTCCGTACCTGAGGGGGGAGGCCGGCTGACTGTGGCCTCTAGTGCACGGTGCTCCGAATGGCTGGAGCGTGCTGGGCCCAATGGCTCGCCCTGGGCTTGAGGGTAGGCCCAAGGCGTCCAAAAGGACCATTGCAGTGGTCCATGGTCCAGGTGAGCCTGTGCATCAGAACCCCCGTAGGAGGTGCTGTCCGCATGTGGAGAGGCGGACGAGTGATGTGAGGGCCACGGAGGAGCTGACGATGACTGTGCCAGGCCTCTGCGCCCATAGATTTCACCTCTGCGTAGTGCCGGTGAGCAGTACCGGGAGTCGTGGCGGTATCTCGATCGGGACCGGGACCTGCTACCAGCTCGGTGCCGGGAGGTCGACCAATGCCGTGTGCTGTCATGCCAGGAACGGCTGCGGTATGAGCATCAGTGCCGCGATCTGGACCGGTGCCGGGAGTAGTACGACGGCGACCGGGATCTCGAGCGGTGCCGCGAGTACGACCGGTGCCATGGGGAATGGTACCGGGACTGCAAGCGGCACCGGGATCTTGAGCAACGACGCTGAGAGTAGTCTCTCGATCTGGAGCGGGACCGACGGTGCTCGGTAGTGCCCGGCGAACGTGGCCGCACCATGGTGGGCTTGCCCATTGACTGAATAACCCGCACCGGCGGTGCCGGGGGTTGGAGCAGTTCGGGCTCTGTGAAAGCGATGAGGTCGCGTGCCATGGAGAAGGTCTCTGGTGTGGAGGGCGCGACGAGCTCAACCGCAGGTCGTGCTGGGGAGCTGAGAGGCACAGGACTCAACGGCTCCTGAGGAGCTGGAATCGACGGTGCTGCAGTACTCGGTGCAGCGGCAGATGACGGTGCCGGGCAGTCCGGTTTGGAAGTATGCTCCGACTGTGGTGCAGTTATAGGTGCCGCAGGAGTCTTGTGCTTCTTGCTCCTCAGGGAGAGGGAGAGGTGCCGGCTGGGGTGTTGGGCCGGTGAAGGGTGGGGAAGCGAAGCCTTTGTCGGTGCCGGGCGGTCCGGAGCGGAAGAAACACTTGGTCCCGGGTGCGGATGAAACGGTTGGTCCCGGTGCCGGAGTCGGTGCCGACGACGGGGGAGTCAGCGCTGCCTCCATCAAGAGCTGCTTTAAGTGACTGTCCCACTCTTTCTTTGTCCGGGGCTTAAACGCCTTGCAGATCCAGCACTTGTCCACAAGATGGGACTCGCCTAGGCACCTCAGACAGGAGTCATGCGGATCTCCTGTGGGCATCGGCCAATGACAGGCCGTACAAGGTTTGAAACCCAGTGAACCGGGCATGGGCCCCGGTACCAGGGAGGAGGAAAAGGGACGAACTCCCGATCCTCTATAACTATATACAGAACTATAAATTACTAATTTTAACACTAACTATAACTACAATAAAAGAACTATATACACTATACTACACAGGAGTGAAACGCTAGGGAGGTGGAGAACAGCTAGCCATGCTCCACAGTTCCAACGACCAACACGGCCGGTAAGAAGGAACTGAGGAGCGGGCAGGCCAGCCGGGGTATATATCAGGCGGCATACCGGTGCCACTCCAGGGGGCGACCTGCCGGCCCACGGAGTGTTGCTAGGGTAAAAAGTCTCTGACGAACGTGCACGCGGCGCACGCACACCTAATTGGAATGGATATGAGCAAGCACTCGAAGAAGAACCTTTATTTCACACTCTGTTCTGACTCATCCTTGTACTTCTGGGCTGGCTGCATGATAGGTCCCAGGGTTCCTGATTCCCAACAAGAAGACTTTCTCATTGTCTTTGCCAGGTATTTATATTTAATAGGGTAAAGGGTTTAGGAGATGAGTGGGGGGGTGGGGTTCAAAGGCCAGCGAAGCAGAACATTATTAAGTGATAAGGGGTGCTGTAGAAATGGAGATACTTCCATTCATCTCAAAAGCTGGATCCACTATTACAGGCTGCAGCAGGGCAGCTCTGGACAGCACTCTCAACTCAGATGCACTGGCCAGGTAGACAGGAAAAGTCCCGCAAACTTTTGAATTTCATTTCCTGTTTGGCCAGCATAGTGAGCTGATCAGCACAGGTGACCATAGAGTCCCAGAATTGTAAAAGAGCTCCAGCATCGACCGAATGGGAGATACTGCATCTGATCGCTGTATGAGGAGACCAATCCATTCTATCCAACCTCCGTTCCAAAAGATGAAATGCCGGAATATTTGAAAAAATTTCCAAGGGCATGAAGGTCAGAGATTATAACAGGGACCTGCTGCAGTGCCGTGTGAAGCCTAGCAAAAACCAGAGAGGCAAACAGCCACTCTGGGTCAGAGCCCCAGACATGCCACTTCTATGACGCGCTCCATGCCATTCTAGGGAGTGCCCCTACAACTATCCCACCCCTGTGCTTTCCTCCTCCCTCACCCCTCCAGGGCTACCTTGGCAGTTATCCCCCCATTTGTGTGATGAATTAATAAAGAATGCATGATTTGAAACAACACTGACATTATTGCCTCTGCAAGCAGAGATCAAAGCGGGGAAGGGAGGGCTGTTGTCTTACAGGGAAGTAGAGTGAATCAAGGAGTCAGGTTTTCATCAAGGAGAAACAAACAAAACTTTCACGCTGTAGACTGGCCAGTCTTGAAACTGGTTTTCAAAGCTCCTCTGATGCACAGCTCGCCCTGCTATGCTCTTCTAACAGCTCGTGTCTGCCTGCATGTAATCAGCAGCCAGGCCATTTGCCCCAACCTCCCACCCCACCATAAATGTCTCCCTCTTAGGCCACGTCCAGACTAGGAATTAAAATCGATTTTAGATACGCAACTTCAGCTACGAGAATAACGTAGCTGAAGTCGAATTTCTAAAATCGAGGTACTCACCAGTCTGGACGGTGCCGCATCGATGTCCGCAGCTCTCCGTGTCGATTCCGGAACTCCGTTCGGATTGATGGAGTTCCGGAATCGATGTAAGCGCGCTCGGGGATCGATACACCGCGTCCAGACTAGACGCGATATATCAATCCCCGAGCAATCGATTTTAACCCGCCGATGCCGCGGGTTAGTCTGGAAGAGGGCTTACTCTCACAGAGATTGTGGAGCATGCAGCAAGCAGTAATAACGATGGGAATATTGGTTTTACTGAAGTCTAACCTAGCCAGTAAATTGCAGCAGCGAGCTTTTAAACGTCCAAAGGTACATTCTACCACCATTATGGACTTTCTCAGCCTATAGTTGAACTGCTCCTTACAACTGTCCAGGCTTCATGAGCCATGCGAGCAAGGGGTAGACTGGGGTAGGTGTGACCGCACGGTGCTGCCGACTGGGAGAGCAGCCTGAGGCAGAAGCCTCCAGCTGGCATGATATTCCAGGCAGGACTCAATCTCCATTAGACGAAACTTAAAGAAGAGAATGACCTGGAGTCATTCCCATTTTTGTCCAGGTGTCCCCAACCGACGTCACCGAGGTCAGCCAGGAGCACCTATGGGATGACGACGATGGATAGCAGTCGTATGGTACTGTCTGCCATCCACAAGGCAAGGCAAGGGGATTCTGCTGTGTGAGCTGAACGGGCTCCGTGCTTGCCATAATATGTTGTCTGCAAGGGTAATCCACGAAAAAAGGTGAGAAATGATTTTTTGCCATTGCTTTCACGGAGGGAGGGGGGCCTGCGGACATGTACCCAGAACTACCCGCGACAATGTTTTTGCCCCATCAGGCATTGGGAGCTCAACCCAGAATTCCAATGTGTGATGGAGACTGCAGGAACTGTGGGATAGCTACCACAGTGCAATGCTCCAAAAGTCAACATTACCCTCGGTACTGTGGACGCACACCACCGACTTAATGCACTTAGTGGGGACATACACAATCAACTGCATCAAATCAATTTCTAAAAAATCAACTTCTATTAAATCGACCTAATTTCTTAGTGTAAACATACCCTAAGAAATCCTTACATACGGATATTGTGGCAAGACTGGGAATAGAATGGAATCCAGATCTTCAGAGACTCAGTCCAGTGCCTTAACCTCAAAACCGTCCTTTCTCCAGTGAGATAGCAATCACATCATAAAAACAATAGTAATATATGAAACAATTCCAAATTAAATAACCTGGGCCAGATTCTCAGTGTAAAATGAATGTACAACACTGGTGATCTGATCTGGTAGCATTTTACATCTGCTTTGCACAGGGGTAAATGCCTACACAAGCTGCATGGAAATGGAGAATCAGGCTGTGTGTATTCAAAACAAACCCATATCTGCTGTTTAACAAGACTCACTCCCTTTTCCTCGAAATCTTGTGTAAATCTCTTGTTACTAACACACAAACAGCCCTTTCCCTTTCTGTCCACCCACCCACTTTGGTTTGATGTCACTACTTGTTTGCTACCTGTTTAACTGATATTCCTTGGAGCAAGAATCTTGTTGCCTCACATATATATAAAGTGGCCACGCTCACTTATGAATGAGATATTATAACAACTTTTGCCTCACAGGGGACATTGAGGAGGAAGTGCAGGTTTAGCTGCTTTGTTTAGTTGATACAACCTGTTAACACTCATGAGGAAGCCTTAGAGTTTTCCGATCAGTGCCTCTTTTTGCATATTTATACACTGAAATACATAAAAACAAACAGAATTAAGACCAGCAGTAGTAGTGCAGTAGCTGCCTTTCTGATATGCATAGCAATGTGTGTAATCAGAGAGCAGGAGCTGGATCAGTCCTACTGGCCAGACAGAATATCCTATTTTATTTCATTTAAAATGTGAAGAATAAAACAAAATTAGATAAGCCTGATCCAGATCTAGATGTAGACTTTTTAAAAAGACATTTTTCATGGTGGATTTTACCCTTCATGAAAGCAGGAAGTGATGTACAACAGTGCCTTGGCACCAAGTATATTGTAGGCAGGTGTTATGTAAGTTTTCCACTCAAGTCTGCCTTGTGCCCCGCAGTCTGATGTGTCACCACCTGTCCCTTGCTAATACACCACTGGGCCTATCTGCAACAGACACTGTCATGCATGCTGGAAAAATAGGATTGGCACCTATTTCAGTGAGTTTGAATCAATTTAATTAGGCTAACCATCTGGGTCATTTCAACTCTCTTTCTAAACCTGTAATAATTACAGCTTTTGAATCAATCATTTCCAATCAGCTGACTGGACTCGAGCACGGTGAGTGTGCTCATAATTAATTCTAATTGAAATAATTGTAGTTTTTGAGTCAGTAACAGTAGGATCAGATGAACTAAAGGACCCTCTCCCAAAACCCAATCATTAGTACAAAACATTTGATGAATCTTTGTTTCATCCTTGCTCAGAACAAATAAGAATGGATCATATTAAGTTGTCCGTGGCAAAGAATGTTTATTCACAGACCTACGTGCTCGGAACCATTTCATATTATGTATCTAAGACCATAGTGAAAGCTGCTTCTAAAACAGAAAATAGCATTTGGAAATTTAATCTACATACAGTCGAGTAGCACTTATATTTTTTACAGGATCCATCATATCAAGAAAGCCAGACACATAAGCCATAGCCTCAGGCATGCCAAAGGGAATGGCATGCTAGAGGTTAATAAAATAATTGATAGCCATTGGAACTCTCCAGGTTTGTGTGAAGATTAAAGAAAATCCTCTGGCTTGCAGTGCCACTTTACCAGCCTCTCTCTTCATGGTGCCCATAAAAAAAAAGCAGTTTTTACAGCACTCCCTGGGAAAATAAATCACTGGGGAAAGGAGCCTGTCTATATATTTTAGCTAATTCTGCCTCCCCAGAAGAAGCTGATTCTTGCCAACTATTCCCAAAGGGCAGATTTAGGAGGGAGCCCCTTCCCATCTCCTTGTCCCTAAATATCTCTCTCTCCTCCCTAAGCAGTGCCTATTATCACACTCATCCACACAGAAAGAGGTCCTCAAGCTCCTGTTTTGTGGGATGGCCAAGCAGAACCTGCACAAAAAGAGCTCTGTGCTGCACCCAGCTGGCCTTGGACCAAGAACGTGAGCTTTCCAGCTGGCAGCAAGGGGTATTGGCCAAAACAACTCTAAACCTACTCCACAAAATTCATTTTAATAGCAAAAACGATCAGTACGTACTTTGTCTAGCCCTGAAAACAAGTTGATTTTTCACCCTGGCACTATTTACGCTAATAGGTTGCAATGATTTCAGTTCATACTAATGCGGTGTTATGTGATCTATTTATGATCAGTGTTTATCAAAGCATTTGGTGTGCTGATGGAAGAAACAATTGTTTGGTTTGGTATCAATGAGTGCTCTCTGCTGACCAGCAGTAGGTATTACAATCTCTTCTCATTTACTGCAACACAATAAAGTCAGATTTAATTTCAGGTATTTAAACAAAAAAAAAGAGAGAAAAGAGAGAATCCTGTAAAGGAAAATTATCTCGGTATCCATATGAGCCTCTATATTTACATCTATTATGCTCTGAATGTCATGTTAGCTTAAACCAGCTCACTTTTTAGAAAATCACTTATGATCATGAAATTCAGGGATTTCTTGAGAATTTATTATTTCATTCAGATATCTTAAGGAAAGGGGGAAAGAGGTGGGGGATCAACCCTGACTTTTGTATCCCCTTGAGAAGAAGTAAAGTCAAAACCAAATACTTAAATAGCAGTGTTCTAAAGCAAACACAACAGCACTGAATAGCACTGGCATAAATCCACAGCCTACAGCACCTCTTTGCTGAAGATACATTGCCACCTTGCAAAGGCATAATGTAATCTACAGCACACACACCATCAGCAAAGGCTTTAAAACATCCTGCCACTCTGAAGAATAACAGGTCGTTACTTTTGTGCTTTTCTGACTATAAAAACTGCAGGTAAAGAGACATGAAAAAAGGTGAGGGTGTGAGGAGAGGAGGAAGAGGAGCTATGAACAGAGACATCAAAAGAAATATGGGCAGCACCGCACATTTTTCTGAAGTTTTAATTTACTGTTTTGTACCTGTCTATCTCTTTTAGTTTCTGAGTTGTTTCCAGTTGTTTCATGGGATTGTTACTGGGATAAGAAAGCTTTTCCCCTATTGGAAGCTGCCTGACGGCCAGTCTAAGTAGTTATTTGGTGGCCTATATCAGGTGCTCTACCAGCACAACTGGTATCCCTCGTGGCAGTCTCAGAAGAGATACCAATAGACATGAAAATTAGAGTACATTTTCACACTTCTAGGTCCCGCAGCATCCTGACAGGACTGGGTGGTGCTGCCCTGTTCTGTGCATACCATACGGATGTCATTAAAAGACTCAACATTACCCACCTGACATACTTGCAATAACTACATTAAACCTGTCATCCAGCATCCAGGAAGTTAACGTATGCTTTGAGTATTCCCTGGGGCCATCTCTGCCAGATCTGTGGCTGCTTTATGCAGCTGCCATGGCACGTGGGCTGGGGAAGAACAGAGTATCAGACCCACCTTATTTATACTTTCTGTTTCTTATGTGCCAGAAACCGCATGATCATACACTGGTCTAGAAACCTATGGGGAATATTTTCTGGAAAATCAGAGACAGGGAAAAAAACAATTTTCATTCTCCTACTTCAATTTTTATATATTTTAGTTTTTTTTTTTAAAAAGTCCTGCTTCTTAAGTCAAAAGATAAGGAATAACAAGTAACAACAACATCTTATATTTCAACCAGCGCCATCCCTACCCATACGCAAACTACACAGCTGCATAGGGCACCAGGAAATTTGGGGCACTGCATTTCCTGGTGCCCTGTGCAGCTGCGTGCAGCTCCAGCCCCTGCTCTGGCTCTTCCTCATGGCCTCCACCCCAGCCCAGCCTCTACTCCCCTGAGGATTCCAGAAGCGGTCAGGTCTACACTCACCAGTCAGTAGAGAAACCCGGCCCCAGCCTGCTCCACTCACCTGGCTCCCAGCCATGCCACTGGCGAGTGCTGGGTGGTGGTTCCCCCCTCTCCCCAAGCCTGGAAGTCAGGGGAGCAGAGCAGGCTGTGGCCGGGTCACTCCACTTCCTGCAGGAAGTGGCCAGGCCCCCTCCGCCCACCCCATCTCCCCTGAAAGCCTAGGGCCTGCTCCTTCCCCTCCCAGCTCCCGCCCGTGGAGGCCTGGGGCAGGGCCCCACACTACCTGCCCCGCCCCCCGAGGAGGCCTGGGGACTGTAGGGCACCAAAATAGCTAGGGATGGCCCTGCTTTCATCCTAAATGATTGGGGCATTTGAGTGCTACTGGAAAAAAATAAATAACGTTATTTATAAATGTATTGTATCCATATTCCTACGTACCTGGATCACTTCACTGGCCACTAAATGTAGCCTATTATGGGGTGAAATTTGGAAATTATTTAACTGCACATCAACCCCACTTAGCTGTTTGGAACTGGATACAGGAATATTTTATCTGAAAATTATCAGAAACTTTGAGAGAAGACAGAACTGGCAGAATTGGAATTAGATAAGACACCAGACTTTACCATCCTCATTCTTACTAAAGGTGCTAAATGAAGGATCTTTAATTATCATATTTGGGCAAGAGTTTCTTTTCATATCTCATACAAGAGATGGCATTGCTAGCAGCAGAGTGCCCTCTAGGATGAGAAACTGGCTCTGTGGATATGGGGAAAGCAGTGGCCGCGATATACCTTGACTTTAGCAAAGCTTTTGAAATGGTCTCCCACAGTATTCTTGCCAGCAAATTAAAGTATGGATTGGATAAATGGACTAGTAAGTGGATAGAAATCTGGCTCAATGGATAGTGTTCAACAGCTCGATGTCTAGTTGGCAGCCGGTATTAGGCAGAGTGCCCCAGGAATTGGTCCTGGGGCCAGTTTTGTTCAACATCTTCATTAATGATCTGGATGATGGGATGGTTTGCACCCTCAGAAAGTTTGCAGAGGACACTAAGTCATGGGGGTAGGGGGAGAAGAGGTAGATATGCTGGAAGGTAGGGATAAGGTCCAGAGTGATCTAGACAAATTGGAGGACTGGGCCAAAAGAAATCTGATGAGGTTTAACAAGGACAAGTGCAAAGCCCTGCACTTAGGATGGAAGAATCCCATGCACTGCTACAGGCTGGGGACCAACTAGCTAAGCAGCAGTCTTGCAGAAAAGAACGATTACAATGGACGAGAAGCTGGATATGAGTGAACAATGTGTCCTTGTGGTCAAGAATGCTAATGGCATACTCGGCTGCATTAGCAGGAGCATTGCCAGCAGACTGAGGGAAGTGATTATTCCCCTCTATTCGGCACTAATGAGGCCACATCTGAAATATTGTGTCCAGTTTTGGGCCCTCCACTACAGAAATTGGACAGTGTCCAACAAAGAGAAACAAAAATGATTAGGGGGCTATGAGGAATGGCTGAGGAAAATGGGCTTATTTAGTCTGCAGAAGAGAGGAGAGAGGGGGGATTTCATAGCAGGGGGGCTTCACAGAGGATGGAGCTAGGCTGTTCTCAGTGGTGGCAGATGACAGAATAATAAGCAATGGTCTCAAGTTGCAGTGGGTGAGGTCTAGGTTGGATATTAGGAAAAATTATTTCACTAGGAGGTTGGTGAAGCACTGGAATGAGTTACCTAGGGAGGTGGTGGAATCTACATCCTTAAGACATTTTTAAGGCCTAGTTAAACAAAATCCTGGCTGGGATGATTTAGTTGGAGTTGGTCCTGCTTTGAGCTGGGGGTTGGACTGGATGGCATCCTGAAATCTCTTCCAACCCTAATTGTCTATGATTCCCATGCAAGTATTGGCCCAGTAATTTATCCCTACAGTACACAGAGAAGAAGTAAAAGCAGCAAAGAATCCTGTGGCACCTTATAGACTAACAGACGTTTTGGAGCATGAGCTTTCGTGGGTGAATACCCACTTCATCAGATGCATGTAGTGGAAATTTCCAGGGGCAAGTATATATATGCAGGCAAGCCAGAGATAATGAGGTAGTTCAATCAGGGAGGATGAGGCCCTGTTCTAGCAGTTGAGGTGTGAAAACCAAGGGAGGAGAAACTGGTTTTGTAATTGGCAAGCCATTCAGTCTTCCTTTAATCCTGAGCTGATGGTATCAAATTTGCAGATGAACTGAAGCTCGGCAGTTTCTCTTTGAAGTCTGGTCCTGAAATTTTTTTTGCTGGGGGTGGACACGTTTCACACAGCGATCACTCTCTGTCTGACCTATCAGTCCTCATCCTCAAAGGAAACCTGCACAACACCTTTGAAAGATGAGCCTGGGAGTGTCTAGCAGAGTGATGAATTGAAGCTCCCAGGCTCATCTTTCAAAGGTGTTGTGCAGGTTTCCTTTGAGGATGAGGACTGATAGGTCAGACAAAGAGTGATCGCTGTGTGAAACATGTCCACCCCCAGCAAAAAAAACTTCAGGACCAGACTTCAAAGAGAAACTGCCGAGCTTCAGTTCATCTGCAAATTTGATACCATCAGCTCAGGATTAAAGGAAGACTGTGAATGGCTTGCCAATTACAAAACCAGTTTCTCCTCCCTTGGTTTTCACACCTCAACTGCTAGAACAGGGCCTCATCCTCCCTGATTGAACCACTTCATTATCTCTAACTTGCCTGCATATATATACCTGCCCCTGGAAATTTCCACTACATGCATCTGACAAAGTGGGTATCCACCCACGAAAGCTCATGCTCCAAAACGTCTGTTGATCTGTAAGGTGCCACAGGATTCTTTGCTGCTTTTACAGATCCAGACTAACACGGCTACCCCTCTGAGAGAAGAAGTAGAGAATGTATGCAGCTATTACAGTCAATAGTGCCTTCTGTTAGCAAGGCCGGTGCACATTTACTGAAGCTAACACATTCCAGCAACCAACTTCTAAGACAGAAATGAACAACTTTCACAGCTATCATTTGGAAACATTCAAACCTGCAAAGAAAGGCACTTATCAATGACATGGAGTTGTGAGGGATGCTGTACTGGGCTGTGCGCTAAATCAGTTTACAGTATAATCTGTCTTGCAATTCTTACTAGAATGCCTTACATAGCCATACATTTTAACAAGTGATACAGTGTACCTTACAGAGAGAGCTGAGTTTGAAATATTTATTTCAGTAGCTTATTAAAAAAACCTTCATCTGAAATTCTAGCTTCTTTGGCCTGTCTCATACACCATTCCAAAAAGAGTGACATCAAGCTAAAAATCTGAAGTAAGATATCTTCAAGTTACAAGTGCTTCTTTAGTTATATATTGAGCTGTGTCCAAAGTGACATGCTATGCCCTTTGGAAAAATGTGAACTGAAGAAGAGCCACCTTGCACATAACTGACAGTAGCTATTTCATAATACAATAGAACTTTCTTATTGTGAAGTTATTTTTCCATAGCAAAACTTTGGTCTGGAGCTAACATGTCAGCCTTATATTCTATGGACACAGAAGGCCTTGCAGGGAGCAGGAATCAACCTAATTTAGAAGTAAGGGTGAGAAGATGCTACAAGCCTACTAGAGGATCTGTAGCCTATACCATATCCCAGAACTAACCTTTGAGGTTGGGAAGTCCTATATGGTGAGGTAGGGGAAGCTGGGAACGTAGCTGACAGAAGGGAGGGAAATGTCCAAGGGATCTGCATTACACACATCTATCGGTCAAATCCCCACACAGCATGGGAGTACACCATCCTTGGGAGCCTTAGATTTCCAGAAGGGAGGGATTGCCAAACTCCTATTTTAAAAAGTTTTGCTTATATAAGATGGATGGATAACACAAATAACAAGGGATAGCACAGAATAAGGAAAAGTGAGTAAGCCTGGGATCTGTGATTTTGGTTTTTCCAAGGCTTTTAATGTAGACTGACCTACTTGGACCTGTGACATTGTCTTTCAGAGACACTGTAGATATACAGTAATCCCACTGAAATGAAGTGGAGTATAATTTAGCATCTTGCTATCTGATGGAATACTAGTAGCTCCGTAAGAGGTTCTGTAGCAGGCCAGAGGGAGGGACAGCCTTAGAGAGAAAGGAAAAAAGCTGGCAGCAGGATATCTCCTTATCACGTGTTATGGAACCAAGATGATAAATGCTTCGTCTGAATGAAATCAGATGTGTGTTTGTCACCACCGAGACAGGCTTCACTCAAAACAGGAGAACACATAAGAAGTAGGAAATGGGATCTGGAGCTTAATGATGGGGCACAGATTGTATCCAGCATGATACAAGCATGATGCATCATAGGATACTTGAGGCGACACAATCTTGGTTACTGGCTACAGTAGACTCACTCATTGACATCCTTATAAAAGAGGGAAAAATGCAGTTCTATACACACTGCCAATGGCATTATCATCTATTTAGGAACCAGTCACAAATACAGATAGTATGGTAATTATATAGACAGTTGTCGGGTTACCTACACACATGCTTGTAAATTGCTGCTCTCATCTCTTTACTGAAGGTTTGAGGGCCAGATGCTGATCTCTCCAATACTTGTGTAAACTCAGTAACTCCACTGCAGCCAACAGAGTTATTCCAAGATAAAACAGATGCTAGTGAGACCAATATCCAGTCTTCGGTTTTAGTTCCTTTTCTCCTAAGAGTATGGCACATCTGCCTGTATGGCACATTTGCCTTTTATTTCAGCTGTCTTTTAAAATGCTGTGGGAGTGAGTATCTTATGCTGTACCTGAGAGATGCAAAATGCTGTTTATCATACATTAGGGACACAGTCTTCCCTCTTTGTTCTCAGTCTTGTCACAAGTAACCTATGAATAATGTCCACTGTGCTTGCAGGAACCCAAGGAGAATAGTCAACAGCCTATTATCAGCTGTCTTGTGAGCACAAGATTTAAAAGCACAATGAGACGACAGGGCTATAAGTCTCTCAGGGTATAACTGTCACCTGTAATGCAAAGTTAGATTTTAATAAAACAATAGCAACTCATGTCTCATAGAAATTAGTCTTTTATTATGTCAACTAAATCCTTAGCAGACATCCATGTTTGCAGTCAAAACAATGGCTTCCTATTACACTAATGACTCTCTCATTGGTAATATACAGAAAGATGCCATTAATGCATTATAACTTTGTGCCACATAACAGCATTCATGCACAAACCAATTTGTCTGAAGGTGATAGGAACACATTTACTAGGGGAATACCACTGATTTGTTCCTGAATGTATATATTAGACTTCCTAAAAATCAATGTCCAATTTGTAGAAACAATGGAGACTAATGATTAATTACAGATATTTGCTCCCTTGGGCTATAATGCCATAGTTAGAGTGGAGAAGAGGTTATATTTTAAAACCCTTCTTTCTGTTGCTTATAATCAGATTTGTAGCAGACATGCAGACTCCTGAGGCAGCGACTGACTTTTTAGATGTATATACAGCACCTAGCATAAATGAGCCATGATCTTGGTTGAGGCCGGTAGGCCTTACTGAAATACAAATAAATAATTTGAAAGGAAAGGCTTGCCGGTCCTCTCTCTATACCCAGCAGCAGCCCCTATCCACTATGTCCATCTCTCTGCAATTAGTTCCTGATGGGATAAGTAGTCCATCAGTGGGTCACTCCGCACAACAGATACTTTATGGATAAATGCTGCATTATCTGTTGATACTTTTGGGGCTGAGGTTCCGCAAGCCCCAGTGCAACTATGCTCCTGCCTATAACTTCTGCTAAAATCTGGGCCTTGAGAATGTTATGCTCATGCAATTGAAGAAACGTCAAAGCTAGAAACATTTTATTCATCTGAAATAGTGACTACTACACACTGGGCACTTTCTGAACACCTAAGGACAATCCCTGCTCAAAGGAGGTCACAATCTAAGGATAAACAAGTAGGTAAGTCTACAGGAAAGGAAATAGAGTTCCACAAATTATATACATTGACTTGATTCATCATGAGCAGCATCACAAAAGTGAGTCTTTAAGGAGAACTTAAATGTGGACAGGGCAGGGGCTTTGCGGATAAGCACAGGTATAGAAGTGATTATCTTTAACCCTTTAACTTAGTTATGTCCTACACTAAGGAAAAAACTAGACAAAGCTGAAGAAAAATGATGAGAAAATTCTGAAGTTAAGAGGTGAGATTTTGTGCTATGCCTCTAAGACAGAGTCAATGAAAAATTACCCTTTCTCTGCTCATTTCCCTAGGTGGGGAAAGTGTATATCTGACATGCCCACAAAGTCGTCTGGGTTCTCGCCTTCTTCTTCCAAATGAGAGCCCTTCCTATAGTCCTAAGGAGGAGGAACAGTGTCACAGAGAAAGCTGACTCCCCTCCTTCCCCATGGGCAGGCCAATAGAAGATCAACCTAAAATTCTAAAATTTAATAACCCTCAGGGCTAGCCCATTTGATGCAGCTATGTTTTATAACACAGTTGTTGTGGTATTTGGATAGGTTTCTGGATGATATTGGAACAGAAGGTAGCTAGCTATCTTTTCCAAAGTATCTTAAAACTCTGAATAGCTATCAGAGACCTTGCAAGACTGCAAATGATTGAGCCTGGGAACCACCAAGACCAGTGTATGCAAATGCACTTATCCGTACTGTTACCTATTCTCCCCTCTTCCTCCCATTTGTCTGTTTATTCACCTGTTGCATGCATCAAAATCCTTAATTGCGAGCCCTCCGGAGCAAAGGTTGTCTTTGTGTTACTTACTTGTAATGTGTCTAGTATAACAGAGCCCTGATCCCAGACTGGAGTCTTCTCAGGCACTACAGCAACCTTAATACTAATAACACCTCCCCACACAGAGAGATACACATATACATACACATTTTAATACATTTTGATTACCCATACATATGGACTTTTCAGGAAAAGTTGAGGGTGGGAGGGAGAGAACTGAACCATTTCTCTGTGGCCCATTATGAAATTGTTGTATTTTCAGTTTATATGCGCAGCCATTACACAGTAGTATAGCCTGGTGCATACAAGATTGATATTGCATGTAAAATTATATAAATTCTAATTTCCTTATATACTATATTAGCCAAATAATACATAATGATGCAAAGAGACCATCTTTTAAACCAAACGCTCAAGGTGGTTTGAACATTCATTGAGGCCCAATTGTATTCGGTGATCAAGAAGCAAAGTAAGATAGTTTCTGCCTCATAGAGTTTACAGTCTATGAGATTTGGCTTGGCAAGACCGTCTGTTGATCATGCTCAGATGCTGTCAAATATTCCAGCAAGAATACCCTGATATAGGTGGCAGCCTAACTTTTTGATTGCACCATGGTGCTATTCTCTTAGTTTTATAGCTTCAGTTCACTGTTCTCCATATTTTTCTGAGTTTAAAATATCTCAGTTAAGTAACTTGTTTTTTATAATTAGCCATAAGTATCTTTTTAAGGCAAAGTGTATTGGAGACCATGAAGTCTTCCTCTTTTTTGTTACTGTTCTAATAAATCAATGTTTTTAAATGTGTGACCATTTTTGACATGTGACCGATCAATTGACCAATTATTTTTGGACCAATCAACTGTCCAACCCTATGAGATATTTCAAGATTAAGCTACTTTTAATTGGTGGATTGTATTAATAATTTCTGTAATTTGAACTTTCTATGGTAAGGGATCTATTATGTAGCTCACACAAGTTACAAAGTAAATTACATAGAAAACTGTGCAGACTCCCTGGGTAAGAATATGCTGTTTTGGTCACTGTTACTTCATTCATTCTTCATTCGTTCTGTGTACCAGTTTAAGTGCCTATGGTGATCAGCCAGTCTGCAAGCCACACTTTGTGGACACCATTATTCATCAGCAAGAGGCAGAAAAGCAGAAAAGCAGCTGTTTTTAGAAGAGCAACTGGCAACTAGAAGGGAAAATTAATAATATCTCTCTCATTACTGTCACATTACTAAAACTCTTTTCATGTTTCCAATTCTGAAAGTAGGCAGGACAGCCATAAGAAAGTCTTTTAAAGAGGCAATAAACGGGCCAGAACTACCACCGAGTAATTGTTTTCAGATTTGAATCCTGGCTGCTGTGTTTGCACCATGCTTCAAATTCCAGAGAATGTGCTTCGCCGATATTAACAGTTTCTTTCTGACCCTAAAAAAGTTGCTTCTCAAAAATCACTGTTAATTGTACTATTATTATTGCTATTGATTTCTAGAGCAGTAGCACACAGGAATCCTAAAACAGGGATAAAGCCTAATTGCGTTGGAGGGTGAAAAAGCAATAATGAGACAACAGTCCCTGGCCTGCCCCAGAGCTCCTATGTTTTGGCTGAACATAGTTATGTGCTATATTACAACAAACCCATTAGCCTGAGACAAAGTTTCATAAAAATGTACCAAGGCAAATATATAAAAGGTTAAATTCACTACAGAAAGCCCAGGTCCTTGGGCTGTCTAGTAGTGAAGTGAAGTGGACAGAGACTGGGGAATGCAATCCAATTTTGCCCCAATCCTGGCTCACGGTCAGTACCCCTCCTCCTTGCGGCTCCTACCCATTGGACCAGCAGCCTATTTTCTCCACATCATGGAGAGTTATAGGGCAACTGGATCAGTCCTGCCAGCAAACCCACAATAGGGTTGCCAATTGCCTAAGCGCACAAATCCAAACACCAGCGCCCTGCCTCCTCCCCCCTGCCAGTTCCTCAAGGACATGCCCCTGCCTCACCCTTTCTCACTCCATCTTCCCTCCCTCAGTCACTTGCTCTCCCCCACCTCACTCACTTTCACTGGGCTGGGGCATGGGGTTGGGGTTCAGGAAGGGGTGCAGGATCTGGGAGAGAGTTTGGGTGCAGGAGTGGTTCAGGGCTGGGAGAGAGGGATGGAGGAGGTAAGGGGGGGGCTCAGGGTTGGAGGTTAGAGTGAGGACTCCAGCTGGACAGTACTTACCTCAGGCGACTCCTGGAAGCAACTGGCATGACCCTGCGGCTCCTAGGCTCAGGGGTTACCAGGTGACTCTGCGCGCTGCCCCTGCCTGCAGGCACTGTCTCCACAGCTCCAATTGGCCTGGTGATATTCTGCCTTACGGACTAAAACTGAGAGCAGTGCTACTTTTTGTATGGGTTTTATGGTGGTCCATGCTCTTTTGCCTCCTTGAAACCCAGGATTTTATTCTATATTTTATATGAGTGAAACTAACTATTATGGAACTAGAGGGCTGAAAGAAAAAATGAAGAACCAAAACTAAAAATGGAAAAACAAGCTTCAGAGTTATTCATCTGTACACCTTAACATCATTAAAAATGGGGGAAATGAAATTGAAACAAATACCCTCATCTAAAACAAAGCTTGATAATAATAAATACATGAGTAGATTGACTTAGTCAAAGCTTTTGTGGTTAAAAAAATTGCAGATCAACAAAGAGAGTAAAAAAAAAATCCTAATCAGTATTTTTCCCTGGGAAAAGAGAGAGTGAGAAAGAAAAAAGAAAGGCTAAGTAAACCACACTCACTATGCATAATCCTATTTTAAACAGATTAAGAAAGTCATTTATTTATATTAACCATGTGCTCTTCCTTCAAATTGTCACATAAATGGCATCTGTCAAAAGGAAATAGGACTATTTGACTCTATGTCAGAATCATCTGCAGTGTTACTTTTACTTACTTTTTGATTAATTTCACCAAGAAACAAACAAAAATACAAAAAGATAAAACAATTCACTGGTCGTATGTTACCAAATACCACATATTTCACAGGATAGTGAATAAAATTATGCACGCTTTAACTTACTTTAAAACTTGTATAGATGGATGGATGGAATCTCAAATCCAGTGAGGTTTTTGTATTTAACAATTATCTTCTTCACTACAACCCCATCATTTAAACACCCCCCCCAATATATTTCACCATATACACACACACACAAATCATAAAATTAAAGTCTAATGGTACGTAAGATGAATAACATTGAAGAGACAGATTTGTGTGATGTGTTGCATCTCCCTTTGTTTTAAATGTGTCTGCAGGGAGAAAGTAAAGGACATCTTCTGTTTGACCTCTTGATGTATTGCCAACTTCCACAACCACCTTCCCCCAGTAGGCCTAGTGGGGACCTGCTTGTATGGTCAAATTATCTACGGAAACAACTGTTAACAAATGGGTTTTCCTGTGCTGCAGTATGCACAGGCTAAATTTTTTTTAAACAGGTGTTTATAAAATATTCTCAAGCCAAATTTTTTCTTTTTAAATGGCAGATTCTGTAATGTAGACAAGATCTATATATTCTTTCTGGGCACTGTAAATTCTGGCTACTTTCTGCACTGACTAGCTTGGTTCTTCAATGGCTTGCAATCCTTCCTCATGCCGTTTAGCACTAGCAGCCTCTGGACTAAAATACATGGGCTTGCCTGCATAGAAACCTAGTGCATGGCAAGCTGGGGTGTGAAAGTTGGCTGCTAAGTTCATGGAAAGCTATGTGGACCCTGCTACAGTATAAGTTCTGTCGTGAACTTTGACACTCTGATCTTTCAAATTAGTGAACTGTAGATTTACACCCTGGTTTGCCATGCACTAAGGGTTTGTGTGTGCGACAGCTGGGAAGTGCAATTGCCAGTGCAGGTAGACATACCCACACAACCTCACACTGAGCTGGAGCACTAAAAATACCAGTGTGGATGTTGCTGTGCTAATGGCAGCTCAGTCTAGCCACCCGAGCTCAGCCCCAGGGGGTCAGGCGGGGTTGGACTCAGGCAGTAAACCAGTGTCACAACATCCACACAGCTAATTGTTAGTGGGCTACCTCAAACTGAGCTAGCATAATTGTCTAACCTTGCTGGGAATCACACCTCCCAGCTGCAGTGTAGACATACCCTACAGCTCCGTGTGAACAAGCCCATAAGGGAAGGGAGCACAAGGCAGACAACTGCATTAGCAGATGATTAGGTGAATCACTTCAGTTTCATATAGTGTCAGGAAATAACCCAGCATGTGAGAGATGACAACAGATGTTGGATAGAGAAGGAATTGTGTGGAGATGAGAGAGAAGAGGAAGGAATAAACAAAGAAACATAGGAGTAGAGCACAATGAAAAAGAAGAGGAAGTGGCTAGAAAGTCAAAGCCCGTGAAGAAGAATGATCTTGAGAGCTGCCTGATTCAGTTTTTGTCTAGAATACTAGGAAAAATGATTTAGCTAACAGAATATAAAATCTAAGCAATTAAGACTAGAACCTAAGACAATGCAGTACAAAAAGAGCTTATTGAAAACTTAATAAAGCCATAACACAAACACTTTCATCAGAGGAAATAAGGATAGTCCTTCTAAAGAAAGAAATGTAGAATATTTTAATCAGAATTTTTTCACAGTATTTCTATGTTCAGGGGTTGAATTTTTGGTGGCACATTAGAAGAAATCCGTTAATTGTCCTGACTCTCATAAGTGATGAATTTGCTGTTAAGTGAGTTGTCAACGGATTTTAATTTACAGATGGAAGAGAAGTAAGTTGTTTTAGTTGAGATTGAGAATGAACCTGCTTTTTTGTAAATACTCTGAAAATAAACCCACAGCAAATATTTAAAAGGCCTTGTGCATGTGTACAAATTGAAGATTTGATTATGCAAACATTCCTGAGCTGCATGTGTGCATCAGATCTGCAAGCATGAAGTGGTACAGAAGTTTTAGTGCAGATGCTTGAAAATTTGAGCCACACACTGTTACATGAAAAACTTTCAGCCAGCCAACTGTCCTTACAGAATTCATCAGCCCACAACCCAAAGAGCCTACTACATTAAATTAAACTCAGTAATTTAATCCCAGCAAAAAACTGGGGTGACCCTAATTTGCTTAATGTTGTATTTCATTTAGTCTTTTAGAAAGTTATTACCCCAATAAAATAGTTAAGTTATATATTATTCTTGCTTTAAAACAAGAGTCTTTTGAGATCTTTCAACAGTCACAATATACTGGTACATGATGCTTTCTGCTCTATATAATGAATCTGGCTATCTCCCCAACAGCAATAAAGATGTACAGTGTGATGATAATATAACAGATTGTAAAATAGAAGAGCTGGATTCACTAGTACAGACGTCTTGTTATAGGCCCCTTTCTCTAATGCAGGAAATTTTTTAAAATTTTCTGAAAACATTGCCTAAAAACAGTTTTAGGTGCCTGATTATGCACACAAAATTAGTCAAACTACAATTTGCCAATACTGAATACCTTCAGCAAGCAAGACTGCATATGTGCAAACACAGATAAAAAAATCATATGTACAAGAAGTTGGCAGGCAGGTATGCAAAAAGTTATTCAGTATGCAAGGAAACAACTAATCCACAGATTGTGACTCAGCTATGGACTTAAATGTAAAGAGTTTCAGTTGTTCCATAAGGATAGTCTGTGTATAAATCTCAAAGGTACTGAATGGCTTTATTTTCTAGAAGGTGTTGAAGAATTGTAGCCATTCTGCTGAGCAGTGTTACACCTGATTTTATGATCTTTAAAGCCACTGTTCTCAGTTTTCAGGACAGAATGCAATGCCATTCTTTAGCCACAGCTGTCAGCACTTGTCCCAGGTTCACTGATATATTTCTTAGTTTGAATTTACTGACATTGATAATGTTCATCAGCTCGCTGTTCCTATGTGCCTTCCACTACTGAGAAACCTTAATCTTTTAAATTCTATTTGTTTCCACAAGAAGCGACTAAGGGCTTGGCTACACTTGCAAGTTAGAGCGCATTAAGTCAGCCCCAGGAGCCCTAATTCCTGAGGTGTCCACATTGGCAAGGCACTCACACTCCGCGGCTGGAGCGTCCCGGTAATCCATCTCCACGAGAAGCATAATGCTTGCGGCACCAGTATGGACGCCCTGGTCTATTAATGCGCTCTGATTGGCCTCCAGAAGTGTCCCACAATGCCTGTTCTAGCCACTCTGGTCATCATTTTGAGCTCTACTGCCCTGCCCTCAGGTAACCAACCATCCGAGCCACCCTTTAAATTCTCTGGGAATTTTGAAATTCCCCTTCCTGTTTGCTCAGCCAGATGTGGAGTGCTCTCAGCGAATCTTTCCAGGTGACCATCCCTCCATGTGCCAGGCAATCCCCAGTATGGAGCAATGGTGAGGTGCTGGACTTCATCAGTGTTTGGGAGGAGAATGCTGTCCAGTCCCAGCTGTGCTCCAGCCATAGGAATTACAATACCTTCAGGCAGATATCAAGCGACATGATGGAAAGGGGCCATGACCGAGATGCACCGTAGTGCAGGGTTACAGTGAAGGAGCTGCAGAATGCGTACTGCAAAGCACAGGAGGCAAACCGTCGCTCTGGTGCTGCCCCCACGACCTGCCGTTTCTACAAAGAGCTGGACGCAGTACGTAGGAGCGACCTCACCTCCACTTCGAAGACCCCCATGAACACCTCAGAGGCCATAGCAGCACAGAGTTCAACAAGGCAGGAGGAGGAAAGCAGGAGCGAGAGTGCTGAGAAGGAGGGGAACAGCCCTGCATCCCTAAATGCATACAGCCAGGAGCTATTTTCAAGCCAGGAGGAAGGTAGCAAGTCACAGCGGACAGTGCTTGGGGAAGAACAAACAGCAGAGGAGGTGCCCGGTAAGTGAAGTTAGTTGGGAAAGTAGTTGTTCGGTGCCAGCTCTAGGGGCGAGGAAGGTTAGGGGCTGCATGCATGCCTAGATGCGGAATAGGGTGTTGATGTGCTCTCTCACGTTGCGGTAATCGGCCTCAGCAATCTCTTCAAAGGTCTCATGCTGAAGCTGGGCGCAGGTTCCTTGGTAAAGCTACTGTGCTCCTTGTCTCAGTAAGGCTAACATGTCCATGTCACTGTGCCATTACATGTGGGGGGGAGGAACCATTGCTGCACCCAGGCAAGCTGCATAAGGGCCAGGGCGGAAGTTGCATTGTAGTAGAAGACCCTCCCTTGCTTCCCAGGTCACCCTCAGCAGCAAGATATCTTCCAGGATGAACTCATTCTGTGGAAAATGTTGGGACAGTGTTCAGTATAGGGTCTCCCTACAGCTGTTGGCTCTCCCCAAGGCACAGAACCCCATGAAACAAATCAGTCCCCCTTACCCCTATGCTTATTCACCATTTTGGGGCTCTTGTGGGTTGTGTGCGCTCACTGTGGGACAGACAATTTCTGCTATTGTGTACATTGTACTTGTCTTTAAGTATGGCTGAATCATTATTCTGTCTGGTGTGAACAATACTGTCTCTGTTACGTGTTGCAGTTTGGCTTTACAGATGCAACCTTGAGATCCCAGATGTCCTTGTTATCAACAGCCAAAAATCAGGAAGCATCCGTGAAGAAGCAAAGAGAACCTGCTGCACGAAGTCATGCTGCAGTCCCTTAATGAAAATCAAAAAGTGCAGGAGTGGTGGGACACTGAAAGGAGGCTCTGCCAGCAGAATGCGGATCGCTGACACCAAAGAACAGAGTGGCTGCTAAGCATCATGGAGCACCAAGCGGACTTGATACAGGCACTTGTAGCAATGCAGACAGAGCACATCTGTGCCTGTCCCCCCCCTTACAGCCCTTGTCCCAAAACTGTTTCCCTGGTGCCCCCATGTCACCACCAACCCACTTTCCCCAACATCCGGGTTCCTATTGCCACCAGCTGCCTCCAGCACCTGTAGCTTTACCACCCAGCCCTGAAAACTACAACCCTTACCCACTGCACTCAACCCCCATCACTGTGCATTTTAGCTATCCTGAAATGCAGCACTCATTGCACGGCACTCCAGACAGGAAGGCTGAGTATGATAACAGGACATACGCAAATCTGTGATGGTCCCTCCCGACCTCACTTCCTTCTCTCCTCCCACACAGCACAGATGTGTCATGCCCTTTTTGTTTCCCAAGCAGTTGTGTTTCTTTTCAATAAATGAATTTTTTTGTTTTGAAAACATTCTTTATTGCATTAAGTAAAAGATACCGTAGCCCAGGAAAGCAACAGGCACTGCAAGTCAGTGCATCATATGTAGCAAACACAGATGCCTACTAACATTGGAACCACTGCACTTCACTCCAGTGCAGGGCATCAAACATTACTGGTGGCTTTCAAATTGCTCCCTCAAGGCATCCCTAATCCTTACAGCCCCAAACTGGGCCCCAGACTAGCCCTGGTCTCTAGCTGTTCAAATTCAGCCTCCAGGTGTTGAACCACCGAGGTCCATGCCTCAGTGAAGCTTTCACCCTTCCCTTCACAAATGTTATGAAGGGTACAGCACGTGGCTATAACCATGGGGATGTTGTCATCAGCCAGATCCACCTTCCCATACAGACAGCGACACTGGCTCTTTAAACAGCCAAAAGCACACTCCACAGTCATTCTGCACCAGCTCAGCCTGTTGTTGAACCGCTCCTTGCTGCTGTCAAGGCTCCCTGTGTAGGGTTTCATGAGTCATTGCATTAAAGGGTAAGCAGAGTCTCCAAGGATCACAATGGGCATTTCTACTTCCCCTATGGTGATCTTCTGGTGTGGGAAGAATGTCCCAACTTGCAGCTTTCTGAACAGGCCTGTGTTCCAAAAGATGCGTCTGTCATGCACCTTTCCAGACCAGCTTGCATTAATGTCCACAAAGTGCCAACGGTGATCCACAAGCACCCGGAGAACCACAGAGAAATACCCCTTCCAGTGTATGTACTCAAAGGCTAGGTGGTCTAGTGCCACAACTGGAATATGCATCCCATCTATTGCCCCTCCACAGTTAGGGAAACCCATCTGTGCAAAGCCAGCCACAATGTCATGCACATTGCCCAAAGTCATGGTTCTTCTGAGCAGGATGCGATTAATGGCCCTGTAAACTTGCATCAACATGATTCCAACAGTTGATTTTCCCACTCCAAAGTGGTTAGCCACCAATCAGTAGCTGTCTGGAGTTGCCAGCTTCCAGACTGCAATAGCCACCCGCTTCTCCACCAGCAAGGCAGCTCTAAATCTCATTTCCTTGCGCCGCAGGGTGGGGGTGAGCTCAGCACACAGTCCCATGAAAGTGGCTTTCCTCATCCAAAAGTTCTGCAGCCACTGCTCGTCATCCCAGACTTGCATGACGATCTGATCCCACATCCCAAGCCCAAAAGTGGTGTTCCACTGTGGTGAGCGTGTCCATAAATGCCAAAAGCAATCTCGTGTTGTATGCGTTACACGAGTTGACATCATCATCGAACTTCTCATTGTCACTTTGTAGCTTAAGGAATAACTCAACTGCAATTTGTGACATGCTGGCAAGACCCATCAGCATATTCCTCACAAGTTCAGGATCCATTCCCACAGACCGAAAGAGAAGACAGAGCACGCAGTACAAAAAATGTTGAAAGATGGTGCCAAATGTGGACGGAATCACAGGAATTGCTGGGATGTGAAGCGATGCATCACAGGGCATTGGGACAGTACCCAGAATGCCCCGCCCACTTCCCACAAGCCAGAATGGGAAGAGGTGCTCTGTGGGATAGCTGGCCATAATGCACCACTCCCAATACCGCTGCAAGTGCTGTAAATGTGGCCATGCCCCTGCACTTGCAGCTGACAGTGTGAACACATAGCAGCGCTTTCCCTGCTGTTGTCTCCGAGGGCTGGTTTAACTCGCAGTGCTCTACATCTGCAAGTATAGCCATGCCCTAATGGAGTGGACACCAACTTGGGAACAAAGCCACTGAGAGCACATTCCAATTTGTCAGTCCTTCTCCACTCTGCCCTGAAGACCACCAGGAAAACCTTGCTTTTTTTGCTTGTTGCTGGAAGAGCAATTTGAAAACCACCGCCACCTATTGCCAGAATTAACACCTCATGGTCTTATCATGTGTCTTGCTGTGATACTTTGTGTTTTTCCCAAAGCCCCAGCTCCTGGAAATGTAGTTAGCAGAGAATCTCAGCTTTCTTTTTTAATGTAACCCTTCTGCCAGGTATTGTCAGATGTAACAAGGGCCAGGTTCAAACGCCTAAGGTTCAAATACCTTAACAACCACCACCACCCGCCTTCTCTAGGCACCTTAACCAGCATATTTTCCTGACTCGGAACAAAGAGTTTGTGTATAAAACAACAAAGTAAACTTTTTAAAGGGGAAAAGGAGCCATGCATTAATTTGGTAAAACACAACAGCAATAAATCAACTATATGTTTATATGGATAGCAAGTAAAACACTATCCCTCACTGAATCTTTGGTCGTAGTCCATTGCCTCCATTTTCTCACTTTCTGGTGAATATCTGATAGATAAACATCCCTTGGACACTTCACTCCTCATCTTTTCCCCTCTGATATGCCCCACTCACTGCTTGTCATCAGTAATTAGTGAAGATCCAGAGCCCAGGAATGCACTTGAGCAGGTCCATCTCCATTTCTTAAAGGGAAGGACCACTGTCTTTAGCCATGATGTCATTTCTACCCAGTCATTGTTCACTGTGCCACTGCCACTAGTAACAATGCTGTCTCTTCCCCATCTTGGCAGCATGGCAACAGCTGAGAGCTATCAACATCTCTTGCCACAACACCAGATCCAGATTCTAAGGCTCTGCCACCTAGTCCGGTTATAGCGAAGGTTATTTTGGATGTAATTACAGGTTGGGGGTTGGGGTTTTTTTTGTTTTTGTTTTTGACATGCACCTTGCTTACACTTAAGATTGTCCAGGTTCTGCCTGCCATGTCTTTGTTGGATGGATCTAACAAAGTCCATCTCTGGCAGCAGAATACTTTCAGTGGAGGGTGCTAGCCAGTGGAACTCTTTCTTTAGGAGTCAGCCGGAGCCGAGGTTTGGTGCTTTCAGACCATAGTGTAGTGATTTAACTTGCATTTTGCTTAAATTCCTGCCCTCACCCTTTCCTTCCCTCCACCATTTGGAGGAATTCTACCTGCAGTAGTTTTTTAACCCCCTTTTCACTGGCGTTATCACTGTCATTTCACTTATGGTAGTCCCCAAGAGAGAAATCTGAGAGTGAGGCCCCATTCTGCCAGTTTTATTTGTATGCATTACTCCTCTGAGACTAAGGATTTGGAAACTGACTGCTGCCGTTTGCTTTACAGTATTTGGAGATGGATCTTCCCTGCAGATTTAACTGAAAGTCCAAGTTCAATGAACAAGCACAAAGCTTTAAAGGAATCCCTCTCAACCCAAAGCTAACTTTTCTCTGTTTCTCCAGTTATCTCCCTCTTAACACTCGGGGAGGCCTGCTTCCAATCTGTGTGGAAAAACGCAGTAGTTCATATTCACCAAGGCCAAGACTTTAAAAAACAGGTACCTAAGCCTAGGTTTAGATGCCTAAATAAGTTGCTTGATTTTGAAATGAGCAGAACATCCAGCTGCTCTCACTGACCTATTTACATAGAGTAAAGCTGCTCAATTAGACTTAAAAACTGATTTGTTCTATATTTCCTTATTTAGCATTTATTTAAGTGAATTAGATACATTTTGTCAAGTATCAGAGGGGTAGCCAGGCTAGTCTGGATCTGTAAAAGCAGCAAAGAGTCCTGTGGCACCTTATAGACTGACAGATGTATTGTACATGAGCTTTCATGGGTGAATACACACTTCGTTAGATGCATGTCATGCATGGGTGGGTATTCACCCAAGAAAACTCATGCTCCAATACATCTGTTAGCCTATAAGGTGCCACAGGACTCTGTCGCTTTTATAGACACATTTTTGTAAGCCCTTCCTAATAGGCACTCCACCCGCTTCCCATCTTTGGAGTGGGATATTTGGGCTACTAGATTCTTGTGTGGGCTTTCTGAGAGCTTCGTCAGACTGCTCATGAAGTCAAGCACTAAAGGTGATACAGTCAGACCATTTATTTGTAATAGATTGGATAGGAATGTAATGTAGAGCACTTAATTCTCAACTCTCCTGCACTGCAGGGGCATATTAACTCTGCATGCTTCCTCCCTCTGCAAGATCAAAGCAAGTCCTACAAACAGCTGTAGGTGATCAACCAAACATTTATACAAAGCCCTCAGTGTTCTGACAAACAGATTGGGAAATTACTAGCAAATGCTGTCAGATTAGGGTTGTTGGGGAGTGGGGGGGGTTGTTTTTTGTTTTTTTTCCCACTAAAACTGCAGTACCTGTGAATAAGCACATGAGGTCTCTTATCACACACAAGTTGGCTGTTTCCCTCCAGTAATAGCCACATTCCCTTCAGGCTGTAATAAAAGTAACACTGCATTGAGAGATTAAGGATCTCTCAAACTGTTCTCTCAAGATCTTGACTTGTGTAAGTAACACATCAAACCCTCCAGTCATGAGTTTGGTAGGAAAGAAGGGCAAAGCTGCAAACACATTGTTGTTTTTAAAAAGATGCAAAGTATGACGCCCTCAGGTCAGGGTGGGGGCACATGAGCAGGACGGAGTGGAAAAGTTTGCACTGCTACCTTGAGCTTTTCCCCTCCCCATCACACACCTTTCCCTCAGACGGGGTTTCTGCTCTGGAATTTACTCATATATTGCCCATTTATGATGAATGACATGCTTAGTTTACTTTGGTTTAGGTGGCTGCAGGTGCTCAGGCACAGACAGGTGGCTGGAAATTTAAGAACATGGTCTTGATTAACAACCTTGCAGGTTGTATTGTTGCTCCCTCTCTCTCAGTGGGGCTCCAACTTCTGCCTGGGGAGAAATTTAAATTGCTGTTGAAATTCCACAAGAATGTTGCCAGTCCTGAGTTATGCCAGATTAAACCATTGTAACACATGGCTGAATATAGCAGTATTAAGAAAGAATTCCACTGTATTTTAAACAATACATCATAGTTGTACATGTTCTACACCATGTATAGCATGTCCCGCCACAGAGAAAACTCAACTTTGCCTTTCTGGTTCTGGGTCTTTTAAAGTGAGATGATCTTGGTTTTGTGGCATAATCCTGTGAACAAACATTACAAGGAAAAGCCTCTGAAAATTGGTCATCATATCCTAGAAGATGATATTCCATGCTATCCTGCTCCATGAGAAAAAAAAGCCTTTAAATTAACACAGTAAAGTAGATACAATTTGTAACAAAGATTTTCTGAGGTTGTTAGAGATCACCAGCAATCATTTAAAAGTGATTTAGCAAATTTGTAAAATTAACCTTCACTGACAAGCTAAACAATAAAATCAGGAAATAGGGTTTCTCATAGGTTTACTGACCTAGGGCATGATCCTTACTCTGGCCAGACTCCCACTGAAGTATATGAGGCCTGGTCTGGGTATACGGTTTGCCATTGACTTCTACTGGGACAGGAACAGCCCCTTAGACTATACAGAGGTGCATATAGAGAATTTCTGCTATTATTTCTATTCCTTTGGATTCCAGTGTCCACTTCTGACTGCCTGAATCTTGCCAGGCTGCAACTCTGTGCCCTTTTCTGAATCAACCACCACCAACACACACTACTATCCAGTCCTTTTTCTCCAGTTAGTCTATCTATCCAAAAAGTTATACACACAATTCTTTGAATGAGTAAGAATCTGATCTTCTAATACCTTTGTAATGAAGATTAAGATCAGAGGAGGTTATACATTCAAATTGTACTGAACTTTCCCCAAGCTCAGTTTGTTCCATGAATTAATTTATCTCTAAACAAACTGTAGGTGGAGATATTTCATTACCCACTACCCATCCAATCAAAGGGAGTACTTTCATGAGATCAGTGGTCACATGGCAGAACTTGCCCCTCTTAACTTTATTATAATCAAAGCATACTTTCAGTGCTACAACATTTGTTAATGAATATAGACTTCTTTATGGTAAAAGCAGAGAATTACAAAACTATTGCCCTTAGCTGTTACTGCTTCTGACACCTGGTACTTTTTTAAAAGGTGGTATTGGGAAGAAACATACTTACAAGTTTCTCTCTCAGAATGGTGGTAGTCTTTCCAATTATCTTATATTGGCTTGGTTTTGGTTGTTCTTTTACACTGGTTTGTAACACTGAGGTTAATTATTCTATTTTTTTTTAATTTGTGGCAATAAAAAAGCAATAGAAATGAGATCTCTAACTTCAGAGGTCTGATCTCAAATTACTAAAAGTTTCTAATGCAAATGACTGAAGGCCAAGAACAAAGAGGAATGAATTGCCAATATGAAGTTTCATGTTCCTTCTGGAGGATAGTTTTGCTCCAAGAGGATTACATTTTATGTTAATCACTGCATATGTTCATGTGTTGGTGGGAAGGACTGGCTTGCATGCACCAATATTGCTAATCCATGGAATGTCAGCTTTCTTGAAGTTATATATAACTATTTTGCATACTACCTTAACTAGCATAATTTAGTTCAATGAGTTGAGGCAAATGTTTTTGGAGTGTAAGATTCTGAGTCTTAACACCAGCATCACAAATACAGTATACAATTGGTTGATATCAGTATTATCTGTACATATGCCATCTTGAGATCATTACAGTAACACGGGGCCTCATCAGTTCATTATCATCTAAGGGATATTTTGCCTAAATAGAGACAGATAAAGAACACAATGCTAAATAATGTCAATAATTTTAACTGAATCCATATCTGTGTAAGATTTAGAACAAACCACATGGAATTAGAACAAGAGCTACACAGTGAACAAGCAATTCTGTATTAAGTACATCCTTTTGGCAGATTTGTGAGGTATATTGATTGGTTGCATCTGGTCAACTCTGTGTTTTTAAAATCCCAGCACATTTCATTTGTAAAGTCATTTTTCAGTGGAAAGCAAGTGACCTTCACCAAGCAAACAATATTTTTAATACCCATTTGAGCATGCATGCATCCATCCATAATAAGAAAATCTATGGGGAAAGGGCATGTTTTAACCTTGACTGTGCAAAATATATTTTCAGAGAGCAAAAAAATAAGTTTGTTTTAATCATTTACTCATTGAGTAAAGGTTATTCATGTTTATTAATATTTTTAACGACATGGTCCCTGTCCCAAAGAGCTTACAATACAAATTAAGTATCTATACATGATGGAACAGGTGAAGGTAACAATCAATAGGAAGAAACTGGAGTGAAAGTCACATGGTGCTGAAACTGAACAAAGAGCTTGTATAGTAGACAAATATTTGTATAAGTTAAATATACAAAGATACTGAGAAATTCAAGGCTGACCAGGGAAGGGTGAGAAAAATAAAGCAAAATATAAACCCCTCAACCAAAGGGGAAAAAAACAGCAGCAACAGCAATTTCTTTGGCAATCCCAGATGAATAATAAGAAAACAACGCTGATTGCTAGCCTTACTCAGCCTTTATGTGTCTTCGTCTTAACAAGGACAGAATAGACAGGGACTCATAATATACTAAAAATGGCACAGCCCAGGAGAGAGCCAGCAAACAATCAAACTACAAGGACAAGATACAATTGTCAAGCATGCTCACTCAGCGTGAAAGGGAGACGTGATCATGTTTAGCAGTGCAAACACTTGATATGGATTTGACATAAGCAAGCACTCAAAGAACTGAAACTTCTGCAAAAATGTTTTAAATACCAATTTTTTGAAAAGTGTGACCACTTTAGTAATCTGGCTGAAAACCAAGTATTTTTCGCAAGTGTTATTACAAAGACTGTCAAATTTTCCACCTGTTCTAGTGAGAGCTCGGTATAAGCAAAAAAATCCAAGAATACTCCTAAACTACTGACTGACTTGATCAATTTTGGGTAGTTATCAGAGAAAACTGCACTGATGCTGCAAACTCCTTCCTATGCCGAAGTATGACTTTTGTCTTATTCAAGTTTAGTCTTCAACCAGCTGTTCTTCATCCATGAGTTCATCTCAGCTAGCTTGGTCACAGTGGTGTTATTGTATGTGGTGAAGGATAGATGGTCCTAAACTTTGCTGCCAGGCAGCCCAGGGAATGGAGGATATTTCAGGCTGAAAGGAGCAGAGATGGAGACAGTTCACATGGTCTCTCTTGTAGCAGGATCTCTGAACTGCAAGAATCAGAGTTCTTTTGTGGAGTAGAGGGGTGAAAAGACAGACTTCCAGTTAGGAAAACAGGCCACTCAAATGTGAGAAAGGATCTGCCAATGTGCCTGCTGCTGTTCTGCATAGAGGGAAGTCCCTGCCCTGCACAGCTCCTGATTAGCTAGATCCTTGGGGGAAAGGAGCAGGCGAGAGGGATAGCCTGACAGAATATGGGGATGAGCGAGAGTACTCAATAGAAAGAACTACGAGGACTTGCAGCATCACCAGGGGGTCTTAATATCAACAAACATTCACATAGTCAGGATCAGCAATAGAAAACAGTAGAAATAACTTAATGCCCCATCCCTACTGGAATATGTTAGAATGTGAGTAGAGAACCTAGAGTCAAGGAACCCTATGCCCGACCATGGCCAAAGGGGCAGCTTACTGAGGGCTGAGCTCAGTGACAGGACCTCCATTTTTCTGTGCAGAGGACATTGTTGACACTGCAAAAAACAAACAAACACTACTTATCTGTGCATTAGCTGCTGTTCGTTGAGATGTGTTGTGCATGTGTACTTTCCAATGTGAGTGTGTGTGCGCGCACTGCACTCAAGAAAGACTTTTGCCAGCAGTATCAATAGGTGGTGCATGGGCCCCTGCTTTCCTCGTACTCTCAGGTGTAGCCCTAGTAAATGATTGCACTGTATAATTTATAGTGAAGAACAAAACTGTTAAACACATAGATGAACATAGTTTTTGTAAGGGAAATCATGCCTCACCAATCTGCTAGAATTCTTTGAGAGAGTCAGCAAGCATTTGGATAATGGTCACCCATTGGATATAATGTACTTAGATTTTCAGAAAGCCTTCGACAAAGTCTCTCACCAAAGGTTCTTTAGCATAGTAAGCTGCCATGGGATAAGAGGGAAGGTTCTC